>NC_139843.1:24478201-24883201 GCF_963691815.1 Echiichthys vipera | reverse complement strand
TCATAACACAGCAGTTTCTCATTGACCCCCATGTTGAACAGGACGTTTTCACGGCATTATTAAACCTGTTTAAGGTCTGGGACAAAAAAACATTCTAGTCTGTATGTTTAGGTCATATTTCCATGACAAATTTTTTGTACCAGGCTAGTTTTTATTTTATTGGAGGTTAAAGTGTATGAATAATTAGGGGCGTGGGCGTTCTACATGCCTTACTGCTACCTGTAAGTGAAAGCATGTGGGATTGGGATTTCTTCTGGAATAATTATGAGTGCATTTAATCAAGTTTGGGGAGGGAGTAAAGCAGGATGTAGAGGGAAATGAATCAGCCTTTATCAGATGGCTTTCCCAGCACCCATCAGCTGAGTCGGCCTCCATAAATCCTGGCCAGCGAACAGTGCACTCCATCTCCATTGTCGGGTTTGGCTACAGGTTTATTGTGCACAAATCCCATCGAGAAGAATGACGGATGATCTCCACACGCATACACACCCACGCTCACACACTTATAAATATCGGTATGTAGGTACACATGCAAGAATGTTTGCATAGATGTACAGTCTGTGTGGTGCATTCATGCTCAGGGTCACACTTAGCTTCACTCTCATAGACACATACTTCAACACATACTACAAGTTCTTGAATAAAAGATGAAGCTATTCAACAATAGCCAAGAGTGCGGTCTGTTCTAAAGGCCTACCCAAAAAAAGGTTTGGGAAAAAAAATGTTAGGTGCCCCGTCGTTCAGCAATGCAAAAAGATAGAAATGGACTGGAAGGAACACATATTTAGGGCATCTTGACAAACCTTATTTCTTGCCCCTATGTATGTATGATCTGGCTTCTAATGGTATTGTTCATGACAAAGACATCAGACAAGGAAGGAGCTAGTTTCTTATTAGAACACCGGACAATGTTAGGAGGATCAGGTCTGGAGATAGTCCGAAGTTTTTCTTTCACACATGCGGCACACAACAGGAGATTCTTCATGTAAAAACATATTCTCACTTACTGGAAATTCTGGATTACCTGGTTAGAGCGTGCAGAAGAGAGGACATATACAAAACATCATATGCTTTGTCTAAGGGGTAAACTTTGTTGAGAACGGAGACTCATAGGAAAAAGGGTTTTTTAATCATAGTTTGCATAATAGCCCTCGCCTATGTGAGGTGTGGAGAATGAGGTGTGTGTGTGTTTGTGTGTGTGTGTGTGTGTGTGTGTGTGTGTGTGTGTGTGTGTGTGTGTGTGTGTGTGTGTGTGTGTGTGTGTGTGTGTGTGTGTGTGCGCGTGTGTGCGTGCATGCATGCGTGTGTGTGCGTGTGTGTGTGTGTGTGTGTGTGTGTGTGTGTGTGTGCGTGTGTGCGTGTGTGAGTGTTTCAGTTAGTAAAATAGACTGCATGGTCATGAAGGACAATGAGGGAAATGTAATACTGATTGATTGAGTGTCCTAGACTGAGTATATGCAAATCAGGAGTCAATCGGCACAGGGCTTGGCAGAGCATGTGCACAACGCTTGCCGCTTTTCAGAACAAAACAAATAAGATTACAATGCAAAATGCAGGCAGGAAAGTACCAAGGCAAGTGGGCCTTTTTAACATACGTGGAAAAATTTGCAAGTTGGAAGAGCAGCATTTGATCCACTCAAGGTTCAAGGCAAGCTGAAATCACTTTCAGCTATTGACTCCCTTCTTTTAAATTGGTGTTTTAACATGCAGTATTGTGTGTAACTTTTTAAAGGTATTAATTATTTTTTATTGCCTATGGGAAAACAGGTTGTTACCAAGCCCCCACCACAGCTACTTCCTGGTTAATCCAATAAGGAAGTGCCCAAAACTGCAGTTCTCTGAGTGTCCACTAGGGGCAGGTTTCATAATAGAGCAGTTTCTCATTGACCCCCATGTTAAACAGGCCGTTTTCACAGCATAATTAAACCTGTTTAATTATGTCTGTATGTTTAGGTCATGTCTCCATGACAACACTGAGGGGGGTGAATGGTTTTGTAAAAGTCTAGTTTTTATTTTATTGTAGGTTAAAGTTTATGAATAATTAGGGGCGTGGCCTCTTGAGTGACAGTTAGCCTCTGGCCTCACTTCTCCTCGAAGGCTAATTGGCAGGATTAGCATGTGTTAGCATGTGATTAGCATCGTGTTAACGTTAGCTTTGTTATGCTAATTAAATAGCCGCACTTGCACCATGACTTGCAGCATAGCCTGCTATCTATTGCACACACACTAGATGCTAATCTGGAGCACCAAGAGGATTCGGGCCGTGAGGGTCAGTGTTTTACAGTCTATGAGCATGGGACTGTGTTGAATATCACTTTAAATCATAGATCATAAATACTGCCTGCACTTCACCCCCGGAGCCGGTGTAGTCTGTACTAGAGACAGGGGACTCCCACTCCCATTAATCTAGTAACATGTTATGTTATTCTAGCTGCCGGGCGATGGAGCTAATGTGAGCTAATGTGGCTAATTCTGTAAACGTCACCCATGTGGACGTATCTCCCTCCCCTCAACGTCACATAAATGCCCTTTTTTGGTAAGATGAAATGAGGAAGAGTCAAAGTCTGACAAGATGGCGACTCCCAGAGGCGAGTACGATTGGATCAAGTTGAGAGAACGGGCCCCAATGAAGAGGCTACATCAATCTTTATACAGTCTATGGTTGTTACGCAAATATGTTTTTCTTCTGTTTCTTTCCTCCTAAAATGTCTGACACTGACTATAGGCATAGATGGATTACCGCATGGGCAAAGTGGGCGTGTGCCCAGGGCCCCAGAGCCAATAGGGGCCCTGGGCATTCCGAGGTTTTTTTGTTTGTTTTTTCGGTACAATTAAAAAATATATATATTGAAATGAATGTTGTTTTGAAAATGTACTATGATAATAAAATCATTTGAAAGTTTTAGAAATTATAAGATTAAATCAGTAATATGTGATGACTCAATGACGCACGGGCTTGAGGCATTTCAAGTGTCTGAGGTTCGGTTTCGTTTGCAGCTCTTTAGACCAGCACTGCCTCCGTGTCCGTGTCTGCTGCTGCTGCTGTGGTGGTTGCTTCCACTGCTGCCCATTTTGTTTTTGTTTGCCCATGGTGCCAACCAGGCGATATAATACAGCTATATAATAATTGACTTACAAGTAAATTCACAAAGAGGCACAGCTGGAGACCGCTAACAAAGTTAGAGACAAGAGAGACAATGGAAGCAGCAAACCGCATGAAAAATGTAACAATGAAACCGAAGTGAAGTTATGTTCGGTCAGTTTGCACGCTTATGGCCGAAATATGTAAAACATCTCATATTTTCTTTACCTTTTTTCGTAATTTATATAAAAACGATTCTCAATTAAAATAGAGACACTTTTAGAAAAATGGTTAAAAGCCTTTATTGTTTGAATTTTGTTATTTACATCACAGACTGATAACTTAATTGTGATAATATTCAAAGTTATTATTATTATTGTTTCACAAAAACAAACACACAGCAAGTATAACGGTACTGTGCTCTTTTCTTCGTGCTTTAGCAATATTGTTGTTGTGGCAACAACACGAGCGGAGGGTCAGCAGCTGGATTTTGCATGCATGGTCAGTATTATTAGTGGGTGTATGTGGTTTATTACGTTTGCTGATATTATTACATTTGCTGGCGTCCATGCGCACTGTTTGCATATGTTGGCAGGGGGCGTTGGTGAGTTTGTGTCCAGGGCCTGTAGTCATGATAATCCGTCTATGAATATAGTGACTGGTATCTAAGCACAGTTTGTCACTAGAGCGGTGTTTTCACATTCCTCTCCCAAAGGAGGAGATGTCACTTCTCTGAGCTCTGACATTCAAACGTATTCACGTAAGCTTTCACTAGAAAATGAACCAATCAGCTGTCTGATATGTGAAACAGTATTCGACGGGGGATAAACATCCACACAACACCGGCAAAAAATTCTGAAACCTCCAGCTCAGAGTGGACTGTCAGTACAGAGAGAAAACACACTGTCATCATAACTGTCAGACATTGACAGTTACAAGCAACAAACAACAGAAACTAAAAAAGCTACACTTACCATTCTGATATGTTTGCTAGTCGCTGATTTTAGTGCACAACATATTCCTCATCTGAGTCTTGGTCTGACTGAGGCTGGGTTCAGGACACACAAACTATACCTTGGTTGCAGACTGCTAATGTTAGCTTCATGGGCAGGCAGCTTGGGCTCCGGGTACGTCTATCCACCTGCTTGGCTCGAGGGAGTTGCATCTGCCAAACCATAAGTCAGCGTTCTGACGTTATACACAACTGCACGCACGGGCAGCGGAGGGTGTGGTGAGGCCAGATCTCGAATTGAAGACCAAGTAAATGAGATATCCAGCTCTATCTCCAAGTTTGTTTGTTTTTTTTCTACGTGGGAAATCCATGTCAAACAAAATATTACTCATATTAGAGTAGTTTCTCAATGTTTAACACATGTCTGCAGTGGGACTTTGAAAAATGAGATCTTCCCCCACTTGCTGGTTGCTTATAAAAAGCCTGTGGACTGACTTCTACGGAAAGAAATCTGGACATATTTTCTGGAAAATGACAAAAGGATGAGAGACCCCTTGTCTCTCTTCAGCTCGCCTACAGCCAACAGTGATAGCTAACATTAGCTTAGAAATAGAGTCTGCTAATATCAACCAACGGACGGGCCACAAGTGCTTTGTTTCCTTTATGCATTTTGGAGATGGACCTAAGATTTTCCGCCTGTGTAATGGCAGTTTGCTGATAGAACGGGGAGACGGACTCTGGGTGGTCCAGGATCAGACCCGTGGTGCTGAGGATAACACTGGCTGAAGGTCTGTGATCCAGCGGCTGCAGAGTGTGTGTAGCCTAGCAGAGGCACACAGTGGACTGTGTTGTGGTGGTACAACAAAAACCTTTTCCTGCGGTGCTGATAAAAATGCTGTATGAATTACAGCTTATTGTGCTTTAAGCTGCTAATACTAGCAAATGTTAGCTTGCTTACTAGAAAATGTCTGATCACTGCATTGCATAAATCTGCTGTTTTGTTGCTTTGTGGTGCTGGGTGATTTGCACACAGTAAGCTAGCATAATTCTAAATATTTCATTAATTAATTTGACAGCATTCTATCAATAAATGAAAAAAACCTGGACATAACCTGGGAGACACAGACCCAACTGGCACAGAATACATAACTGATTGTCATTAAAGTTAATTTACAAGCTGTCAAAACCAAACGCTTTGTATTACCTAATATAATTTTAGTACCCCTCTCCTCTGTGTCTTGCTGTGATGCATAGACTATAATAACATGGCTAATCCACTCGTATCAACAAGTATATTATACTGTTTTGGATAAAAGGCCAATGGTGGCCTGTTTGAATGAAAATACTGAAATTCGGAATGCTGTTAAAGTTTATTTTGTTAGACAAAAGGAAAAACAGATTTCTTCAGGCTTCAGTACTACAGAATGTTAGAGCTTTATCCGATCCAAATTAAGAAGATATGGCATTTATAATCTCTTCAACTCTGGATGACAGTGTGATCTTTATGGTAAACCATTTGTATAAAATGCAATGTAAAATTGCCTTTAAAGTAAGGGCTGCATTATTACAGGCTCTGCATCCATTACTGAAGTTCTTCAACTTTAATTGTTCATTCTGCCACTCCAGTTGATGTTGTCATTGTCAGATTTTAGTGTATCTGCTCAGTGAAAATGAATGTATTGCAATTCACTCTAATATCTTGCAACCTCACTGTTGTAATGTAGAATGTATATTTTATCAATTTAAAGTCCACTCGCCATGATAAAGTCTTGTCTTCTTTCACAGTCTTGAAATTAAAAGTGTGATGCACGCACACACAAAGCCAGCTGCAAAAATAATCACATGAATTACATAACAATCAAATGAAATAACAGTTTTATACTTTTGTTTTTATCCTAAGTTACTCCAGCTAACATCACAACTAATTCTCATTCACTGCAGACCTGAACAGATCTGGTGTGCATGTTTGTGTCGATGCAGCCTCGGAGTGCACTGTGTAGAATTTCATGCATGTGTGTATCAGTCGATGTTGTTGTTTGTTTGTTTTATGGGCCTGCTGGCTGTCAGGGAGAGGCCCTGCCATGATTCATGGGTTATTACAGCACCGCTGTAGCATGCACAAGCCATAGCTCATCATCAGATTGCATTCATATACATCACACCAACAACGACATGCACATACACATGTCCTCATGCTTACTCATATACACACAAACAGTACGCCTGCTGGCACACACATACACACACAAAGAGGAATGAATATATGGATGTCTGATATTAAGAGGGGGGGGGGGGGGGGGGGGGGGCAACTTGAGGGAAATTGATCTTTTGCACAGAATATATCACCAATGGACTGTGTGCTGGCTGTGTGGCATATTAATGCTGCCTGACTAGTTACAGTAGGAAGAGCTTTTTTTTTACAAAAATACTTTATTTATCTACAGTATCTCAACAGAGAATACAAGAAATCAATAATGTTCTATTTGTGAATAGAAAAATACTAAGTCGTCATTTTTGTCCGAGCAAATAAAATCACCGAAACACCACCGCTGTTTAAAAGCTTCAACATCCCCAATTGTCTTATTTTAATCAGGAAGACTTAATGATTCTGTTTTATATGTAAAAGTAAGAATTTATTTAACAATGCATGACAAATATTATGATTGAATGAGAGTCTTTGGCGATCAGACTCCATCGAGACTTCATGTTAAAGGGGTGGTGAAGCCCAGGATAGAGCTTAAACCTTTGACAGCTACAGCCTTATTGGCTGAAGAAAACAAGGAGATTCTTGATAGGTTAGAGAGAAGTGGTGTCCCCGCCCCCAATTAGCTGACTGTTAATGTCTCTCAAAGAAGGTGACAGCAAGAGAGGGAGAGAGAGAGAGTGTGTGTTTCTGTCCCTGAGCATTACAGTGAGCATGATGTGTTTTTCTCTGCTGCTGCAGACAGTAGGTGTAGTCATCCATACCCAGGGCCTCTATACACTATAGCAACAGCTGGAGTCGTTTTTGTAAAGATATTTTACTTCCGCATCAAAAACCAGTAAGCAGATGTGACGTAAGAATGGGGACAGCGCTCATTTTAATATTTATATGGATCACAATGCTTATTTTGACATTTTAGAGGTTGAAAATGTAAATTCATATGCATATCACGGACCACAGCCTTATAAGTATGAACAGGATAAATAACTGATAAATATCTGATATCAGCCAGAAATTGAGGAGATTGTTTGAGAAGTAAACAGCTGGGCAGCTCTCTGTGACCGGTGCTCTGACGATCACTAACAGCACCAGCTAACAGTCAAACCACAACATTGTCATGTTTGATATCTTAAATCAGGCTTTAACTAAACTAGAATAGGTAATAATAACACAGGCAGGAGCATTAATACTGCCCAGTAATATAAACAAATGTGCATGTGACCTTATCAGTCATGTCTTACATGACGTATAACTCCACCCTACGTTCAAGGTGCTGTAACGAACCGCAGGAGAGTGAGCACAGACGAGAGAGAGTGAGAGAGAAATCATTTATTACTCAATTTACTTCTTCAGTTAACACATTTTTTAGACTAAGTTAAAGTAAACACTGATGCTGAGTGTCCAGTAGCTTTTAAAACCCATGTACCTGCTCTTTCATATGTCAGCTTGACTTTACCTTTTTGGACTTGCAAATACCACAGCTTAATAGATAATATATAATATAAAAAAATGTATCCTATAAATAAAATAGTAAATTGGAGACTATATTAAAACTGAATCTTGGTTATTTTGTATACTCTTTACAAGTATTAAATTATCATTACTTATAGTTACAAGACTATTAACCCACATTATAAAAATATACAAACTATTAATGTATTCTTATATTCAGGAACTGCGGTTAAAACAATAAGAAACATTCTGCAATACAAATGTAAACTAAGAGTTAACTGGACCACCAAAACTCAAAACTTAAAATTGGATCTTTTTAAAATGTGAATGTGGATGTTCCAAATGGTCAAAAGGGGAAAAAAAGATGTATCCATTTAAAACTAGAAAAGAACTGAGAGAGCATACTGTCAACAAAAACTGTGCAATCCTGAATCAGCTTTTTTATTATTGGTAACATGTTTTAATCTGTTTGCAGCTTTAGATCAAAATGCACAAATAGACAATCACAAGGAATACGCTACGTTTTTTCTACTGAGTGCAATATGCAAAAATAAATAGTGAAAAAGGTAAAAACAATGTTTAGAAAACTTTTAAAAATGCTAATTAACTAAATACTAGGCTCATGGCCTGATTGTTTACCAGGTTTCCCCCAACTATACAGTATCTCAGAATAAATAAATGGGACTGAGTATATAACCTTTATGTTTCATATGAATATGAATTGTAGACTTTATTCTGACTTTGTCTTGTCTATTAATAATCTTAACCTGTAAACGTTCACACTGATGTCCTTTGCTAAATTATGTTGTGTGAGAGAAAGGTCAACTGTCCCCCATGATTTTTTTTGGCAGGTGCAGCTGAGGGCAAGGCAGAACAGCTCTCGCCTAGTCTTTGATGAGATGTTGATGTAATGTAGTCCTCTCAGTGACTCCATGAGGGCTGATGATGTGATGTAGTCCTCTCAGTGACTCCATGAGGGCTGATTTAAATGCTGAGAAAAGACACAAATGTTGGTGAAAGGTTAACTAAGATCAAAGGTCAGATGATGCTAAATGAACCACATATGAAAATAACTTCTGCAAAAACAGATTGGGCTCATTGTCTTTATTAAGTTTCAAAGTGCACAGAAAACAGCTCTGAAGGCTTCTAATTTAGTAATCCATCACTGTGATGGATTATACACCTCCACTGTGAACAGGAACAGTTCCATTTTGCATAATTATAACAGAATACTAATATCAGGCCATGTTATTAGACACTCATGTCTCCACACACTTTTCATTTTCCGCTTCTCTTATTTCTGCACCTTCCTCCCTAAAATCAATATCAAACTCATTTCTGTTAAGTACAAGCCAGTCATTCAGATTAAAAACATGTTTAATCATATCCGAATTAAACCCAGATTATACACAGCTACATTTTTAAATACACCCTTTTGACCATGCACAGCTTTTATTTCAGAATATTTATCTTGCCGAATTGAAGTGCAGTACTGAAAAATGATCTATAACGATGTGACCAAGCATGGAAGTGCAGGGATGATGTCGAAAAATGTATCTGTGTGCATATTAGATTATTAATCATAGTATGAGAATGTTGAAATGTGTGATACATTACGTATCTTTTTAGAATTTTTGGCATTATTCATACGTAATAACTTTTGGAGATGTGAATGTATGCTGAAAGTGCAAGTACTGCTGGGGTTCTTGAGCCATTTCATTTTCTGTTTTGTGAAATGTTGGGTGTCAGGTGAGAATTGGCCGGTGTTCTTCAGACTGATGGTCTGATTTGCTTGTGTCAGTTATAAAATGAAGTCAAGAACAATGGATTGGATTTATATAGCTCCTTTCTCAGTACTCAAGGTGCTTTACAGAGTCCAGGTTCCATTCCTTCACATAGACACACATGGTGGTGGTAAACTACCATTGTAGTCACAGCTGCCCTGGGGCAGAGTGACGGAAGCGTGACTGCTAATCAGCTCCTACGGCCACGCTTCCTCCGACCACCTCCTCAATCAGCAGCAGCATTCATACACATTCACACGAGGCAAGGTGGATATGACACAAGGAGGGCAGGGGATCCCCCCTTTAACCGTCGACCCTTCAGACCCACTCTACCAACCTAGCCACAACCGCTGTAAGCGTAAAAATTATGTTATACCTAACATTTCAATTAACAAGGCTGTAATCCTGCAGTATTGTTGGAAATAATTGGTAAGTCAATCCAGAATCAATGGTTGATAATGTTGCCATTCTTAAAATAGATTAAGGAATTCCCTTGAGTGCACAATAGAAAAAAATACAATTTAGGAAACTAAATTAAAATGGAGATATCTGTATTGGTAAAAGAACCCCTTGTTATTAGCAACACTGTTTGCCGTAAGTAAACTGCAGTCGGTATCCTGCGATCGTATGCTCACACACTCCGAGCTGCAAGCGAGTACTGGCCGAAACAGTGAGACTGAACATAATTGACCAGCATCATGTTGGTATAATGCTGTAAAATGAATTACAGTTGTATTTACAATTACGCTAGCTTTCTGTTTGCAAATCTATCCATCAGCACCACAAAGCAACCAAAGGCAGATTCATGTCGCACAGCTGAGGCACATCATCTTAGGTTTCAGTGAGCCAACACTGACATCAAGGTAACGTTGGCCAGCTAGCTGTGACTTAGCTACGCTGCTGAAACAGAAAATCACACAAATAAAATCGAAATGAGAATCTTAGACATAATACGTAGTACACTTGAATTATAGGTATACATATTAACATAATAAAACACAACCCCATTTTGAGGATTTACAAAACATTGAAAACTGGTACTTAATTGAAAAATATCACAAAGACGACATATCATATGTTTGAAAACTATACGCCCATTTTGAATTTGATGGCAGCATCACATTTGAAAATAGTTGGACAGGGTCATGTTTACCACTGTATATGGGGTGCCTGCTCTAACCACTGAGAAACTGGGCGCCCCACCTCTTCTTTTAACAAAGCTTTGTTTTTTAGGAACAGAGGAGACTAACTGCTGTCATTTTGAAAATGGAATGCTTTCTCATTCTTGCTTGATGAAGGATTTCAGCTGCTCAACAGTTTGCATTCTTCTTCGTCATATTTAATTTTTCATAATGCACCAAAAATGTTCAATGCAAGACAGGTCTGGACTGCAGGCAGACCCGTTTAGCATCCAAACTTCTTTACTACGTAGCCATGCTGTTGTAGTATGTGCAAAATGTGGTTAAACATTGTCTTACTAAAATAGACAACGCTTTCCCTGAAAAGGTTGTCTACTTGGCAGCATATGTTGCTCTAAAACCTGCATATATGGTTCAGCATTAATGGTGCCCTCACAAATGTGCAGGTCACCCATACCATGTGTACTAATGCCCCCCATAACGTCACTTTGAGTCATTTGTGGATGCAGCGATGAAGTTTTCCTGAGCCCATGCACTGATGTCCACTACAGAATCTTGTCTGTTTATAATGAACATCACCAACATCCAATATTGGTTTTCAAATAGAGATTCTGTGAATCTTTAAATGATATTATGTACTCTAGATGATAAAATCCAAAGATGATTTGCCATTGTAGATTGAGAAACATTATTGTTAAATTGTTGCGCTATTTGAAATTACAGTCTTCCACAGAGTGGTTAACTGCTTCCCATCTTCAGCCTCTCTGGATGCTCTTTTTCGACCCAGTCATGTTACTAACCTGTTGCCAGTTAACCTCATTCATTATAAGATGTTCCACCAGGTGTTTCCTTTTAGCATTTCACAACTTTTACACTCTTTTGTTGCCATTGCCACAATCTTTTTACAAACATTAGATATGTTGTCTTTGTGCTATTTTAAATTGAATATGTAAATGCATGATGAGAAGTGTACAGATTTTATTAAAAGTATATAAGTATATAAGGTTAAGTGACAGTATGATGGGTAGGTGACAAGTGATGAGCCAAAAACTTGTGTTTGCTTGCGTTTGGCAAACAGTTTGTGGACTGTGAAAACCCGATGTTCTTTTCTTTGTGAAAGTTCTCCACAGTGCAAAATGAAAAAACTGCGAAGAGCCGATATAAGAAATCACTGATGAATACCAGAAACCAATGCTACAAAACACTCAAAACTAGAACAAGATAAGAACAAATTGCGAATAGGAAAAGTAGAAAAAAAGTGTGTGTATATCACTTCTTGCATTGCCATGCCATAAGAACTTCTAACCCCCTTTAAACCACGGTTTAGGTGTGCACTGTAAAACACAGACACATTAAACAGACAGAGAGATGGAGTTTGTTTTATTATATCACTCCAGGGAGCTGACACACCACTAATTCAATTCAATTCCATTTTATTTATGATGCTAAATCAAAACAAAAGTTATGTATGTATGTATATGATATATAGAATAGGTTGAGACACCACTCCATGACTTATTTATTTTTTATAGAAACCCAACAATTCCTTCATGAGCAACAGTCTCATCCAAATCCACCCATTCAGTCGCACACTACTTTGAATAGTTTGCGTTAAGGTTCCCCGCTCGGGTTAAAGGGTAAGACTAGTGATGTTCTCTTTATTGCCCTGTTGTTCTGTTTTTGTTATCATCCAGTCCCACATCAAGACACAAACAATAATAAATGTATTCTACTAACATGTATTGTGAGCTTATCCAAAGCTTGATATATCATATATATACAGTTACTATAGAATGTCATGATACCCTGTTGAATTAGTTACTTTTTTGTTTTACAGCCTAAAATGATAAAACATAATTTTAATTTTTTATTTTCACATTATGCTTTACAACATTCAAGTGATTTTGCTTTAATTACAGCATCAGTCTGTTTGGATCAGTCTCCACAGCTTTGTGCATCTAGATTGGGAAATATTTTCCAATTCTTCCTGCAGAACTGTTGGAGTTCAGTCAGATTCTGTGGTGTGTGGCGATGGACTGCACTCTTCAAGTCCATCCACAGATGTTCTGTAGGATTCAGGTCAGGGCTCTGACTGGGTTACTCTAGGGCATTCACCTTCCTGTCCTTAAGCCACTGTGTTGTTTTTATGGAGGTGTGTTTTGGGTCGCTGAAGGTGAACCACCTGTCCATTTTCAAGTGTCTAATAGAGGGACAAGGGTTTTCCTCAAGAATGTGGGTGGACTTAGCAGCATTAATTTTCCCTTCAATCCTGACCAACTGCCCAGTCCCTGCTGAAGAGAAACAAGTCCACAACATAATGCTGTCCCCACCAGGCTTCACTGTAGGGATGGGGTGTTTTGGGTGGTGTGCTGTGTTTTGTAAACATAGAGATTAGAGTTCAGCCCAAAAAGTTCAGTTTTGGTCTCAACTGACCATAAAACCTTTATCCACATGGCATCAGAATCTTCAATATGTTTTTTTACGAGACTCAGTGTGACATTATTTCAGAAGAGGCTTCTTTCTCTCCACCCAGTCAAACATGTAAAACTTGTGAAATTGTTGTCACATGCACAGATCGACCAACCTCTGCCATTAAGACTTGGAACTCCTTCAAGGTCACCTGATCGATCTTTTCATCCAATTTGGAGGGGCGGCCCGATCTAGGCCAGGTCTGGGTTAATCCATATGCCTTCCACTTCTGGACAATACTATGAACGGTCCTCAGAGGGAGAGTTAAAGCCTCTGAAATCTTTTTATATCATTCTCCTAGCTTGTGCCTATCCACAACTTTATCCTGTAGCTCTTTGGAAAAGCATCTTTCCAACCATGGTGAATTCTTTGTGTTACCATGCACAACTAGGGGTGGAATCGTCAAGCTGATTTTATTCTGAAGTAAAACTAAAGGAACAGCTGGTTTTATTCTGTTGTAAAAATCAAAGGAACAGCTGATTTTATTCTGAAGTAAAAATCAAAACACCACAGTTAATGTCAGGTGGAGGCCAATTAACTTGGTGTGTGATCTGGAAGGTGATTGGTTAAACCTGAAACTAATGGTTATTCTAAAGGGACTCATCACTTTTCCAACCCTGCTATTCTAGTTTTTAATTTTTAATTCATTTTCAGAAATAAAATAAAAAAAAGAAAAATTAAAAAGAATGAATTGAATGTGCTTAGGCAAAATGTGAAAATCACGCTGGAATTTCTTTTTTATGTATCGTCAAACAAAAAAAGTGACTATTTCAAAAGGGTATCATGACTTTCTATAGGCACTATATATGTTCCATAAAGCTCTACTGTTGTCTACATTCTGGGCGATGAGGTCAAATTATCATATCACAATTTTTTTTATAGTAAAATTAGGATTTTATACATTGATTTTTGACTATTTTGCATGTTACTGAACAGTGCAACCAAAGTATTTACCTATGTAAAAGCACAGCCCTAAAAGAGAAAATATATGACAAAGCATTTAGGCCAAAGAACCTTTCTGAACAGACTGTAATAAGTTTGTGCAATTTTGCCAACTTATACCAAGTACAATGGACATTTAACAATAAGTTCCCTAAAGCTACCTGTTGCCTCTGCTGGCTGGTCTCCTCACCATTTGACTCTCAGTATACTACCCAATTTCTATTTTATTCCTGTCGTGCACATTGAAGGTGCTGTGCTAGACAGAGATCAGCTGATCATGAAGTCGAAATGATGAATTATCTAAACAAGACCCCCTCATTTCACTTTGAAACCTAAATACATGTGTTGTTGAAGCTAAACAGGCCAGATAAGGTCACTGCAGTGTGTGTGTGTGTGTGTGTGTGTGTGTGTGTGTGTGTGTGTGTGTGTGTGTGTGTGTGTTTGTGTGTGTGTGTGTGTGTGTCTGTGTGCGTGTGTGTGTGTGTGTGTGTGTGTGTGTGTGTGTGTGTGTGCGAGTATGTGTGTGTGTGTGTGTGTGTGTGTGTGTGTGTGTGTGTGTGTGTGTGTGTGTGTGTGTGTGTGTGTGTGTGTGTGTGTGTGTGTGTGTGTATGTGTGTGTATGTGGCAGCTTTGAGCAGAGGGCGGCCTCTGAAGTGACGGTGCTGCCTCCTTGTTAAACACATTAGTAGTCAGCTGGTGCACAGGACATATACCTGTTTTTTCAGGGACATATTTTACAGATTTTTCCACACATTCTATGAATAAGTGTGGACAGAGAGCATCGATGTTACGCGGTAGTATGACGCTCACATGCTGTTAGGACACGCTGTAACTCCTCCATTCTGTTTACATTATCAGCCATCACTTCCTGCAACTCTCTGAATCAATCGTGATGGAGATGAGAAACCCACGTCACTGCTTGTAGTTTGCTATGATTGGTTGAGGCGCACTAGCCAATAGTGTGATTTGGCTGAGGACAAAAAAACCTGATGCGTCTATGCAGAGCAGAGAACAGCAGTGGATAGAATGTGTCCTACAAACGATATTATGATCTCTGTGCTTTGGCAGATCCTCAACACGTTATATTCCTTCACCATCTAATATTGTCGGTCACCCCTAGTGACAAGTTCCAAATATGTTGTAATCTACAGTGAAAAATAGCTGCTTTAGGAAATTACTGAGCTTTTTTTATTATTATTTATGAAATCATACATAGGGAAGTTAGAGAATGTTGAAAGATTTACTGACACATTTTTTGTGTTGGTCTTTTCGTGTGATTTATTGAAAATAACAAAGCTGTAGCACGACGGCAGCCATATCCTTTAAATGTTTAGTGATATTTTTGCAAATAAACTTAGTGTTGTAACATGTTGTGCTTGTTCCCATCTCTCTCTTTCTCTCTCTCTCTTTCAGTGACAGGGTTTCCATACCCCAGTACAGGAGCAGCTGTGGCTTATAGAGGGGCTCATTTGAGAGGGAGGGGTCGCGCTGTCTACAATACATTCCGTGCTGCACCTCCTCCTCCACCCATCCCTGCCTATGGAGCGTGAGTGTCTGCTCACACACACACACACAACACACACAAATTCAACTGAAACATTCATTCATTCATTCATCTTCAACCCCTTGTCCCTATCGGGGTCGCGGGGGGTTGGGCCGATCCCAGCTGACAAACAAACACTGTTTGACATGTCTCCGAGACTGGAACATCTTACTGCAAATGGGATTCAAACTATTACTCAAACACAGTAGCTATCACTAACACACACACACACACACATATAGATACATATATATATATATTTATACACTGGAGATCATAATGAGAGGACGAAGTATTTAACTTTGTTCTGAAATATTGTTTGTTTATTGTTTTTTTGAAAATTTGATTTGATCACTGCTGTAAGGCAAGACAAGTGTATTTGTACAGCACAATTCAACAACAAGGTAATTCAAAGTGATTTACATAAAACATTAAAAGCATTGGGAAAAAACACATAAAAGGTAATTTAAATCATATAAAATATTGTTACAGTTACAGAAGTTACAGTGCAGTTTACTGAAAAAAAAACGTAAAACATACTGTATGAAAGATTTAAAACACATAAGTACAGTGCCTTACCAAGTGCCTTGGTAATTTAACAATAATCTTTATAGTGTTAAAAACATTTTTTATCAAAATTAGAGAATAGTAACCATTATTTCAGAAGAGAAGATTTCAACAATGTTTTCTTCTGTAGGATTCAAAAATGAACAGGAAGTGTAGAGGCCACAGCTTTGAATGACTTCAGCACATCTGCGCCCACAGGACATCACTAGTTTCTCACACTGCTCTGGTTTGATCTGGGTCCATTCTGACTCAGTCTCTTCCACAGTTCACTAACTGTAGTGGGTTTCTTACACATTTCTTTGTTGCTGAGGATTTTTCGGAGATTCTCTATGGGGTTTAGATCTGGACTCTGGACATTTCATTGTTTTAATAGTCTTAACTTCATGAGACTGCTTCACCTGTTTTGCAGTGTGACAGGGGACATTGTCTTGTATGAAAATTGCCGCTGATTGGGAGACAGTTGCAGTGAAGGTATTGCATGTTGCTGAAGGAGGTTCACATAAACATTTGCATTCACCCTACTATGTAGCTGTACAAGAGGCCCAACTCCTGCTGCAAAAAACATCCCCAAACCATGACATGACATTGCAAAAGTTCACTTTATTTGGCTCTGATGGGAAACATTATGTTGGGCGTAGGACTGGGGAAAGACTGAACCCAAAGTGTGTAAAGAAGGCAAGGCAAGGCAAGGCAGCTTTATTTGTATAGCACTTTTCATACACAAGGCAGACTCAAAGTGCTTCACAGCACAACATGTCATGAATTCAAATGCATTACAGGAAGACAAAGAGAATAAAAACATAGACAATAATAAAAACAGTGCGGACGTTAAAAGTGCGAAGATTTAGCAGAAAGCTAAGGTGAACATAAAAGTTTTCAGTCTAGTTTTAAAAGTGGTCAGAGTGGGTGAAAGTCTCAAATCTTCAGGAAGTTTATTCCAGCTGTTTGTTGCATAATGACTGAAAGATGCTTTCCCTTGATTTGAGTTTACTCTGCGAACCACTAACAGATTGGTCTCAGAGGATCTTAGTGATCTAGAAGGCTTATGTAGTGGGAGCATATCAGTGATATACCTCGGCCCTAGACCATGAAGTGATTTATATGTGAGCAGGAGGATTTTGAAATCAATTCTCTGACGTACAGGAAGCCAGTGTAATGATTTAAGAATTGGTGTAATGTGCTCACATTTTTTGGTCTTTGTTAGAACTCTAGCAGCAGCGTTCTGAACAAGCTGTAGCTGCCTGACAGTTTTTTTGGGAAGACCTGCAAGGAGACCGTTACAGTAGTCTAGCCTACTGGTTATAAAGGCATGGACAAGTTTTTCTAAGTCTTGAGCTGACATGAGCCCTCTAAGTCTTGTTACATTTTTAAGGTGATAGTAGGCCGATTTTGTTACTGATTTGATGTGACTGTTGAAATGTTAATCAGAACCCCAAGATTTCTGGCTTTATTTGAGGTTTTCAGGGACAGTGATTGAAGGTGTTGGATGACTTTAGACCTTTCTTTCTTAGCACCAAAAACAATTATCTCAGTTTTATCCTCATTTAGTTGAAGGAAATTTTGGCACATCCAGTGTTTGACCTGCTCAATGCACTGGCACAGTAGATCTATGGGGCGATAGTCATTTGGTGATAGCGCTACATAGATTTGGGTGTCATCGGCATAGCAATGGTGGTCAATGTTATTATTTTGCATGATTTGTCCTAGTGGGAGCATATAGATATTAAATAAAGTCGGCCCCAAGATTGAACCTTGGGGGACTCCACACGTTACGTTGGTCTGTTCTGATACAAAGTCGCCAATGGAAACAAAATAGTTCCTATCTTGTAGATATGACTTGAACCAGTTTAGGACTGTGCCTGAGAGCCCCACCCAGTTTTCCAACCTGTCCAAAAGTATTGAGTGGTCGACAGTGTCAAATGCAGCACTGAGGTCCAATAGCATTAGTACTGAAGTTTTGCCAGAGTCTGTGTTAAGACGGATGTCATTTATAACTTTAATAAGGGCCGTCTCTGTGCTATGAAAAGGTCTAAATCCTGACTGGAGGTTGTTGTGGCAGCCAGTAGAAGCCAAGAAGTGAGTTAGTTGTTGGAGTACAACTTTCTCAATTATTTTACTTATGAATGGTAGATTTGAAATTGGTCTGTAGTTGTTGATAATAGAGGCATCTAGGCTCCGCTTTTTTAGAAGAGGTTTAATGACTGCAGTTTTGAAGGCCTTTGGGAAATTGCCCGATTGAATAGAGTTATTAACTATTTGCAATACGTCTGTTGATAGGCAGTCAAAAACATTCTTAAAGAAGTTGGTAGGTAAAGCATCGAGACAGCAGGTGGTTGGCTTTAGATCGGTCACTGTTTCCACTAGAGTTTTAGAGTCTATGGCATTGAAGCTTGCCATCATTGCTTTGTTATTTTGGCCTAAACGGGGTGGTGATCCAACTTTTTTGTTTGAGATATTGATGGCACGTCTGATGCCTTCAATTTTATCAGTATAAAAGAATGCAAACTCATTGCATTTCTGTGTGGAATGGAGTTCGGCTGGTATTTGTGTTGGGGGGTTGGTCAGTCTGTTGACAGTTGCAAATAGGGTTTTGGCCTTATTAGTGTTGCTGTTTATGATATTGGAGAAGAATGTTTCTCTAGCACTTTTTAAGACTAAATTGTAGGCCTGGAGCCTCTCTTTATAGATGTCATGGTGAATATGAAGTTTTGTATTTCGCCAGATTCGTTCAGCCTTCCTGCACTCTCTTCTCTGGGCTGTTACAACAGCAGCTTTTCTCCAGGGTGCCTTTTGCTTACCAGAAATCGTTTTAACTGTAACCGGTGCAATGACATCTATGATATTCACAATTTTGGAATTAAAGTTGTTTACAAGATCATCAGCATGGCATGGGTTTAGAGGTGGTAGCGAGGAGATGGCATTTTTAAAGAGTACATTAGCATGTTCATTGATGTAGCGCTTTTTGACATTCTTTGATTCTGTTTGTGTCTCCGGAATTAAAGAAATATTAAAGAAAACACAGAAGTGATCAGACAATGAAAGATCAGTCACAAGAACATCAGAAACATTGAGACCTTTTGTGATAATCAGGTCCAGGGTGTGTCCTTTACAATGAGTAGCCTCTTTCACATGTTGAGACAGGTCAAATGTATCTAAAATAGTAAAAAGTTCCTTTGCACCCTTGCCATTCGAATCATCAATATGAAAATTAAAGTCACCAGTTATAACTAGGCAGTCAAAGTCAGTGGAGATACTAGACAATAATTCGGTAAAATCATCGAAAAAATTTGCTGAGTATTTAGGTGGCCTGTAAATAATTAACAGAAGAATTTTGGGAGAGCATTTCAACACAGCACACAGGTATTCGAATGATGTAAAATCACCAAGTGACATCTGTTTCCCCTGAAATATGTTTTTAAATATAGCAGCAACCCCTCCCCCCCTTTTCCCAGATCTACATACATCAATAAAGTTATAGTTGGGGGGTGCTGTCTCGATCAGAATGCTTGCACTGTTATTTTGCTCCAGCCATGTTTCAGTTAAAAACATAAAATCAAGTTTGGAAGTAGTAATAAAATCGTTGACTAAAAATGATTTGTTATTCAGAGACCTAACATTGAGCAGACCCATCCTGATGGTGTTATTGACAGGCTTCGATGTTGACTTTGATTTGGAGAGGATAGGAATGAGATTGTTTAGGTTAGCAGGGTGTCTACGTTTCCCAATGTTCTCTCTCTTGGTAGTCACAACAGGAATGTAGAAGGTGCCAAGCTTTGACGTAGGCAGCCTTGGGCCCAGCTGATAATGTGGTCTACTGCTGAACCCTGTTTTGTATCAATAATATTCAGGACTGCTGTCAGGGCGGGGCGGGGGTGGCCATGAGGGGGAGGAGGAGTGGGCAGCGTCAGAGCTGGAATGAAATACTGGAGGTGGACGTTGAGGGCGAAGAGGGGGTTTACGTAAGAGGGGCGGAGTAGGGCTGAGGGTTTGTGAAGCACACCTTCGTGGAGGGGGGGGGGGAGGTGGGAGGGAGGTGCCACTGAGATGACGCTGAGGGGGGGATCGCTGAGGTCGGTCAAGGGGAGTAAAAATAGGAGTAGGGCGGGGAGTGGGTGGGGGTAGCTCCCGGAACTCCAAAGGGGATAAGGGGGGAGAAAGGCTTACTTGAGGGAGGGAGAAGGATGGAGACCTGGATTTAGGCTTGGGGGGTGTGGGGGAGGGATCTTCAAGCCCATTTGAAATGAAAGGGGAGGTAGAGGGGGATGGACACGTCTCCTCTTTGCTCCGGTGTCTCTCGTGGTCAGCGCTCTCCTTTTGCAATGGCGGTCCTCCTTCGACGTTCATGATAAGCTGTGTTGTGTCTGTCTTTTCCGTTGGTTCCTCTTGTCTCTTGTCCTTGGCAGTGTTGATAGATGGATGACGCAGGAAGTAAGACATGTTGGTCATGAAAAGCTTTACTCCCAGCTTATTTAGACAAAGTCCGTCTGCCTTAAAAAGATGCCTGCGGTCCCAGAAAAAGCTAAAATTGTCAATAAAATGCATCGAACGAGCAAGAAAAACGCTGGAGAGCCACTCATTCAGCGAGTAAAGTCGACTGAATCTCTCAGCTCCTCTCCTGATCGGGGGTAGAGGACCACTGATAAACACCTCAGCATTCACAGCGCTGACTGTTTCAAAGAGTTTATTGAAGTGCTCTCTCAGCTCACTTGATTGTTGTTTTTCAATGTCATTAAAACCAATGTGCAGAATGATATTTTTCACATTTGGGTGTGCAGCCACAATATCCAGGATTCTTTTTTCCAAGTCAGACACCGTATCCTTCGGAAAGCAGAGTACTTTGGTGTTATTATTGCTTTTCATATCTTTTACAGAAAAGTCACCCACAATCAGATTTTCAGGCCCACTTGTTAGCTTTCTCGGTGGTTTTAAGTTAGCAGGTCTTACCCTTCTGCGTGGTGATGGTGGGTTATTCAGGCAATCAGAGGGGGATCCATTGTCCGACAACAGTGGAGCAAACCTGTTCTTTAGTTGAACACTTGCTTGCTGGGGAAGTTTCTTGGTACTTTTCCTCTTCTCAGCTGTCCGCTGCTGTGTCCTCCGTGGCAGGGGAGTTGATGAAGCGCTATGCCTGGATAGAGATGGTAGCGCAGGCCAACCGGTCAGATCAGAGATATCGGGGCGCTGGGTCCTCCCGGTTGTCCGTTCTCCCTTGTCGCAGGGAGGTGGTCTTCTCTTTGGCTTTGCCCCAAGTGTGTTCCAGGGAGGATTATCGCTGGTAGATTTATTACCCTGTACAGGGACCTCCCGTTTCCTCGTAGCTTCATCGTTGCTAGTTTGCTGGGTTCTGGCATGCCCCTGTCCACTGTTTTCAGTCAGTGCTAGGGTGGTATTGTTGTCACAATATCCATTCACTTCTATAAATACTTCTAACCGATTAATTTTTGTTTCCAGCAGCAAAATCTTCTGTAGTAGTCAGAAGAAGTCAGTTCAAAATGGAGGATGAAGTGTCAGTCCAGGTCTAGGTCTAAACCCCATAGAGAACCTCTGGAAAATCCTTGTTAACAAAGTAATGTGTAAGAAACCCACTCCAGTTAGTGAACTGTGGAAGAGACTGAGTCAGAAGGGACCCAGATCAAACCAGAGCAGTGTGAGAAACTACTGATGTCCTGTGGGTGCAGATGTGCTGAAATCATTCAAAGCTGTTGCCTCTACACTTCTTGTTCATTTTTGAATCCTAGAGAAGAAAACATTGTTGAAATCTTCTCTTCTGACACAATGGTTACTGTTCTCTAATTTTGATCACTGTTTTTTCACAAAATAAAGGTTTTTGTCGAAGTGCCTTGGTTATTTAAAAAACATGCTGGTAGACAGTGGATATTATTTCAAATAATGAACAAAAAAAATAACAGTATTTCAGATTAAGTCAAGTTTTAATAATTTGTTCTCTAATTTGGATCTCCAGTATATATATATATATATATATATATATATATATATATATATATATATATATATACATATGCACACACACACGCACACACACACACACACACACACACACATATAAACTATTATTGCCCCTACCTTATGTGATGATAAAATATTTCACTGTGAATCTGTCATGTCTCCCTATAACATTGTTGAAACATTCATCTTCATCTTCAACGGCTTGTCCCTATCGGGGTCGCGGGGGGGCTGGAGCCGATCCCAGCTGACTGCGGAAAATAACTGTTGAAAGAGTCATCCAATATTATAATCCATACTCCAGCCCAGTTTTTCCAAAGAAGCACGTCCTTCTTTCCTTTTGTTTTTTTCTGTAGCATGTTTAAACTTTTACGTCTCATCTCTCCTTCTGTCACACTGCCACTGTCCAATTACCATGGTTACATGACCACGACCATGACCATGAACGTTAGTAACGCAACTCACATCACCTCATCAATAAATGTCAATTGTCATCATTGTCACATGCTACTTTTCAGAACATTTTTAACAAATTGTAAAGTAGTGGGGACAAAATTGGCCATTTCAAAAAGGTGGTGGGCACATGTCCCCAGCGTCCACAGTGTAAATGACGCCTTTGCATGCAGTAACAGAAGAATGGCGACTATAAAACAAAAAGGCTGCCTTCTAATAGAGCGGGAAATTGCTCTTTGATTCCAGAATGGCCAAATTTGTCTCTCTTTTTTTCTAATGTGTCAATCTTTATTCAGCTGTGAATGGACTGCTATGACCTGCTCTGCACACTCCAATAGGCCCGCTGAAGAGAGATTGAGAGACCTAGTGAACATGAAGGGGGAGACATGGAGAGAGAGAGAAAGAGAATAGATGTCTGAAAGAGACTATAGATTTAGGGTTTAAAGAAAAAACGATGGAGACAGGGAGAGCAAAGGCAGAAGGCTGAGAGAAGGATAATGGATGAATGGTGGCCAACATGGAAGAGCTTAAATACTAATTTACTGTGTGGTGCTGATACATTTTCTTTGATTTAACTGTTTAGAGTTTAAAACTAAAGCTACGTGTAATGTTTCATTTTGAAAAAAAAAGAATGAATGCATCAAACTCAAAGAAAATACATGTGTTGTTCAGTTTGGATGTAGAGAACTTCAAAGTGAGTGAAATGTAGCACTAATTTGTGGGTACCTATCTGATCTTAGCCAATTGTGAGTTTTTCTAAGATCATAAGAGAAAATGCATGGTTTGCCTGTAACTGTGAGGGTCCTCATGATGTGAATTTCATCAAATGCTCCTGTCCACAACCGTCCGCTTTGACATCTGTGTGGATAATCAAACACCACCCTCACTCAAGATAGCATGGCACAGGCCTCTGTAGGAAGCATGAGCTGCATGCACGTCCAAGGAATTTCATTGTCTGTGGCATTATTTTCCAAAATGCCAGTCAGCAGTTAAGACAAAATATCATGTGAAGAAGTTACAAGCAGGGACATGCACAAAGCCGGGTTAAATAAAGGAAATAAAGTAGGGTTCATGTTTATATCTTTGAAAAGGTCTATGGTCATGTTTCATGTTTTGTGTGGACCCCAGGAAGAGTAGCTGATGTTCTGCATCAGCTAATGGGGATAACATTTTATATCCTGAAACAAATGCTTCATGTTTGACATATTCTGTCAACAGTGTGGTCTACCAGGATGGCTTTTATGGAGCAGAAATATATGTAAGTCTATGTTTAAACATGTTTTTCACAAAGTGATTCACTAGGATCAATCAAGAAAATGATTTGGTACTGAAGATCTTGGGCTTTAGCTAAAGTCAGTCGTTGTAACTGCTGTTTTGTCACTGCCCTCAGCACTCAGAATCAGAATCAACTGTATTGCCAAGTATGTAAACAGATTATATACCAGGAATTTGACCTGGTGTGTTTGTGCTTAGCTGATACAAATATACACATAGAAACACAGAAAGAATACACAGAATTTAGCAATAACAAATATAATTTAATATAATAATATAATATAATAATAAAAAAGCAGCCATTTTAAGTAATAGACATAGAATATAAAATATAAAATAAGATGTTCATATGTGCAGGTGAGTGTCTGTATGAAACACATCTGGCTTTCAATTATAAACCCATGCATCACTATAGTTACATTATGTTAAAAAGGCACTTATTTTAACCCAAAGCACAATCTTTTCCTAACCCTAACCAAGTGGCTTTGTTGCCAAAACAAAACCACATAGTTTTGTTTGAATTTCCAACATTAACCACACGTTCCACATGTTAAACACAGCGGCTGTAGTGGAGCGTTAACATTTTAACTGCAGGGCCACCCACTGCATTCACAAGTGAAGAGAGAGGGTCGTGACAAAGTGGTTGTATGTGACGAGTTGGGATGAGATGGATCTTGTGCTCCTAATCTGAGGTGGAATTGAATTGCTCTGTCTCTCCTCAGGGAGGGTATGCAGCTTACAGATATACCCAGCCAGCTGGTACTGCTGCAGCTGCATACAGTGACAGGTATGTTGGCTGTCTTTTTCCTTTTGAGGGTCACTTAAAGGTACTCTGTTAACATTAGTTACATTGTAAATACTTTTTTACATTCAATGTTTCTCTTTGTATGATTCAAGGTTGTTTTCAGGTTGTTTCAGGTTGTTGTGTAGTATAGTCAATTGTGTTCAAAGCAGCACTAAGAGCCCAATGTCGAGAAAAAATTGAAGCTTTGCTTTTTCATCTGCAGTGCAGTTTTATGGCTTTGGCGTTGACTTACTAATTATTTATTCAACAGATCTTTCTCCTATCCTTATATAAAATGTACACTCAATGTTATTGATTATCTGTTGAAATTATTACTCCAAAATGCTACTTTTGAGATATTTTCTGCATGTAAACATGATTTTACTACAACGCTGGTAGTATAATGTAACTTTTAACCCTGTTAGCAGGGGTGAGCAGCATAAAAGAATTAACATTTTTAGAAGTGAAGTGCTGAATACTCTACATGTTTCAAACCCATGTTCACCCACTGATTTTAAGTGTTTGAATTAAAACAAGAGGCACAGCAGGGGCAACAAGCCCAACAATGTTTGAGCTAAGTGGCCTCTCTGAGCCGAACATTGGTGATTCTGAGCTGGTTATCGACGGGCTCAGTTTACTCTAGGCTTTCCAGTGAACATGAGCATGTTCTCATGAAAGAGGCAGTTCTTAATTACAAACAACATCATCAAAACTAGAACCATGGAAAGATTACGTAATATGACATGAAACAGTGATACCTGCAGGAATATACGGTTACTGCTGCAGCAAAAAGTGAGGGGATCGTGAACATGGACAATAATTTCATAACTGTAATAATAAGTTGTAGAAAGAGTAGAAATAAAGTGCTAAATACTGTAAGTGCCTTATTATTGGTCTGCATTTTCAACTAGGACTGCAGCTATTGAATCTTTTTGTAATCTGTAATTCTACTGACTATTCCATTGATTGAGTAATTGGATACATTTTTGCGTAATTTTTGCGTAAAAAAATATTATAATTTGCGCTACATTGCGAAAAAAAATATTATGTCTGGGGAAGGCCTACTCGGTGTGGTAACCTAACAGGGGTGTGTGTGTGTATGTTTTTGTTTGAGTGTGCATGTGTGCGTGGCGGGGGGGTGAGATGTGTGTGTGATTTGAAGGCAATACACTCGCAGTTTACCCATTCTTATTCATATTCCTGTTTATCCGACACTACGGCAACCGCCCTCCTTAAACCGGAACAGCTGCGCTCAGTGAAATGGCGTCAACAACGGGCTACTTTGTGAATCAAAGAGGCCACCTTAAATCAAACTGCAACTATTCTGTATTTCTCACTTAGAGAAAGAGTGGCGCGCCGCGGTATCACTGATCAGCTGATCACCGGCGATCTAAACCCATTCAGAGTGATTTGTCACCTCTGGAGTCTGGTAAATTCACTCTGGGGCCTTTTTTTTGTAATGAAACATGGCAAGTTGAGGGGACGTGGCCTAAAACTTTCCGAGCAGCCACATTTAACCCTGATGAAACGTACCTTATGTGGAATCTACAGTGCACCTGCTATCTCCCCCTGAACATCAACAACCCTGTACCCCAGCCTCTTAAAAAAAGGGTGTGGAATGCTCAGAGGTTAATGTGTCATTTTTATCACCATTGTGTACCTGCTTAGCATGATTGCAGATCTTAGCCTTAGCGAGCATTCACACTAGATGAGGCGGTCCGGCGTTTTGATTGTTTCACAAAAAGCAACAAAAAGCTCAGTCCCTCTGTGTTTTTTCTTTCTGTCTTTCTACCATATCAATGAAAACTTGTAGAATATGTAGAATCTTTATTAAAAGCTTTATTTATTAAAGAATAATACACCCACCGGGCGTTTTGAGGGGTACATAATGAAAGTATTGCTTTCCCATAAAAAAATATATCTAGTCTGAATTGATATTTAAAAAAATGTTTTGATGGGTTTGACAATGACTTTCTGTCCAGTTTTGTTTCCATTGTAGCTAATAGCGTTGGGCGTTGCTGGTTGCCAGAGTTGTCTGTTGTTGCTACAGAAACAAGAATAATTTTGAGTGCAGAGCTAGCTAATGGATTCCACCGCACTCACAGAAAGACTTCCTGTTGAAGACTGACTGACAATAAATACTGTTGTCACATTAACTGATTAGTCCAAATTAGTCGTTACCCTGTATGATTCATCACATGACATGGAGCAGGCTGACTGCTTGACAGTGTTGACACACTCTGTAAGGAACCTGTCAACCAGAATGGAATTATTTTTTGTTGATGCGACTATGATCTTGAGACACTAGATGGCAGTGATCTGTTAATTCTCCATATTCAACCTTTAAGCCCAAAGATATACTGGCTAGATCACTCATTGTTCTTGGTCATGTAGGCCACAGAAGTAGATACTATAATAGCAAAAGACAACAGAGAGCAGTTTGATCCACTCCATCTTTCAATTTTCATTCCCCTTGGAGCTCCTTATCACGTCCTTACCTCTGATACCTGAACCTCGGGGACATTGTACTGTACCTCCCCTGCCCCTGCTCAGAACTGTTTCTCTCCTCCCTGTACAGCTGCCGTCAGGTCTCTGGGAGCCTCAATCTGCTAGTGATTCCTCCAGATCAAAAGTGATGTGTTTATAGAAATGTGTATGTGTGTGTGTGTGTGTGTGTGTGTGTGTGTGTGTGTGTGTGTGTGTGTGTGTGTGTGTGTGTGTGTGTGTGTGTGTGTGTGTGTGTGTGTGTGTGTGTGTGTGTGTGTGTTTGTGTGTGTGTGCTGTCGAGGTGTGCGTGAATGAAGGTGCTTGCGGGGCTAATCTTAGGGAGATTGAGCATGTCAGGGGTGATAAGAAACAGCCACAGCAGGAGCCTGTAGGCCTGCGATAATGTAAGATTTATCAGAGGCAAGGGGCGAGCGATGTGCTCACGAGAATTATGAACACAGCAGGAAAGGACGAAGCAGGTGAGGGGGCAAGTCTCTCTTTACAAGACTTATTTAATTCCCTTTCTGTTTCTCGTCACACATTCCCTCTTTCTCACTTTCACTGTTGATTAGTTTGCTCTCCGTCTGTGGATGATGGGTAGCATACCCCTCTCCGCTCTCTCCCTGTCTCTCTTAGTCTATTTTTTAAGCTATCCTGATTTAAAGGGAACCCCCGGCAGTGAGGTGGAGGTGAGAGGAGATGGGGCAGAAGCTAGGGTGGTGGCAACTGCCTCTCTGCTGTCTCTCTAGGGTGTTCACACACACAATGACACACACAAAAACACACACACACACCGCAAATATTATGTTACTACGCTACCACTATCTACGCTTGAGACCAGGTTAAAGGAAGCAAAAGGCAATCAGGATTGACAATCATGAAAATATTAAAACATGACATCTAAATAATATCTAAACATAACATAACATTATTTTTGTCTAAACCTTACCAAGTAGTTTTTTTGTCTAAACCTAACCAAGTAATTTTTCTGTCTAAACCTAACCAATTAGTTTTATTGTCTTAACCTAATTAAGTTATTTTTTGTCCAAACCTAACAATGTAGTTTTATTGCCTAATCCTAACCAAGTAATGTCTGTTTTGTTTGAATTCACAGAACCACTCCCAGACCATTAAAAAAAGACACCAAGGGGTCCTAACAGCAACTGTTATCATGTGAACAGATGATAGCAGCCTTCTGAACCAAGTCATATTTATCAGATAGATCTCAGTTTGTACATGTTAATGACAAATCCTCCATTCACACTAAAGTTAGTCACGGAGTCCCACAGTGTACTGTCCTTGGACCGATTCTATTCACCTTATATATGCTTCCCTTAGGAAATATTATAAGGAAGCACTCCATACATTTTCGTCGTTATGCTGATGATACACAGTTATATTTGTCGATCAAACCAGAAGAAACCGATCTGTTAGATAAACTTCAAATGTGCATTAAGGAATTTTCGATGATGTTAAACTCAGAAAAAACTAAAGTTATTGTACTTGGCCCCAAAGGCCTCCGAAACTCACTAGCTAAAGACATTGTGACTCTGGATGATGTTGTGTTGTCCTCCAGCACCACAGTAAGGAATCTGGGTGTTATTTTTGATCAGGATATGTCCTTCGATTCTCACATAAAACTAACAACAAGGACTGCATATTTTCACCTGCGTAATATTGCAAAAATTAGGAACATTGTGTCTCAAAAGATGCAGAAAAACTAGTCCATGCATTTGTTACTTCTAGGCTGGACTACTGCAACTCCTTATGCTGCTCCAATAAGTCTGTTAAAAGTCTCCAGTTGGTCCAAAATGCTGCAGCTCGTGTACTTACTAAAACAAATGGAAGAGAACATATTTCTCCTGTATTAGCTTCTTTGCACTGGCTACCTGTAAAATCTAGAATAGAATTTAAAATCCTTCTCCTTACCTACAAAGCTCTTATTGGTCAGGCTCCGTCGTATCTTAAAGAGCTCATAGTACCGTATTACCCCACTAGATTGCTGCGCTCTGAGAATGCAGGGCTACTTGTAGTGATGTCCAAATGAAGCCTCATGAAGCATCAGTTGTATTTGTTGAGTCCACTAGATGGAGCTCTTGTTTTAAAGAAAAGAGCTCAAAGAATAGTGATTCAGTGTGTTTTCAACCCTTTGTTGAGCAGAGAGCTCCATCTAGTGGAAACAGAAAATAATGAAAATGCTTCATGAAGCTTCATTTGGACATCATTAGCTACTTGTCTTTCCTAGAGTCTCCAAAAGTAGAAATGGAGGCAGGGCCTTCAGCTACCGAGCTCCTCTCCTGTGGAACCAACTCCCAAGTGTTATTTGGAATACAGACACTGTCCCCATATTTAAGAGTAAGCTTAAAACTTTCCTTTTTGATAAAGCTTACAGCTAGGGCTTACAAGCCCTTAGCAATGTTGTTATTTTTAAGCAAATTTTGTTCTGCTTAATTATGCTGCTATAGGCCTATTCTGCCGGGGGATAATACTTTTCCAGATACTCTGAGCTTCTCTCCTCTCTGTCTGTATCATTCATGTCTCATCAATGCATGTTACTAATTCAACTTCTTCCCCGAAGTTGTTTGTGCTTTGTAGTCTCGCAGGTCTCTGCTGATTGTGGTGGTGCCTGCTGCCGCATGACGCTTCCTGCTACTATTATAATTTATAACCTTAGCGTTGCTTGTTTCTACTACTCTGCTGTATTAACTGCCATAACATATAAGTCATATTCACATTACTATAGATAATATTATAGTTACTGGAAGTGTGTTTGTCTCTGTCTATGTGTCTGTCTTTGTCTCTCTCTGTCCATCTGTCCGTCTTTTCTCTATTTCTTTCTCCTTTTCTTCCTCCCCAACTGGTCAAGACAGATGGCCGTCCTCCACAGAGAGGGGAATTGTTGGGTCTATGTTTATCATAAATAAGTCATAGAGTGTGGTCTTTACCTAGTTTGTAAAGTGTCCTGAGATAACTTTTGTTATGATTTGGCACTATAAATAAAATTGAATTGAATTGAATTGAACCTATCTATGAGTCTAGACCACTGATTATGGCAAATTAACGGAGTGATGACGTCCGAAGCGGTTGATATTTTTAGGAATCCAGTTGTATACCTTGCTCTCTTGCTCTGCAGTGTACCAAGATTATTTTCACAAAGGGTACTATTATACTGTTTAGTTTATAATCTACACAATGAAAAGTCATGCTGCATACTAGCAGTTCTTGTTCACACTGTGACCATGGCAACGGACAACAATCACTGGATAATTGATACTGAAAAAAACATTGATTTCTAAGCAGATTTATGGACATTTGTCTGTGTTTATTTAGGAACATATGTCATATACCATTTCACCAAAAAGAATTGCGTTGATTCCAGCTGTGTGACTGATCAAACAATTATGACAGGTGACCATTAATGAAGATTATTATTCACAGCCCTAAACACTTACCCAACTTACTTACTTACTTACTTCCTCCTTCCATGTTCGCTCCACTAATATCCAGTTACACATAGTTGAACACATAGTAGTGTACCCCCGCAGCTTCTTATCTTTGCCCTCCAGACCTATGTTGGCTCCCTTTACTTTTAGAGGAGAATAAACAAACCAGACAGGGAGAGAGGAATATAAATAAAGCGATCTGGTGGCATCAGAGAAAGAGGGATCGAGGGGTGGAATGAGAAAAGAGAGGGGTGTTGAGGGAGGGGATTAGTTCCAAGCCAGTGCTGGTGAAAATACTGGAAATAAGACCCAGGAGAAGGACAGAGAGATACAGGGGGGATGGCAGATAGGGGGCACTTGGAGGGAAGGAGGGGGGAAGGAGGTGAAGAAAAAGATGGCAATGAAGGTAGGAAGGTATGGGACACCATCAGAGAAATGCATTAGCTCTCTCCAAAAAGTTTTGTCCTTCTTTCCTTCAACCTTCCTGTTTTGTGCCCCCTGCCCCAACCCCTTTCTTCATCTTCTTAAAAAAAAAAAAAGAAAACCTTTACCACCCTATATTTCCTTTTTTCCGTTTGCCTTTTGTCTATGCTTCCCTGCCCCAAAGATGACTTTTATATTTTTTCTCTTTGTTCAAAATTGTATTTCTCATTCCTTCCTCTCTCCCCATCATCCCAAAGATAAAACACTTTCCCCCTTTTCTCATATATTGAATTGGGTAAAACAAATCATTGCAATCACACACTCTCACCTTTACAACGTTCATTTATAGGGAGACATCGATTGCATTTTCATATGAGAGGAGGAAATGATTATAGATCTCTCCTCCGGACCCCAGTTAAAATCGACGACCCAATTCCTTATGTGTCTCATGCATACTCATTGTGGTTGGTTAGCACTCCCTATCCATTATCAAACTCATTCAATCAAACCAACATGCACAAGGTTAATGCCCGGTGGTTGGATTTGGGGAAGGGAGAAACAATTAACAGAGTATTTCCCTACTGATTAAATCGCCCTTTTGATAATAAGTCCAAATATCATTCTGATCATGAATCTACTGCTTCATATACAAACACTTTTTCCAGAGCTGCTGAGCTGTCCTAACCCGTTAGGAGTTCCTAGCAGGTGGTAAATGCAGGATCACATATGTTCATACTATGGGAAGTGGGGAAAATAAAGTGTAGAATTTAAAATAACAATGAGCAAATAAATATTGCACTTCAAACTTATTTTGTTTTGAATACAATGACTCCACCCAGAAGATACCTAGAACTGTATTACGATGTATGATGATTGTTGATGACATGAGTTTTGAATTATAACCTTTGATGTTTTTTTGAGCCTTTATACTATAAAAAAGTTAGGGAAATTAGCACACACATACTGAATGGCTTTGAGGTCTCTCTGCAAAATATAATAATGGTACCATATGTAGTCTGCTGTTTGCTACTGTGTATACCTGAAAGGTACTTAAAAGGAAACAAGATACACACACGGCATATGTCCAGTTGTACTGGATAAGATGAATCCAAATATTGCTGATATCTGTGTTAAATGCAATACAGAAAAAGGTCCCTTCACTGCTTGTGGAACTGCCCTGAGATACGGAAGTTCTGGAATGAATTTGTGAATAGTATTTCTCATATGACCTTGAACCCAGTCCCTGACTGCCCGAAACTTTGCATTCTTAATTTGTACCCAGAGGACAGTACACTTAACAACAAGGAGAAGAAACAAACTGACTTATGGCTAGTACAGGCTAGATGCTTGATATCTCTTTGCTGGAAGGATTTTAAGAGCCCCTCCGTTTGTCCTTGGCTGAAAGATCTAGCAGCATGCCTTGTCCTAAAATGTCAACATACACAATGAAAAAGAAATCAGCCACATTTCATGAGATCTGGAACCCCTTTCTTTCATTCTTGGAGAACTGTGAACTGGGGGAAACTATGGAACTCTTAAGGTGATCTATTCACAAGGAATGCTGATGTAATTTTTATGTTAACCATATGATGCTAAGCTATTTTAATATCTCATTAATGTAATGTTGTGTTACCCTCTTTGTGTTTTGTTTTTGGGGTGGGGGGTTTTGTTTTGCTTTACATTGACTGTTTTATGCTTTGTTTGAATGTACTGTGATGTGATTTGTTAAAAATCAATAGACATATGTTTATAAAAAATATATATATACACACACACCCAAATAATTCAAAGATAGTGGGAGAAACAGAGGGGTCAATAGGAGCCCACAGCTTAAATCTGCCTCTAGGGTCCTCAAGGAAGCTTAATTAGTATTACTGTCGAGACACATTCACAATGTTTCAAACTGATATCCTAATCTGAGTTATGAATTATCTAATTATCAGTCAAATATACTGATACTGTCCTGCTGGATAAATGCAGGCCCTGATGTTTGCAATATATCCAAAGATTGTGTTTAGCTACCTTTGTTTGTCAAACATCTTGGAGAAGCTACTGAAGACTGTTTCTGCCTGTTTTTTCTTCTATAGTTATGGCAGAGTCTATGCAACAGCAGACCCATATCACCATACGATTGGTCCTGCAGCCACATACAGTGTGGGCACTATGGTGAGTCTGATAACACACTGTATGACAGACAGACAGACAGACAGACAGACAGACACACACACACACACACACACACACACACACACACTAACACACACACACACAAATACACACACACACACACACACATGGATGTTTGACTTTACAGGGGACATGTTTTACTACTACTAAACTAACTGAACTTCTATTGGTACATGGATAACTCAAATGAAACATTTTTGCTGACATGCTTCATTAATAATCTAAGAAGATCTTCAGCAAAAGAGCGTATTTGTACTTCAACTTGTATACTCTCTCTATATATATATATATATATATATTTACACTGGAAGAAAACAAAATCAAAGAGCATTTATTCATACTTGATTTTAAAAACATGCTAGTACAGCAGTGGTATAGCCACAGCTGATATTCTATCAAATTATGAGCAATGAAATATAACAGTATTTCATAATAAATCAAGTATTTATCATTTGTTCTCTGATTTTGATCTCCAGTATTTACATATATATATATATATATATATATATATACTCATACTTGAGTTTTTTCCCTCTGAGGGACCCATTTTAATGTTTAATGTGATTCTTTGCCACTTCAATAAATGAAAAAGGGACATTACCAAGATGTTGATCAATCAAGACTGAGATTTCCTCCCCACAGAAAAAGTATCTTCAAATTTTGCAAGGGGAGATCAAGGGGAGTCAAATGGTTAATGTATGTTTTTAGCTAGCTTTGCAGCTAACATCAAAGATGAAAAAAAAATCTTTCCAAAGAAAGAAAAATAGAACCTCAGAAGATGGGGGAGAAACTGCAAGTACAATTTGTTTTGTGGGTGTGGGTGGGGACTTCCTCCAAAGAATAATGACAATTTAGTCAATGTTTCAACGTGCTGTGAGAGATTAAAGTATGAATAAAAGAAATACCAGAAAAGAGGAAAAGTGGGAAAATGAGAGGAAGAATTAAAGTTCTTGGATGCAAACCGGCTGCAGTCGGAGATGCTGCATGGGGCAGCACCTTGGACCGATGAGATGAGGGTTGATGCGGAGTGTTGGTGTTCTTGTGATGATGGAAATCGAATGCCCTACCATCTCCCCATGTGTCCCCTAAACACCCCTCTTCCTCCCCTAGGGCAGCTGCTAGCTAAAAGCCTTCATTAATTATGACATTTTTTCCTCTTCATTTACTTCATTCAAACAGTGGCCTGTTTTCCTCTTTAGTACTTAGTTTCTTCTCTTTTGTCTGCAAATTACTCCTCCCCTTTTCTCGATATTCCCATAATCAAACCCTTCACTATCAGTTTATTCCATATTCACAAAAAAACAGAAACACTCAATCTATTTCATGCCTCATATAATAAACTGTAACCGCAAACAAAACATAATATGATCATTGGTTGGTAACGCGGGATAGGGGTTTGCAGGGTAGGGATTTGACCTAAATGCCGACAGATAAAGAGGTAGCGTGGTAAAATCAGCAGTTTATTACAAAGGTAGTAAATCTGGCAGGCTGATATCAGGCATGGAACAGGTGGCAGGAAGGTTATACGCAGACAGGTTTAAACATGACAAACTGGAACATGGTTGGGAGCTTAGGGTCAGAAAGGGCTAGGGATGCACCGATCCGATATTAAGATCAGATATCGGTCACGATATTGAAAAATTAGCTGGATTGGGTATCTGATTATTAGCCAGATCCGTGGACCAATTATATTATTATATAATATATTCATTTGTGCAGTATGCCCATTGACTCACGGCCAACACCATCAACAACACGGAGCGATCCAAAGACTCAGCTGTATAGAGGTATTTTACCTAGTTCAGCTACTATTTTTTTATTCTGCCCTTACTAGAAGGTACATGTGAAAACTAGCTTGGCAGATAGCTAAACACGTAGAACAGACATCCAGGGGACAGCTGCTTTGTTTAGGATGTTTATCTGTAGTGTTCTTTTTGTGTAAAACTGAAATACAGATATAAAGATGCAAATGTACAAATTATAACGTGTCCAAAACTCTGTAACATAGCCTGTGCTATGATTTTTCTTTTATTAATAGTTACAAAAAATGATAATGACAATTAGCACAAATGCTAACTTGAAAATGCCATAGACAGGCTAGTGCGCTTAGCCCTGGCTAAAATTTACATATTCTAAACAAATATAGCTTGTTACTTATAGACCTGTGTTCCTTAAGGTACAGCTGAGAAAAATAATAGCAAAAGGTAAAACCACATATTTACCTAAACATCACAACAAACACGGCAAGTCTGAGTGGACAAACATTGTGCTGCACCATCAAAACTCTTCACATTGTTATGAAGTTATCAGGTTCACATAGTTGATTAATTCAACAATGGTATCAGATTGGTATTGGGTATCGATCCGATATGCAAAGCCCAGGTATCGGTACTGAGACTGAAAAAGTTGGATTGGTGCATCCTTAGAAAAGGCAGCCTGTACCTAATGACCATACACGACAGCTGAGTAGGAGGACGCCGACAGGTCGGACTGGGTGTTTCTAGTGAGGTGTTGGCAGGGGCTGCTGATTGTGGTTCTGAGGTTTCCATGGCGCTGGACAGGTGTATGTGCCAAAAGCGTCGACTCATGGGGACTATGCGTTTTTCTAGGGACTCCATGTTGCCCTGGGAAAATCACCAGATGAGTCCCTACAATAGATGGCCATCAGACGTCAGTGTGGCTCCTCAACTTCCCAAGAGACAGATACTTTAGGGGAAAGAAGGTCTGGACAGGTAGGCAGTGGGCGAACTACGTAGTACAGAAGGATAGTGGACTAGCTGTATCAGCAAAAGGCAAGCAGTGAAATAGCTGCAATGGGACAGGAAGGTTGTGAACTAGCCACATCAGGCATATCAGGACAGGCAGGTAATTTGCTCAATGCATCAGGCCAGAAAGACAGCAGGAACACAAGGCTAAGTGAGTGGAAGCTGGTTGCTACCAGGCCCAAGGCTAGGAGGCAAGGAGGATTTAGCAGATTTAGGGCGAAGGCAGCGTTTTGTGAGCCTGAAAACGGTATCTTCTGAAACCGGGTCCCAGAGTGGATAGATCTAAAAACAGCCCCCTTGCGTTGTCGTCTAGACATCGAACCTGCATACTTTGTTAAACGATAACGTCATCTCCCCAACTCTCAACCATGTAGACTTCAACCTCTAACCCCACAGTGTCACAAAACAACAATAACAACAGTGTCTGCACAGTTTCTGCACAGTGCTGCTGTGTAAAGGAGATAGAGGGAGAGACAGACCTTAGTGGCCATAGAGTTTGATAACCCTGAGCGGCATGCATGGAAATTAATTAGGCCTACCATATATTTCTCCTTTTTCCTTGATGGTCTGAATAAGTTGCTTAATTTGTCACTTTTTATCTTTTTATAAATAAAGTTGCTTAGAAGATGTGAAAAGTCGCTAAGTTTAGAGAGAAAGTGACCAGAGTTATACGTGCTTTCACATCAGTCTCCAAAATACTACAAAAGTCTCCAATAACACCAAAAACATTCGCTAGATTAGTCAATTTGACAAAAAAAGGTCACAAGAAGATTTGGAAAGTTGCCAGATTTAGCAAGAAAGTTGCCTGTGTTTGTATACAACATCTCTCTGTCTCTTATTCTCCGTTGTTGGTGTACTTCTGTGGCAGTTACAGCGCCTACTGCGTTTTTATCTGGTTTCACTGGTTTCATATGGATGCCGATATTTGTTGAGCCTAGGCCGTGTGGGCGGAAAACTTTTTAAGAACATAGAATTGGAAACAGGTCGTTTTCATACAATATGTTTTTGTGTGGATGGGGCCTCAAAGTCATCTGTATTTCCAGAGAGCAACTTTTCTGGCTAAGGCCTTGAAAAAGCCTCCCAGAGCGATAGTGAAAGATTATTTTATGCAGTCAGTGTTGGGGGTGCTGTTGTAGCAATTCACGGAAAGGCAGGAATCCCCTTATCCAAGTTTGACTGCTAGGTCCATGTTGGGCCATATTGTACTGTCATGATGCAGGCAACATGTGAATAGGGATTAGACCCAAATGACGAGGAGGCAGCAGGATGAATTCAGTTGTTTATTTTAAAAGCTTGGAATGGCAGTGGGTCCAGCAGGCAGGTAACAGGTAGCTGGCAGATAGCAGGTAACCACATTTAAATATGACAAATTGGCAAGGAACAAAGATACAGTGCTGGTATAGGTAAAGCAGGATCGAATGAGAAGGAATTAGAAGCAGGTGAATGATTGACAGGTGAGGAGGTGGGCAGGGAAGGCCAGGTGGAACAGATGAGTGAAGTGGAAGCAGGTGTGAAGATGAGTATGGCAGTCAGATCATACCCACCTTTCTTTCTACTGGATGGAAAGCAAATGCCAGCAGAGATACCTGGGAATTGTATTCTGTGGCAGAAGAGAAGGGACAAAGGAACAAACTGTGACAACCATACCTTGTCAGATCTAGGTAATAATAATAATAATCTGGATGCAGGCTTTATGGGCAGGACTGGGTTATCAAGTCTCTGAGTGCCAACATTTATTGTCAATGCAGAAAGTAGTGATTCCTTTATGCAGGGAGCAGGAAAGCAAAGCTATGGAGTTTAGGTGGTGGATAGGGTAAAGCATGTCAGATTTTAATGGAGGAGACTAGAGTCTGATGTTCAGTCAGACCTGTAGTTATAGCACATGCCTTTTTATTAACCATACCTAGGCCAACTTAGTTACCTCAGGCACCTAATCATAACAATGCCTCAATAGTTGTATAAAGTATTTTGTGGCTCCAGAGGGAGTTAATAAATGTCATCAAATTATGTCATTTGTTGGTTAGGGCTGAAGACCACAAGTTTGAAACTGAAAAAAAAATGTTTGCCAGATCTCTGTAGCCTACTGCTCATACCTATCTGCTTGAAGCTGCCTGGGACTAGAGGCTCTAGGCTAAATCAGCTGCTACTGACATAACACACCTGAATCTCTGACCAATCTCGTCAGTCCAGTTGCTTTGCAGGTAAAGTAGGCTCCGGGTTTTGACAAGATGAAAGAATGAGTAGGAAAAAAAAGATATAGTTCAGCTGCATCAATCTTCATCCATTTTTTGTTTTTTGTTTTTTAACTACAGTCACCATGCACACAAATGTAAAAGGTGAGAATGAAAAGTTAAAGCTATGGTCTACATTCTGAATATCAGTTGAGCCTCTGAGATGGATTTGGAAAAAAAAGCAGTCACGGTCAAAGGAACCCCCGATGTTGACTCCTCTTTGGTTCCTAAGGAGGTCACATTTCCTCTTGGTTTCTGCCTTTTCCTCGGTTGAATTACATTTTCTCTAACCTTCCCTGTTGGGCGAGCAGAGGCCTCTTGCTGGTATCGGTCTTTTCCTTCTCCATGGTAACAGATGCTCCGGTAGCTGAGCTGCTAAGCTAATCACTACAGAGTTGGAGGGGACGAGAGAGGATGATGAGGAGTAGGGGAGATGAGGGGATTGGATGGAGGGTACGAGAAATCGACCAATGGGAGCCCTCCATCACAGAAGGCTCCCATTGGTCGATTTCTATGCAGAGCTACGGCTTTTTGGTTCTTTTTGCTGTTCATATTGTGTAGATCGAACGACAGGACCAAATCACCGTTTAAACTATGTTTATAATAATTACCAATATTTCAAATGGTAGACCATAGCTTTAACATTGAATGTGAAATAATCATTGAACATAATCTGTGGTTTGAAGAATATTGATGTTTTGGTTTGGCATAATAGTTAGTCTGAACAGAGCCTCGGTACCTGGAACATGGAGAGTGATACAGCAACAGTTTCCAATCAGTCTTTATTCAACTAGACAGGAGAAATTAGAATTAGGAACCATCTTGTTTTTGTCTGGAAAAAAAGACAGGCGAATCTGCTGTATAGATGTTAAAACAAGCCAGGATGGTTCAAATTTTGAAGAGCAATTGTTGATTGTTGTTATTTGGTTCTGGATTCACTGGAGAACTTGTTATATGGCAAATGTGTGGCATGCTTAATGCCAAGTAGCAGTTTTGTGGTAGTTAAGGTTTCATCCAAACATGATGACAGTGGCCAGTATTGCAAAAAAGCCTTATATTTCATCACTTTGTCAGACAAAAAAAGTTTTTTTCCCCCGAATTTTTTCCACAAGAAAATGGGTTCTGTGTCTCTTGTTGGCAGTTTTTAGAATAATTGTTCCATTTAAGAGATGCAAAGGCTTAAAGAGATGTGTGTTTCTAATATTTCTGCTAATCAGACAACATAATACATATGATGCTGTGTTCTGTCCCGTTTTGCACAAACTGCGACTTTCTGGCTATGCAGATGACAGGAACTTTTAGTGATCACATTGTATAACAGGCTAAAGAGATTTCATCATTGCTTGGTTTTATGCCAACAAGTATAAGAAGTATTAGAATGAGTGCAAGAAAAAAACCTCACATATAACAATAACACGCTCAAATACATGCAAAAATCACCCACACACATAATGACATTATGTTACTTCAAAAATGTCCTGACTACCTCGTGCATAAAATCCCTCTCAATTAAACAAGAGACAAGTGGAAAACGGGAGGAAGGTTTCTTTGGAGGAAAGAGAGAAGTTCATTTTAATATTACAAAGGTTCTACGTTGCAATACTGATTGGAGCTTTTTCATCTTTGATGTTGCAGGCTAGCCTTTACAGAGGAGGGTGCAGTCGCTTCACTCCCTACTAGAAAAGAGAGAGGCACACCCCTTTCCTTCCCTGAAAACAGACAAAAAAACAGCAACAAATGAAATGACTAAATATTCATCTTCACCCTCTTCATGGAAAACTAAACAAAATGCTTCCAGGTGGCAAATGTGACCCTGAAATGAAAGAATCACTCTCCGGTTGCTTCCCCATTTACAGAGTGTACACATTCTCATTTTTTGATGTAATGTACTTATTTTGGAAAAGAACATTTTGTTACTCTGTGTTGATTTGCATGTATTTGCATTGATATGTCTTTAGTGGTAAAAAAGACAAAGTGAGGAAAGAGGAAACTTTAAGTATTCCTCCTCACTCTTTTCCTCTCTAAGTTATGGGTCTGCAACTCAGCTCCTTGGGGTTGGCCTTCTGCACTAGTTTTAATTCCATCTAATTCCCCTACCTTTATTGTTTCAATTAGTTATTTCCCCTTATACATTAAAAGCACTAATGTTAAGCAATTCCAGCTTAAGCAACACATTTCAGATTCGATTTATTAAGTCAATGAGACAGCCATTCCACAGCCTAAAAGAACTGGCTCCATTCTAAGTGAGCCAATAAGTGGAGCTGAGTTTCAGATTGATTTAATGGGACTCAGAACTATTCAGCCCAAAGGAGGTGAAACTGCAACAAAAATGCTACAAGAAAGGGAGGCAAAATGAAAGCCAGAAGGTAAGAGGAAGGGCGCGATGCATTACTGAATCTGAGTGCAGGACGAAGTGATGTATAGCAGGGTGTGAAGAGCTGTGACAGCTATTGCAAAATAGGCAGCAGTATGTTGGAGCCAATTGATTGTTGGCATAGTGCCAGAGACAGGAGGTATCCCATTACTTGCTGAATGGCTTTAAAGGAGAATTTACACACATTTGTCAGTGTTTCATGTCTCGTCACGTCCTGCACATATTAAGCAATAATCCCACATATGCATATAGAGGAATTTTGCCCAAATTTTTGACTTCTTAGTGAACAGATGGTGATGGGAATTTTGTTTTAATCATTACAGACACATGTTAAAGCAGAATTCATCACATTTTGGTCACTGGGGGATAGAAAAAGGATTCAGCAACCGCATTTCATAGATTAACATGTTAGCCATAGCAATTGTCTACTTTCACAACCGCAGACACAGAGCAAAACATTATAATGCATTCGTCAGTTTGTGTTTGTGTCCACCTGATGAATAAAAGTCCATTGTCCATTCCATTGATCAGGCTGAACTGCATTTTTTTTCATCCAATTCAGTCATGAAAAACTTAATCAGTAGTAAATGAATACGTTTATTTCATAGTGATCACACAAATTCTATAAGTTGACGTGCAACATTATACATTTCAGGGATGTAGCTCGATTCTCATTTTTAATCTCATCTACAAAGCTTTGTTTGGTCAATTGTTACACCATGAAATCAGCTGTCGGCACAACACCATACCCATTTCATGTGCAGAGATGCGGGCAGTGATTCACAGGTCTGGAACCAGGGTTGATCTACAGCAACTCCTGAGAATTACTGATGTGTCTGTCTGACATTTGGTACTAGGCAGGCAGTGGGTTAATCTGGGTGTAATGGGTGACTGGAAGCAATGGGTGACAGTTAAGGTTAGGCACCAAAACTGTTGTTACGTGACCAGTTAAAGCTCTACTCGGTAAGATTTGAGATCCCTTGTTTCTAGCGCCCTCTCTAAGATGTAACTGCAGACAAGCCTGTTCTACAGAGCCTCTATCTTGGGAATGGAATGTCTCCACAGACACACAGATTGTAATAGTCAGCAAAGAGGCATCAAGTGCTTTCATTAGTGGGTCATTTGATCAGTCACCATTGTTTTAACTCACTGAGATAGATAGGAACTTAAAAGACAATTAAATAGATTTTTAAAAAAACTTTAAGTTTAGGCACTAAAACTGTTGTTACTTGACCAGTTAAGTTTAGGCAACAAAAAGGGGTTATGTATCTGCCTCCAATAGATCAACAAATCATCAGCTGAGGAGCCCCTGAGTTTTTTCGAGCATTACAAAAGCATGTCGGGCAACAAAGTTTTAAAACTTTAGTCATGTCTATAGATATACAAACCTGTCAACAATTATAATTTAAAAACATAATCCATAGGATTTTCATCTAGGTTATTGTCTGTTTATGTAATTGGAGTATTCCAATCTGTGTGTCTGTGGAAACATGGCCTCCCTAAATGCAAATACACTGCGTTAGTCAGCAGCCATTGGTCTGACGAGCTGGAGCTAGCCACTGTTGGTTATGTTGCGTTTACTTGTAATCGGAAATCAGGAACATCCGACTTCTGAGAAGTAAAAGTGCAATGAAAGTGAACGTTAAGTCTGAATTCTGAGTCAGGCTTGCTCTGATTTGTCTGAACAACGATCTCAATTCTTACAGATAAAACGTTAAACAGTCGTTAAACGTCCTTTCTACTGTTACACACACCCGTTACCTCACCCTAACTTGCACACTGCAGCTCCGGGGCTGAATGACAACGAAGCTGGCTAAACCTCTCGTGAACCAGACCAGACCCTAGTACAACTTTGTCCATGACTATCCGGTACTATCAATAAAGAAGCATTTTAAGTGTCTACCCCATCACAAATGTAACAGCCTGAAGAGCTAGGTGAATTAGAATAAACTCAGGAAATTCTGATTCTGAGCTGACATGCTTACAAAAATACTTGTAGATTTAAACAGTTAAATCCAGATATTGACAGTTCAGTGACATTCACCTTTATTTTATAATAAAGATTCCTTCCTGAAAACAGCTATTTACTTCCACTGTCTAATAAAGGCAAAAATGAGAAGAATAAAAAGAAGTACAAAATACCAGCAAACACAATACAATTTTGTGTAAGTTGTCAGGCTTATAAATCCATATTTTTATTTTAAAAATGAGTAAGCTTTACACTTTTATGAGACTATTTATTGTTAGCATTGAGAGCAATCTACAACAAGGCTCTTACTGCAGAATTGTTTGTGTTTTGGTATAAATTCGCTGAAATGGAAACAGGTGTAAATCCAGGGAGGAAACCCAGGTGTAGCTTAGTATCGATTCGTGCCTGTCTCCAGGCATCTGTCTAGTGTTCCCCTTCACCCACAAAATGGCCTAAGACCATCTTATTGGATGTCAAGTAGAAGAAGGAAATATAGGATCCTCAATCCAAACACAAGATCTCTCACTCGCTTCAGTTTGATTAGTTTTCAGTGGGGTGAGTTGTCACCCAAAGCTCTAATTCAAGACCAGTAATGAAAGAAGCGCAAAAAAGAGCATTGAAGCCAGTGGAGAGATGCACAGACCAGCCGTCGTAGTTACCACAGTCGGGAATAGTTTTTCCGTCTGTTTTCCTCTGCAAGGAGATTGACTTTCAATGTGACCCCCCACCACCCTCCAAAATATACTGTGCTTTAATGAGGTTTTCAGGCAGGTGTAGAGAGGCAGCTTGATAAGTCTGCTCAACCTAGAAAAATGCCAAAGCTACATCAAAAGCCCAGCTAACCGATATGTAACCTGGCAGTGTATTCTCATCAGTGGATTTGTATTATAAACATCACCTGATTTCCTTCTTTGCTCCGAACGTAATTTGTGCAGTAATAAATATGTGGATTATATACAAATTATAGTGCATTACTTTTTGTTGGTTTGATTCCCAACTGCGGCCCTTTAATGCATGTTGCCCCCTCTCTGTCCAGTTTCCTGTTACTTTACAAGCTTTCCTATCAAATAAAGGCATAAAAAAGGCCAAAAAATAATCTTTACATTTTTTTGGAAAAAAATGTAACAGTGAATGCCTGAACCTGTAGGTATGTTTTACAAACTTGGCTCAATGCCTCGGGTTAGTTAATATACAGGATGGGAAGCACAAGATTTAAAGTTTTTAAGCCAGATAAATGCAGTATATATAGAATACAATGTGCAAATGAAATTCATATTCACAAGGACAAGTCTCTAATGACAAGGACTTTAGGAATTAAACAATGAGGCAGGCCATGTGGAGAAATAAAAGAATAAATAAGGGGCTTGACACATGGGATGTCGATAATAAGCAGTAAAAGAGACCAATAACTGATATTTGGAGCCAATGTGCATTTACAGTTAAAAACATTTAAAAGAAATCTTACTAAAGGGAATTTAATTATGACAAACAAATTATACTTATACAAAAGTAAAAGCGTGAAACAGTTCATTTTTATCGGTGCACAGATGCGCAGATACAGATAATCGGCCAGGCAGATAATGTGTTGACCCCTTAAGATAAGGGTCATAACCCGTTCATTTTGACTGATTGCAGAAAAATAATGCATAAAAAACGGAGATTCATCGCACTCTAGGATGCCCCTTCAACCCAAATGTCACTGAACATATAACTACCCACAGTAGCTTTGTAAAGACAATGGAAGCAGATGACAAAACTTTGCTTGGTCCAGTTAATGAAACATCGTGACTCAGGAAGGACTCACCAGCCAGATCGCAGCGGTAAATCTGCTTAAAACAACACCTGCTACATAACGTATAACCACACAGACCTCTACACACATCCGACCGCTCGCCTATCACTCTTGTTCATAGTGGGGGTAGATACACTCTATTGTTATTATCCTTTTTATTGCAATGACTATTGTTCTACTTTTATTATGAAATAAAAAACTATCGATAACAAAGAACAGATGACAGGAGAGGATAGAAACGTGACCGTAAAGACTCAGAAATGGAGTTTAATATTTGTGTTCAGCCGTAAAAATGTCTATTGATTTATTAACTTAATTACCACAATCCATCTGAATATTTTCAAATGCTTCTCACAAGAAATATTGACATATGCAATTATTAAGTTAGATTAATTAATCAGAAACCATGTAATAATTCAATTATTAATCCCTTGACAGCTCTCTATGTGGTTGATCCATGTTAAGCAAAATATTACTCGTAGCAGGGTAGTTTTTAAATACTCTAACACGTGTCTGGAGTGGGACGTTAACTTAAGGCTGATATCAGCAAGATGTATATGCAAATGAATAAATCAAGCCTCAATGTGCACATTAACACATGCTTAGGAGACATGTGCTAAATGCAACACAGGCAACACTCCCTCATACACCCAAGCATTCAGTTACACACCATTCTCACTCGCACTCACCCAGTCACACACACACAGACACACATACACACACACAAACACACACACGCTCCCTCCAGTAAATAGTAACTTTGCTTGCTGTGTCTGATGGGATCATAAAGACGGGAGTCAGTAGTGCAGGAAGAAAGGGGAGTGTGAAGAGAAGCGGCGACCGAGGCAATTTACCCCACAGATTAGAGATAAGAGAGTTCGGTCAATAGGCACTGATCTCATTTGAAGATATACCAAACTGACTAGACTCTCTCTCTCTCTCACTCACTCTTACACACACACACACACACACACACACACACACACACACACACACACACACACACACACACACACACACACACACTAGTTGGTCTATTGCTATCACTGTTGTCTGTCTGTCTTTTCCCTAGTTCTCTTGCTGTTTCCAACAAGGATAAGGCCATTGTCACAGGAAATATGGATTGGAGAAATCTCCCACTCCCTGTCTCACCATAGGTCCTTTTTTTCTTTTAACAGGCAAAAATATGGCCTTAATATAACATGTCTTCTTAAGGGTGCACTCAAAGTGTCCATTTGTACCGTGCCCGAGCACACTTCACGGCTAAAGTCTAGTTCGTTTGACCAGTGTGAGTACAACTGTTCCGCGCCTAGGCACGGAACGCTTGCCGGCCGCGGCCCGGTTAAGAGAGGTGGGCTTTTGTAAAGCACGGATGAATGAGTGTGCGCACGTTTACGGGCATGAACGCGAGCATTGGCGGCAGTCCTAATGTCTATTTATCTATGTCATTTCCCCCTGACAGACATTTAAAAAGATGCGTCTGTGTTTACTGCAGATTTGATCAGTTGAAATATTCTAAAACAGTCAGACAAAACTAAATCTCTGAGGGGTGATGACGTATAGGCAAGCAGCATTCGAGCCGCGGCCTGGGCTGGGGGGGGACAATCACCCTAAAGCACGTGGCACGGTACAAATGGACAGTGTGAGTGCGCCCTAAGCACGGCAAACTTCCCGGCCTTGGCCCGGTTAAGAGAGGTAGGCATTAGGTAGGTTCATTATTGCCATTAGAACATGTTTTTTTGTAATTTAGCAAAGCACGATTACACATGTACGTGCATGAGCATGCGCATTGAGCATAAGCATTGACGGCAGTCCTGAGACTATTCAAATATGACTGTTCCCCACAACGGCCAATTTTTAAAAAAGGGTTTGTGGTTGTCCGATGGGGAGGTGGAAGGTTTACTGCAGATTTGGTCGGATGAGAAAATATTCAAAAACAGTTGGACAAGACAAAAACTCTGAGGGGTGATGAGACAGCTGCACTCACACTGATCAAACAAACTAGACTTTAGCTGTGATTCGTGCTTGGGCACGGTACAATTTCATAGGGTGATAAAACCCTCAGTTTCCCTCATTGTTTAGTTAAGCAACTGCATGCATTGCAGACCCCTTACAATGGCCTACTACTAAATTACAAATTTGACCCAAATACTTCTTAAAGCACTAAATGTGGATTAAAGTGGAATAGAGTCCCCACAAATACTCTAGGTCCTCCTGTTTGAGTAGTGTTTGTTAAAAAATACAGTGGCCAGCTGTTTGTGGAAAGTACTGAGCCTTTTAAAATGTAACTATATATTTTTAAGTGATTTTTACAGGCTTACATTTTGACAGTGAACCAATGGAAGCATAAGAGACTTAAGGTCCTGTTTTTTGTCTGATCTGACAAACAAAGTATTTATACTTGATTAATTCTGAAATACTGTTATTTTTTTATTGGTCAGAATTTGATAGAATCTTCAGTGTGGCTATACCACCGCTGTACTAGCATGTTTTTTTAATAGCAAAGGCACTTCCCAGTTATTGGTGTTTATCTGGCAACCCTGAGACAGCTGGTTGTCCAGATGAAGGCCAAAGGGATGACCCTCTCAGCTATCAGAGAGAGGGTGGGCATTCACAGTATGTGATTTCAAGAAGATTGAAACTTTACAAGGACACATTAATTTAAGTCCACGTCCACGTAAAACAAGTGCACCAGAGGACAGGATTATTAGAAGACTCTCAATGGGGAATCAGTTCAACACTGAAACTGGAGTTGGTCTCCAGTTCAGTGCTGAACAGGACAAGGATCTGTCTCTGCACAGTGTCTCATTGTTTTGATCACAAAATAAAGCTTTTTGTTGAAGTGCCTTGGTTATTTAAAAAACATGCTAGTACAGCAGTGGTATAGACACAGAGGATATTCTATCATTCTGAACAATACAAAATAACAAGAATTTCAGAATAAATCAGTTATAAATCATTTGTTCTCTAATTTTGATCTCAGTGTATATGTATATACATATAGATATAGATAGATATAGATATATATACATACAAACTGTTGCATATTAAGTTGGAATAATTTTGTGTTCAGACACATTTCTCGTTTCATTATTTTTAGACGTGGTTGGAAGAGATTGATCAATGAAGTTTTGAGAATATCACAATCATTTCATGAGAAGATGTAAAACATATTTTATTGCAACTTTATGGGCAACAGTGTAAGTAGATAGATAGATGGATAGATAGATAGATAGATAGATAGATAGATAGATAGATAGATAGATAGATAGATAGATAGATAGATAGATAGATAGATAGATAGATAGATAGATAGATAGAGTAGAATTTACTTTCAGTGGTGATGGGATATCATCTGCTTTTCATAAACATTTCACATAAACATGTAAATATGTATGTAAACATGTAAATAATTTTCCTTTATCCATTGTTCTTCCATGCACTCTGCAATTTTAAAATGTATGTTTGTCTTAAAGTTGTGAAAGTCATTTACCAGTATTTGTGTATCATAGAAAGAAGTAGAATAGCATAGGATTTATTAGTCTATTATTTAGAGTCATATTACCATTTGGTTCTGATACTACAGAAAAAGAAAATATTTATCAAAAGAGAAAATAAATGTTATGTCATTCCTTTTGTATCATTCTATATGAATGGTAATGGGATAGAAAATGGCAACATTTCATACGACAAGCAAATTTTTTGGTTTAGATCTAATTTGATGTATTTCTGTCTCTGTGCTTACATTACTGTGTGAGCTGTGCTTTGTTAAGCCATAGGCCTACTACTGTCTACCTAAATAACGTTACACACCCCAGCTCTTGGGAAAGACAATTTGTTTTTTGATGCGTTTGTTTGAGCTTGTTTCAGTTGGGAAAATTGAGAGCACAAGTTTGTTTGTATGACCAAGTCTGTTTCTCGGTCATATGACATCTATAAAACAACAAGCCTGAATCCAAAAACATAGTATTCAAGGTTACTGTAAATGTGAATAGGGGAGTAGGTGTCTACCCAATCAGCAGAAAACTCTGCAAACAAAAGATTGTGGTTTGGGTTGTAGGAATTTTACACACAATACTTTAGTCAAATCAGAAGGACCTCACAGAGTATATATTGCGTAATTCAAATTCTACAGGAGGCTTCCTGGAGTCAGCAGAGTCGTTGGCAGTTTAGTGCGCCAGCAGGCATTTATTAGCAGATGGACATCGGATGATACAGACGTCTGGAGAAATGTTCTATTCTCTATCTAGAGTAACTGTGTGCAACACAGTACCCGTGAGTCAAGAAGTTCTGATATCTATTATAACTACTCCAGCATTTATGCTTGTTACAAAGGCGCGGTTATGTGACCGCTTGTGCGTGCATATGTGTATTGCAAAAGCAGCCGTTGGTTCCTCCTTCTTCCACCCCCGCGCTTCGGGGTTTCATCTGTTTCGCAGGACTTTTCTTCTTTATCTGTGAAAAAGCACACAAACTCATCCTCCCTAGTACCCTGACTCCTTATATGGTGTTGTTATTTGCGAAGGGCACTACTCTAATCTCAACTAGTTTCTAGGTGCGTTTGTGCAAGCTGGCTATTTCATATCTGGTGACCTTGACTGACTGCCAGTGTTCGTGTGCTGGTGTTTTGCAGAAAGCTTTGGGCCTGGTTAAATAATAGCAGAGGCACATACTATCACACTCTTAAATGATTATACTTATTGCGTCTTATTATCACACTCTCATTAATCATTACTAACACACACGCTAACACATGATTATGATACTTCACTCATTGATTATCAATTCTTCAGGGTTAAAATAAATCTGTTATGTCATGAAACGGACATGAACTGCAGTCTCTGGGGTCAAAGTTGTGTTTGTGTTTGACACAAGCAAACTGAGAGAACATATTAGTAAACTAAGGGCACAGATTGTGTGACCTATACCAATGTGGACAGAAGTGGACCTGATGTATCTCCCCAGGGATTTAAGCTTCTAATTTTGATATAATAACTTCTGACAACACATAGGTAAGATGCTGAGGAGTATGACGGTTGGTAGTTGAAATTGCGTTGTTCAAAAGTGCCAGGTTTGATCTTTGTTGTATAGTTGTTGGAAGGTTAAGCTACGCTAATGTCAGCCGGTACTTGTTGCTATAGCTATGGTAAACATTCAGGCAACATTAGTGGGCTGAAGGAACATAAACACATTATATGTCATTACATATATATACTGTATATTATATATATCATATTTACAATGTAGCTCCATCACACTTCCTCAGGCCACAGAAGGTTTATCGTTGCTTTGGCAACAAGTGTCAGTTGATGTTAGTCTACATTATATTAGTTTAGCTATAATCTTCCGAACAACAATAAGCCATGAAATCTGCAATTTTTGAGCAAAACCTATTAAAAATAGCAATATTCAGAACTCCTATTTTGTCAAAGTTAAGCGGCTATTTCCACTAATCTTCAGTCTTGCCTGCAATTACATCTCACTGCCAAAGAGGACCCAAGAAAAAAGGAATCTCAAATCTTATGGAGTGAGGGTTTCAACTTCAAAACAACAATACGACAAAGATAAAATTTGGCACATTTGAACAAAACCAATTACAACTAACAACCGTCATACTCCTCAGTATCTTACCGATGTGTTGTCAGAAGTTATTATATCAAAATTAGAAGCTCAAATCCATGGGGAGATATGTCCGGTCCACTTCTGTTCACTTTGGTATAGGTCACGCAATCTGGGCCCTCAGTTTACTGATCTGTGTCCTTAGTTTACTAATCGGTTCACTCAGTTTACTAATCTATGCCCTCAGTTTAGTAATCTATTCCCTCCATTTACTAATCGGTTCCCTCATTGTACTAATCTGTTCCCTCAGTTTACTAATCTGCACCCTCAGTTTACTAATCTGTTCCCTCAGTTTACTGATCTGTGCCCTCAGTTTACTGATCTGTTCCCTCAGTTTATTGATATGTGCCCTCAGTTTACTAATCTATTCCCTCAGTTTACTAATCGGTTCCCTCATTGTACTGATCTGTTCCCTCAGTTTACTAATCTGCACCCTCAGTTTACTAATCTGTTCCCTTAGTTTACTAATCTGTTCCCTTAGTTTACTAATCTGTCCCCTTAGTGTACTAATCTGTTCCCTCAGTTTACTACATGTTTTTTTTCTTGACTGACACCAGGGGAGCTCTGTATTTTGCAGAAACATACAACACCAATATTTTTCTCTAGTGACCCAGCTGTGTTCAGAACAGGCACTTAAGAACCTCTGTTTTAGTTAATAGGGGTTGAGTTTTCAGCTGTGAGGTTAAAACAGCTACTAACACAATCAGTTCTTTGGTGATTAATGTGATTAAAGTCCCCGTCTGGCATGGCATGGCTGCGTAGGTGGTTTAATTGGCTCTGTTAATGCAGTTATTTGTAACATGGCACCATGGGTCACCATCCCAATACAAAATGATTGACTACAGTAGATTTACTCTCTTGTGTTCTTCTTTGCTATCAACACTGACATACAATATAACCAAAAATTCAACTATATAAGAGCGTTAAAGTAAGTCATGAGTCACTGGAACTTTAAGCAGAAGATCAGCAGTATGGCAGCTGTCTGAAGATTGGAACCTGCTTCTCCAGGGTGCACATACTGTAGGTGAACATGCATTGTAGTCGTTGAGAGAAATTTGTATTTTTGCCGCTTACCTTGCTGTCCGACAGCTCTCCTTCAGTCTCCTTTTGCAAAAGTTCTTCTTCTTTACTCCAGCTCATAAAGGGATTCTCTTGTCTCCATAGTGAGCAGCATTTTATCGTCACTGGTATAATCACTCATTTTTATTTTCTTATATTTGTTTATCCAGAAAGTCTGACTCAGGTCTGCAGTGTAATACAGTGAGCGACGTACTGTAGCCTTTTACTAGTGCCAAAGTAAAATGCGGAAGTTAAGTGGTGAAAAAATAGTGTACACTTACTCTGAAATAGATTTTTTTAGGTGGAAATTTTTTTACGGTGACTAAAGTGTGTTTTGGTGCAGCTGCTGACCCGTCCACAGCAACTTCTATTTCAGTACTCCTATCTGCATCTCCAAACTGGCAGAATGCTGACTACTGTAGGTAATGCATTTCATAGCATTTCATACAACCACACTTCTAAAGAGCCTATATCTTTGCTGTGTAGGTCTGCCGTTCTTTGAACTGAAACATAATTTCAGTTAAGGCAATCTGGAAATCACATGGCAACACATGGCAACTACCAGGAATCCATAGAAGACAAGTAGTAGGCATTAATGGCACTTCTTGCTTGTCACTGTGGGCGTTTCAACAGTCACAAGCGTAGCAAATGGCCTGTTCATTAGTAAAAAATATGTAGATTAGCACGAACCATCGCACGTGTGTTTGTGTGTGTGTGTGTGTGTGTGTGTGTGTGTGTGTGTGTGTGTGTGTGTGTGTAGGCGTTGATTGCATACTTGTGATCCATTCAGTGTACATCCAGATTAGTTCGGGTTGTAAATGACTGTGTCTCCAGTAGCAAGCCACAAAGACTTTCCTCTGTGGGATTGTGGGTGACAGAGCCCGAGTCAAAAGACTTATGAACAGAGCTGGCTTCTACTATCAAAGGAGCCACAGGGGAGCCAATTTAATGGTCACATATTTTTCATAAACCCATGGTAGGACTCATCACCACTGTTCTAAGCAGAGTTGAGGTGCAGATGTGAGGAGAACAGCATCAGCAATGCTCAGCAGTGCTTTTCATGTTTGTCAATACAGACTCTCTCCCCATAGCTTTGAAAAACTTGTGCTCTCCTTTTCTTTCAAAGTTGTGGGTTTACGTGTCAGAGAAGTTTTATATTAAAAAAATTATCAACACAAACAACAAACAAATGCTATGTACAGTATTTCCAGTTTAACAAGTGCGGTGTGTTTTTATTTTGTTTTTATATGACCTGCTAATGTATCTAATTATTTGATATGTGGTTTATTCTGAGTGTTTTCCAAATCTTTGAAAATGTTTTGTGTTAAGTCTCCCTCTGTATTTGGTTTTCTCCTTTTCTGTGATATACTCACATGCTAATATCTGTGAATATGTACCAGGCTGCATATTTGTGCTTGGCATAAAACAGTCTTCCTGTTGGCCCAGTGTCAGTGAATGCAGCACTGATTCATTTTGTTTCATTGTCTCTATTAAGCAAACACATGTATCATATTTAACTATTTATCCTCAATTCTCAATACACTTTGTCTTAAAGATAAACTGTCAGGTTCATGCTTGTCTGTTCTTTTCAAGGATCGTCATGCCGTTCTCACAACAAGATAATTTAAGGTGATTAGCCTCTGGCTTTTGAAACATGACTGATCAAATGTACAGGCAGGTGTAGACAAGCAAAGGGAAGCCTGTAACAATCTTTGGGGAGGGTACAGGGGAGGTCGTTGTTGGTGGGGTAGATGGTTGTAGGGGAAGGGTGAGGGGCATAAGCATCCAGCCCATTCTCATTACCAGGGCGTCAAATACTGCCATTTTGTCATAGCCTCACTTGGCTTTCAACTGGTATTAGTGCTCTCCGCCTTAACTCTGCATTAGGAGGCATGTTGGGTTGGTGAATGAGTTAAACAAATCAACGTATTCTCATCCACGGTTCGTATGATATCTCACAAATATTTGCATGATATCTTATGAAATATGACATCCTATTTAAGTGGACCATGACAGTTTAGTTTAGGCAACAAAAGGTGACGGTTAGGGTTAGGCATTAAAATGACTTGGTTAAGATTAGAAAAAGGGTTGTTGTTTGGCTTAGTACTTCAGAGACACAAACCCCGCACCCCCGGGTGAAAAGTTTTGGGACTCATCCACTACCCTGACCCTACGTGGATTTTAGTGGCCTTATGCTACTGCACCTGATTTCCTTCTTTGCCCTGGAGATAATTTCTACATGAATAAATAGTATAAAGTATAAATATGTGGATTACTCATGAATTACTTTGCATTACTTTTTATAGTTTTATGTACGAATAGTGAATGAGAACAAACAGCAGACTTTCACCCAGGAAGTCGCAATTTTTCCTCGGTCCACTTACGTTTTCTTCCAACCTTCACCGTTGGGCGAGCAGAGGCCTCTTGCTGGTATCGGTCTTTTCCTTCTCCATGGTAACAGATGCTCCGGTACCAGCCAATAGGAGCCTTCTGTGATGGAGGGCTCCCATTGGTCAGTTTCTATACAGAGCTACGGCTGATTTTTTTGGTTCTTTTTGCTGTTTATATTGTGTAGATCGGACTACAGGACCATAATCACTGTATAAACGATGTTAATAATAATTACCAATATTCCAAATGGTAGCTTTAACTTGTTCCCAGTGTTTTAAAAATAACGACTGCTACAATAACAACATCACAGTTTAAAGCGAAGGGCTACCCAATGTGTTGACAAGTGATGCCAAAGGGTCCCGACAAAACGGCTTTATGTAATGAGTTGGAAACCTAACTCACCCCTGCTGCTCTTAGTTTTCTTTCCCCCACCTCACCTTCCCTTCTTTCTCGACAAGGCTCCATTTCTGTAGTGGCCCTGGTATATAAATTCATCTGGGAGGGAGCAGTCTTGTTAAGTTGAAACAAGAGGACTATTGGCTGTTATTGGCGACTCGGTGGTGCAGTTGCACAGTTTCTGTCTCTGTCTCTCTCTGTCTCTCTCTCTCTCTCTCTCTCTCTCCCTCTCTCCCTCTCTCTCTCTCTCTCTCTCTCTCTCTCTCTCCCTCCAGAGAGGCACGACCGAGCAACTACAAAGTTATGCTGAAATTAAAGTCAGCCTCTACTGTTCTCGCCTCAGAAGATCCAACATCTCCCCGACACACTCACTCACACGTAAAAAAAACAAACAAAAAAAAAACACTCACTCACACATACTACCTTCCTTCCCCTCAACAGCTCATCTCCCAGAATTAAAAAGGTTCTGTCAAGACGAGAGCCTCCCAGGACCCAGCCAGCCTCACTCTCTCTCCTCCACTGAAGTGCTTTGTTGCTTGTTCCCTCACTGTGGAAAAATCGGGATTGTCTTGTAGAGACTCGAAAATTAGTTAGGGGTTTGACTGAAATGGGGTTTTCAAGAATGATACTGGTCTGTGCTCTATTTTCTGCTGATACTAGTGTTTTATAGAGTTTTATAAATGTATTCCACAACCTCATCAGTGCTAACCCATGTTGTGCAGAATCAGTCCAAAGTCTGTTAAATGTATTTTATATTTAATTTAGTCATTAGAATTTCCAAGAAAGTTTGCAAAGATACCAAATATAACAGGCTGAATTAATTATAGGGGAATGGGATGACATGTAGACTATTTCCATTGAATGTATTGGTGCAGCAATAAAACATATGAAGTATTATTTTTGAATATGTTACTTTTGTTAAAAGTCACCAGTGCTGCATCCATCCGTAGTTGGTCTAAAAAAGGGTTTAGACATTGGGTTTGAAGGTTGAATATGTAGAATCTTTATTAAAAAGCTATATTTAAAATAAATAAATAAATAAAACACCTGTGGTGCATTTTGAGGGGTACAGAATGAAAGTATTGCTTTTCCATAAAACATATATTTAGTCTGAATTAATATTTAAAAAAAATGTTTTGATGAGGTGTTTCCATTGTAGCAGTCAATAGCGTTGGCTGGTTGCAGGGTTTTCTGTTGTTGGGTGCAGCTACTGTAGGCTGGCACTGGGTGAAATCGAGTTTGCCAATCCTGCAGCTGCTTCGGAGCCTCAGTGAAGGGGGCGTTATTTCTCCCAGCAGCTGAGTGAGCGGAGACGGGCAAAAACCAGAGTCTAAATAGGCCAAACTTTCACTCCATGGACTGAGAGAAAAGTGAGAAACGCCATTCAAACGCACGCCCAAATGGCTACGGTTCTCCTTGATTGCTAACATCACTTTCATCTTTACTTAGCTGGAACGGCTAATGCTAATGGCTAACGCTAACTGTCAGTCAAACTCCTCTGCAATACTTGTTTTTATGGTGTGATGTGCCAGAGGGGATGAGTTCCAACAGGCTCAAACAGACTCCGGTCATAACATTTTCTAAATGAGCCAAAAAATCTCACAGTAAATGAATCCAGTGATTTAATTTACACAGAAAGTTCAATTCAAATATAAGGTGCTGCAAGGTGCTGTAAAGTAAGGTTCAAATATTGTGGTTAGGATGTTGATGATCATTTTGGTCATGTAGCTCCAATCAAGTGTCAGAAAATGTATAGGTTATACAGTATTTGTGATATTGTCCAGGGAGCAAGATGCCACCTTGTCTCCTAAAGGTAGTTTTGCTAATTATGTTTTCTGTTTCAACATCTGGCTATAAATAGTTTAACTGTATTAACTTTTCATCTTCATTAATGAGTAAGACCTTTCTCTTCATGATCTGTTGTTTGTCCTTTTAATCTGCATCAAAGATAAAATTATAGTCAGCAGACATTTTTTTAAGCGTCTCTCATCATTTTCATTCAGTTATGTGAGGCAGAAAATCCCTGTGAGTCCTGTAGGAAGTATTTTGATGTGAATTTCCACCATCCTTAAAACATTTTCTCTACTAAATAATTTACCATGACAAATTCTAATCATAACCATCATGCTCATATTATTCATTTACAAACAAAATATCATTAAATGCGAATGCAGATAATTAAAGTCACAGTCGGCAACATTTGTTTGATCATATTCACTGAACCCACACTATGCTTCGATAGAACAACATGAATCATCCGCCTTTAGAAAAAAAGAAACGCTCTACACGCACCTAGAGCTTATTGTTTGTTTTGTTTTGAATCCACTCTGCCCATATCATCCTGTCCACAATAACAACATCACAGTTTAAAGCGAAGGGCTACCCAATGTGTTGACAAGTGATGTCATACTGTTTATTTTGAGGAAAACAATCCATCGTCATCAGAAACTGATGTTTCTTCAGTTGGCAGTTCAGAAGAAAGGAGGTCTCATCTCTCTAAACATGTGTTTCCTCAATTCCTCTAAAATTCCTCTCTCCTGGCATCATTTCCTGAATCTCTCCACGTCTTCAGTGGGACTAAGATACAAAGAAAAAGATAAATCGAGGAAAGGTGGCTGGATTAAGGGAATTGAAATTTAAATAGTTTCCCCCCGGGGATTATTAAAGTATTTCTGATTCTGATTCTGAGATTCACCCACTAAAAAAGTATTTTAACCCAACCTAAACCAAGAGCTTTGAATTACCTAAACAAAAGATAGAAATGTTAATTAAGCTATATATCATAGATACTGTAGGAAAATCAATTGAATATATTTACAGCGAACATTTAGCATTCAGTTCAATTCAATTTTATTTGTAGTGCCAAATCATAACAAAAGTTATCTCAGGACACTTTACAGAGTAGGTAAAGACCACACTCTATGACTTATTTAAGATTAACATAGACCAACAATTCCCCCGTAGAGTACGGTTGCAACGAAAACCTTCCCTTTAACAGGCAGGGACGTCAATCAGACCCAGCTCTATGGAGGACGGCCATTGACCGGTTGGGGAGGAAGAAAAGGAGAGAGAAAGATAGAAAGACAAAGAAAGACAAAAGACAGAGAGACAGAAACATTTCCAGAGATGCAAGCAACCAAAGAGTAATAGTAACTATAATAATATCTATAGTAATGTGAATATGACTCATATGTTATGGCAGTTAATACAGCAGAATAGAAGGAACAAGCACGTCTAAGGTGATAAAATATGAAAATGATAATAATTCTGACAAACATGATCAATGATGAGTAGGGGCAATAGCAGCTATGGTACAGCGAGACATACCACTGATGGTGTTTTTATGGCTACAAATTTTTATAATTTATAAGGCTAGTGACAGTTCATATGACTAATAGTTATAGTAGTAGCAGGAAGTGTCATGCAGGACCACGGCAGCAGGCCCCACCACGATCAGCAGAGACCTGCGAGACGACAAAGCAAAAACAACTCCAGGGAAGAAGTTGAATTAGTAACATGCATTGATGAGACATGAATGATACAGACAGAGAGGAGAGAAGGTCAGAGTATTAGGAAAAGTATTATCCCCCAGCAGACTCGGCATATAGCAGCATAATTAAGCAGAACAAAATCAGCTTTAAAAATAACAACATAGCTGAGGGCACGTAAGCCCTAGCTGTAAGCTTTATCAAAGTGGAAAGTTTTAAGTTTACTCTCAAATATGGGGACAGTGTCTGCCTCCAGAATAACACTTGGGAGTTGGTTCCTCAAGAGAGGAGCTTTGTAGCTGAAGGCTCTGCCTCCATTTCTACTTTTGGAGACTCTAGGAAAGACAAGTAGCCCTGCATTCTCAGAGCGCAGCGATCTAGTCGGGTAATACAGTACTATGAGCTCTTTAAGATATGACGGAGCCTGACCAATAAGAGCTTTGTAGGTAAGGAGAAGGATTTTAAATTCTATTCTAGATTTTACAGGTAGCCAGTGCAGAGATGCTAATACACGAGAAATATGTTCTCTTCGATTTGTTTTAGTTAGTACACGAGCTGCAGCATTTTGGACCAACTGGAGACTTTTAACAGACTTATTGGAGCAGCCTGATAATAAGGAGTTGCAGTAGTCCAGCCTAGAAGTAACAAATGCATGGACTAGTTTTTCTGCATCTTTCTGAGACACAATGTTCCTAATTTTCGCAATATTACGCAGGTGAAAATATGCATTCCTTGTCGTTAGTTTTATGTGAGAATCGAAGGACATATCCTGATCAAAAATAACACCCAGATTCCTTACTGTGGTGCTGGAGGACAACACAACATCATCCAGAGTAACAATGTCTTTAGCTATTGAGTTTCGGAGGCCTTTGGGGCCAAGTACAATAACTTCAGTTTTTTCTGAGTTTAACATCAGAAAATTGCAGGTCATCCAGCTTTCTATTTCCTTAATGCAACATTGAAGTTTATCTAACTGATCGGTTTCTTCTGGTTTGATCGACAAATACAATTGTGTATCATCAGCATAACAATAAAAATTTATGGAGTGCTTCCTTATAATATTTCCTAAGGGAAGCATATATAAGGTGAATAGAATCGATCCAAAGACAGAACCCTGTGGGACTCCGTGATTGACTTTAGTGTGAATGGAGGATTTGTACAAACTGAGATCTATCTGATAAATATGACTTAAACCAGCTTAATGCGGTTCCTTTAATGCCAATTGGATGCTCCAGTCTCTGTAGCAGGATGTGATGGTCAATAGTGTCGAATGCAGCACTAAGATCTAGTAAAACAAGTCCTTTGTCTGAAGCTATTAGAAGGTCGTTAGTCATTTTTACCAGTGCTGTCTCAGTGCTATGATTCGCTCTTAATCCTGACTGGACGTCCTCAAATAACTCATTATTATGTAAAAAGTCACACAGATTGATTGATTGGCGACTCATTTCTCAAGGATCTTAGAGAGAAAAGGAAGGCTAGATATAGGTCTATAGTTGGCTAGTACCTCAGGATCAAGACTGGGCTTTTTAAGAAGAGGTTTAATTACAGCTATTTTAAAAGAATGTGGTACATAACCTGCTGATAAAGACATGTTAATCATATCTAATACAGGAGTGCTATCTAAAGGTAACACCTCTTTAAGTACCCTAGTTGGAATAGAGTCTAGGAGACAAGTAGAAGGCTACTTTCATACTTTCAGTATGAATGTTTTGCAATGTCTTTTGCAGATAAAAACACAATTTGAGAAGCATTACATGTCCTTTAAGACATATTTTTGTTGCAAATGAGGCAGTTGTACATAAATGTAACAGGGTTGCATGGAGAGACAGATAATATAAAGCAAATGTTCCGAGGTAAGAGCCTCCCTAGGACATTGTTAGTCTGTATTAGAATAAATATATAATTTATATAACACTGTAAATTAATTAACATAAAACTGTATTACATTATCACAGAAGAGTTGGGCCACGTCGATAGAAGAAAGTGTCATTCTTAAAAAATCAACAAACTCCCTGCTGCTGAATGTTTGTAAACTATTCTTCTGATTAAAGCTGTGTACAATGCTGTTATTGTAATTGTTTTGAAACTGTATGTACAATGCAATCTTATAATATTGTTTCACAAAATATCTGGTTCCTCAAACATAAATATGTCTCTTTTGTTAGGTGATTGAATGTTGTTTTCTTCAGAGAATACTAAATCTGATTTATAATGATGGTGCACCTGTTTTGATGTCATTATGTTAGACAGTGTACTGAATATGACAACACTTCAACACTGCTTTTTTATTTGCCTTTAGGAAAGTAAACAGTTGTATATGTATTTACACTGCATAGAAGTAAATTCCCCTTCCAACTAGTAGATATGTGTAATATTTACACTGACTTGCTTGTTCTCTCTTTTTTAGTAAATAAAAGAAAGACTAGAGGGATGAGTACAGATGGACATCTACTAAAAAAAAGAGAAGAACAACATGGACACAGAAGGACACTTAAAAAAGATCAACTAAACAAAAAAAAGCCGATTTGTAAAGGAGTCCTTCAATCAAGAATGAGAGGGATCTGAACGGAAGGACAGGGGATGTTTGTGGGCCTACTCTGAGGCCGAGGCCTGACCCATGGAGCCTGTAGTCCAGGGTAGGGAAGCCTGCTGGCTCTGACCCCTGAAAAATAAGCCTTGCTGTGTGGAAGAGACCAATTAGAGAAGTCACCATAAAACATTTTATTTTTGTAAACTTTTTTAAGTTTATGATTTTCAAAAAGAGCAAACACAAATGTACGTATATACATATTATATATTATGTGTGTAATATAGTAAGTATGTTGGAAAAAAAGAGAAGAATTTGGGGTAAAATCTTATGTGTCTTTGCAATTAAGAAGAGAGGGGTGAGATGCTTCCGCCTGTCTTCTGATTATCTCCCACCACACCCCCCATTCGTACGTGGCAGGGGTGTTGGGAAGGCTGGAGGCTTGGTGTGTGTGTGTGGGGGGGGGATTATATGTGTGTGTGTGTGTGTGTGTGTGTGTGTGTGTGTGTGTGTGTGTGTGTGTGTGTGTGTGTGTGTGTGTGTGTGTGTGTGTGTGTGTGTGTGTGTGTGTGTGTGTGTGTGTTTGTGTGTATTTGTGTGTGTGCATTGAGGGGGGTAGCTCATCCAGCAGACATGTCACTATGTGATTGTTATGGGGATATGGAGTCTTCAGATAATAAAATGCTTTTTGAGTTTGTCCACTAATGGACTGCAGTAGCATATTTGTTACTTTGGTTAGCTTTGTCACGCAGTCTGCATTTTGAGTCCAATAAATAAAATAAAAATAAGAATGATGACTAAGTATCCCTATCCCTTGGTCTGAGATTTAAAAAAGTATAGTGGTTATTTGATGAGTGCACAGGCTCAGCTGAAGTCCCACAGTAGTAGGTCATGTCTGCTGGAGGCCTGGCTGCCCCCGACATCACTACCGAACATGTCATTGTGCTGTTGTGGTTTGAGGTGGCTGTGCTGTGTATTAAACTGTTTTTGTACATCATGTTGGATAGGGTAGGGAAGGGGAGGGGTGGGTGGAGCAGGCAGTCCTGAGGGAGGGTACAAATTAGAAACATGGGAGCTGTTTGCATCGAAGCGTCAGGGAAAGTCTCCCATCCATCCTGGAACACAGCCCTCCACTTCTACCACCGAGGAGGGATGGTGGAATAAGAGGGGCAGGGGTTAAAGCCCTATATGAAGTCAAAAAAGTGTCACAAACAAACAAAGTTTTACAAAGAGTCTCTTTAAACCTTTCTATTTATATGGATCTCTACTTTAGTGACATCCTTCTATATTTAAACGTTGTACTAATAACATGCTGTCAGGCATGGTCAGAGAGTCAGCTGTAGCCATTTACTAATGTTGTATTTATTGTATTACCAGTAAGGAGAAAAAAAACATTTATATATGAATATAGTTATATCTATTTGTGATCCGCAACTCTTGGACATTAGTTTGCCTTTGATTTTCAACTTCCATGCAGGATTCAATGCACTGTCGATGTATGATGAGGTTTCTACTTGATGTTTTGTGTGATGTTTGATTCCGTTGACACTGAGTTGGTTTTACTTTCCTTTCTGTTCAGCTACTGAATGTATCTTCAAAAACTCTTAAACTTTTTAGGTAGATGTTGTTGTTTTATATATACTTAAAAAAAACATACAGTACTCTGTAAATTATATACATGTGTAAATTCTATAGCAAAATGTTTCTGATAATATGCTGGACTTCTTCTGCTGACCCAGAAAACTAAAAGATAAGATAAGGGAAGCATTTAAAGGGACTTCAGTACCTTGATGCCAGTGGGAGAGACAAAAATGTGTAATCATTACAGGATCAGTTAGAAAATTTCTCAGCCAGACTTTTCTACAGACTTTTCAGACAAGAACAAGGAGATGGGGAGTGGCCCATCCTGTGTGAGAGAGAAAGACAGAGGGAGGAGAGAAAGATATGGGTTTTTTTTTTTAAATATAGATTTTCCTCCCTGTTTTTTCCTTGTCTTTCTCCCTTGAATCTTAGCAGTATCAAGGTGTTGGGGGCGAGTGTAATACGGGGTGAAGAAGAGGGCGAGGAAAAAAAAGCAGGCATAGGGAACAGTTTCCTCTGAGGTACATAAGGTGGACAAAATAAAGAAAATTCCATATTGACATCATATCCTAAAAGCTGTCTAAAGGAGCTACCACATGCCCTAAAGCTAAAGGCTAATTTCTGCTCCCGTTTCGTGCGTAAATAGAGACGTACGTTATCAACGTTCTAATCGTCACTGCCCACATACTTTCATGCGTCCTTTACGTTTGAATGGACGTCAAAACATCCTCTAGAGGGCGACATTCAGAATAAAAAAGTTACTCCAATAAAGTTTGGAAAAAAGTTTATGACAACAACAAACACGGTGACGACGGAGGAGATAACGATCCTGCGTCTGTTGAGAAGGGGACAAAATGGCGGCAGTGTTGTAGACGGCGTTGGTCTGTGAGACACTAAAAACATCCCTGAGTTTGGACTGAGATTTCCACTCATCGGTTTGACAGATGATGATGAACGTAGCTTTCAGTATTTCAGGATGTTGGTCTGAGCTTTTGATGACTTGCTCAGTCCTGATATTCACAGCACTATTTGTGTACAGTTCCCCACACTGCCCCCACCATTTCTGGTGGTACTGCAACGTTTGGTCCGTATCGGTACACATCCGTAAGCTTTCAGGATACGGACAGAAGTACGGACGAATTGTATGCAGAGTGCGAACAGAAGGCTCGGTCCCTATCCGTATGCATAACATAGAGCATAAATGAGCCCCCACTAGTCCCAACTACTAGACACTCAAAGTCATCCGTTGCACTCTACTGTTCACACTACACAACTTGCTGTCTTGTTTTCATAATACCTGACTGATGAAGAAAACTCATTGTACTAATCGAAGGTCCTTCCAGATGATTAATAGAGATTATAATCTTAATCTGGTTGAATACATACTGTGGGTACAGCATGTTGTTTCGTCACTTTTAGAACCAAAAATGCTTCATGAGCCAAAGTGACCTCCTCTATTTTAGACAGAGTGAGAGCCATCCCTAGGCTCAAGGTGAAAGCTTGATGCATTTGAAATGGATTCTCAAGGGTGCCTTTTGCGTCTGTATCAAACACAGAGGGCCATGACTACGCAGCTAGCTTCTCCCCGGCCAAGAGCTGAGCTTTGACTCACTGCCTCCCGGTCCATCTGCAGCCGCACATACAGGAAAGCTCCTGTAGTTATCAGGCTGTTCATTCTGACATAACACCATTTTAAAATAAGATTTCTGGGTCCAAACGCTCCATTGAAGCAAAACAGACATCAACGGCCGAACATGTGAAAAATTACAATCACCTCTGTCGTCAGTTAGACATCTTTTTCATCGATAAGAAAGAGATAAAATAGCAATTACGTTGTTTTTTTAAAAACTCACATCTGTTTAAACAACGGGGAACACGGCACTGCAGTGTTGTAGAAATATGAGGCTTGGACTGGCTTGGAACCGGAAATCATATTTTGAAAGGGTGTTACATCACGTCTTAACATCGGGATAGGCACACCCCCTCCCTGGGTGGTTTCCCCTCAGTCCCCAATAACTCCAGATGGACTGTGTCGGTGAGGCACCAACGAGGCACCGGTGAGCCACTCTTGAACTTTAATTCAACACTTCCCACATGGTGCCGTCCCAACCCCTATTTGCCTCCAATCTGACGCCATATATTTACATAGCAAATATTGGTTTGCTGCTCTAGTCATTCTCTGAATGTTTTAACACAGCTCCTTTAAATATCCATCTTTCTGTTGGTGGGCTTCCTACTGCAAGGAGGAGTTTGAGGCTTGTTAAACTATGTCCCCAAGGTGCATGTCCCCTGGTGCATCTCATACAGATGCTAGAGGGCGCCAAAAATGTTTCATACCACTTTCTATGGTTTTCAGAAAGGTACAATGCCAACATTATTTGGCAACCAGATCTATCAGCCCTTAGTGTTGTACTTGACATGGACCCTGAACAGATGCAAGAGTCATTTAAGATGTCACATGATCTGTTCTGACCCCAATCATTATAACTATTAATGCAATTATTGATTTGTTACATGTCCAACAGAAAATAATTTACTCATCTCAGGGCTTGTTGGGTCAGGAAAAGAAGGGATCCAGCCAAAACACAATGAATGTAGCTCAGTGGAGCTGAATGAAAGCGGCACAAGCTGGTGATGAACAGGGCTGTGAAAATGGTGGCCAACATGATAGTTCTTTTGTTGTTGTTGTTTTTTACCAATGAAACATTTTAATTATGGTGTACTGTGCGTTATTTAAAACCTATAAATAAAGGTTTTACTTTATCTTTTTTTAACAAACTGCTGGGTTGACGATGAAAGCTGGCCTGTGTAGCTGCCTTTACAGTTGTTATTAATTTATTCTGATGTTGAAGAACATATTTATTTTGTCCACCTCCTGCAGAGCATAGTGTGAAAGTGAAGTGAACTTTTGGGTTGGTGACCGACATTTTGGAGGCCTTGAATAGAGAAAAAACTATTCATAGAAAGAATTTTCAATCTCCTCCACCTCTTCCTCTTTTAGATTTTTTTTGTCAGTTCAACTTCCCAAATGAAGACTCAGATTTTGCTTTTGTGTGAAAGGATCCAGGGATACCTCCCATGTTGGTGCATTTATTTCTCTCTTGGCCATCCAAAGTGCATTTAGCACAGTGGATAAAACAATGGGCTTAGAGTGTACGTGACTGTTCCTTGAATGAACATCTCAAATCTACTTCAAAGACTTAGACTAAATGAGTGTGTGGGCAAGTCAAGTGGACTGACTTTTTAATGCTTGTCCACCACCAACCCTCAGCAATCCACTGCTGAGTTGCTTGACTGGAATAACACATCTGCAGTGGGATTGAGAAGGACTGCAAAAGACATGAAGACAGAAGAAAAGCAGACTTTTTCGCAAAACAAACCCTAATGAAAATCAACTAACGATGTCAATCTTAGCAGAGATCCAGGTATGCTCTGATCTCTGCCATGTTATTCTGATTCTGAAGTTTGAGTTCTTTCCGTTGTTGGTTAAAGACTTTTGTCAAGTTTACATGTACTGTAATGCTGTCCACCCATTACTGATTGGAGAGATTTAAACAACAAACAAAAAAGGTCTGGTATTCTCTATGGCTAATTACTGTAATCCTAAGAAAACCCTTCCATTCAAGCTAGCATGTCCTCCTTTACCTTGATCCCTCAGTCCTTCCATCCCTGTACTCCAGAAAATCATGTCTGTGTATGTACCCATACCACAGCAAAGCCCAAACCCTCTTCACCTGCACTGCAGTACACATACTATATGAAAAATCCTTGAGCTTCCTATCAAAATCTATGTGGGTCTTCTGCAAATCCTTCCCCATTCCTGTATATTGTGTATACCTCAGATGCAAGCCCTGAAGCAGCTACTTTTCAATGCAACCTCCTGGCAACCAGACTTGTCCCCTGCTACCCCCCTCCCCCTCCCCTCTAAATGTAGTTTAGCAACCCAACAATCCATATGCCAAAACCACACCTACCTCCCCTGGTAACCCGCTGACCTCCACTAAAAAGGCCACAGTATACTTTCTGCAGTCACACATTTTGGTTGGTTTGCTCAAAGTGAAAAGGTATATACATATATTTTTTGTTTTTCACACCAGCATACTTATATTTCTCTGCAGTTAGTCCAAAGCAGTGTTCTCCAGCCCTGCTCCTGGAGAGCTACTGCCCTACAACACACCTGATTCTATTGATGTGCTCAATATCAATTTGGAGAAGTTTGACCAGTGACCGAACCAATCATGGTTGGTTTTGAGAGGAGTCGAAGTGTGACACAACAAGAGGCGACTGTTCAGTGTAAACAACATGGAGGCTACCACAGATGAGATGAACAGCTATGGAGCAGCCACTCACTAACTCTTTTTTCTCTCGATCCTTCTGTTGAATATGGACCGGGCTGCTGAAATTTGGCCTTTGATCCGTAAATTCACGTTAAACAAATGGAAAATATCCTTTACCCACATGTTGTTTTCTGAGCTTTGCCTCCACGCTGTTAGTACGTCATACGCTTTGTTGATCTGATTGGTTGATTTGGCCCGTATGTTGGTGATAGACAGATGGTTTATCCAGTCAGCAACCAGTATTTTTCGCCCCTTCCCAAAAGATCTTTAAACCAGAGTTCCCAGTCAGGTTAGGATCAAAGTAGGGAGAAACTTAAAACATGCAGGGCAGTCCTCTCCAGGGGCAGGGTTGGCGATCAGCTAGCACCATAGCATCATAAATCTGGTAAGTAAAAGCCAGTGAGCCAACATTCTTTTACAGCCATTAAATCCGTTTCAAAATAAAATCCCTTGTGAAATGCAGGGCCTGCTTTATGCACTACAGATTTTTTATTTTATGTTTTTGGTAAAAAGAAGTTGATCAGGGTCAGGATACACTATGTTAGTTACGATTAAACTGTTTTGGTGTAGATTGAATAATGTTTTTGTTTTTTAAGAAACAGATGACACCTGTTCACCTATGTTGAAGTTGGCATGAAGACCTTTAGGGAAAGCAACAATTCCATTCGGATAAATTTAACTGGAATATTGTTGTCATAATGTAAATGTTACTGTGACCTGGCCCTTGGTCTACATAATCTCTATGTATCCCGTGTAACTTTTTCACCACAGTGCTCTATTTCCACCTTTATTCACTTACATTTCTATTGTTTCTAACGAGCCCTCTTGGGTGTGGTTTTCCATGTGGTATGTGGTTTCTTAATGTTTTGAAAGGCCTTCTGAAACCATCTCAACTCATATGAAAGCATTAATATGAGTTTTGTTTGTTCATCTATCACACTACTTCTGCCTTACTACAATCTGCTGAGGAAGAACAGTAAACATTTGCAAGACTGCAAGAGATTACTTGTAAGAAAAAGATACAGATTTTTCATCATTCTAGTGAGGACAGTCTCCTTTTTTGCTAGGTCACATTTCACTCTAAATATTCATCTGGTGGGGATTGTAAAGTGTTGTACAATACAAAGGTGAAATAATTACAGTTTGAATGTGGCATTGTTTTCCGCTGTGATTCTATTTCAGCAATTTTAACTTTTGCTGTAAGTATACTCTTGCCTTTACACATTCACGTCACTCCCCAGACCTCAAAAGTCCCCCTGTCCTATACAGATCCCCAAAGCACAAAGGTTTGAATGGTGTGTAAAATAGAAAGAAAACAATGAATTTCCATTCTGTTTGTATTTGTCTGTTTTGGTCGGTTTTATCTGTTTGAGGCTTCAATGTGCTTTTAAATTCCTTACAATGTGTACAGATCCTCTCTTCTCTCTGTCAATAACAGAACCTTGTATTACTGTATATCAGAACAACAGAGAAACTCTTTATGTGTTGCTGTGACTTCACTCTACCTGTGCAATCAAAGCATTATTTTTCTCTGCAAAAGGTTCCAATATATATATATATAAGAGATCAAATTCAGAGAACAAAGTATTCATTCTTAATTCATTCTGAATTTTGTTATTTTTCATTGTTCAGAATTTGATAAAATCTCGCTGTGACTATACCACTGCTGTACTAGCATGTAGCACTTCAACGAAAACCTTTATTTTGTGAAAAAAAAAAACAGTGATCAAAGTGAGAGAACACTAACAACTGTGTCAGAAGAGAAGATTTCAACAATGTTTTCTTCTATAGGATTCAAAAATGAACAGGAAGTGTAGAAGCCACAGCTTGGAATGACTTCAGCACATCTGCTCCCACAGGACATCACTGGTTTCTCACACTGCTCTGGTTTGATCTGCGTCTATTCTGACTCAGTGTCTTCCACAGTTCACTAACTGGAGGGGGTTTCTTAGACATTACTTTGTTGCTGAGGATTTTCAAGAGGTTCTCTATGGGGTTTAGATCTGGACATTTCATTCTTTCAATATTCTTAGCTTACTGGAACTGCTTCACCTGTTTTACAGTGTGACAGGAGGATGTCATGGATCATAATTGGAGCTGATTGCAGTTGAGGTATTGCATGTTGCTGAAGGAGGTTCACATAAACATTTGCATTCACCTGCCATGGAGCTGTACAAGAGGCCCAACTCCTGCTGCAGAAAACTTCCCCAAACCATGACACTTCCTCCTCCAAATGTAACTGACTTCTTTACACACTTTGGGTTCAGTCTTTCCCCAGTCCTACGCCCAACATAATGTTTCCATCAGACCCAAATAAACTGAACGTCCTCTAATCACTGAAGTCACTCTGGACCAGTTCTCCTCTGTCCACACAACAGGCTCCTCAGCAAAGACAAGTCTATCCTTTTGATTCTTTCTGCTGATGCAGAGTGAGCTTGCAGTCCAAAAAGTCTTGAACGGTGAGACACTGTGTGCAGAGAGAGATCCTTGCCCTGTTCAGCACTGAACTGGAGACCAACTCCAGCTGCAGTGTTGAACTGATTCCCCATTGAGAGTCTTTACATCATCCTGTCCTCTCGTGCACTTGTTTTACGTGGACAATCTGCCTTTTTAAGAGAATTAAATGAACCTGTGTCCTTGTAAAGTTTCAATCTTCTTGAAATCACAGACTGTGAATGTCCAGCCTCTCTCTAATGGCTGAGAGGTTCATCCCTTTGGCCTTCATCTGGACAACCTGCTGTCTCAGGGTTTCACCTTAGAGCAGCTCGCTATCTTACAAAGTAACCAGGAGAGCTGCAGATAAATAGAGATTGTCCAACAATGAAGTTAAAAACATGGTAGTACAGCAGTGGTATAGCCACAGCGGAGATTCTCTCAAATTATGAACAATAAGAAATAACAGTATTTCAGAATAAATCAAGAATTGATACTTCATTCTCTAATTTTGACATATATATATATATATATATATATATATATATATATATATATATATATATATATATATATATATATGGGTTTGGTTGTGTGTATATATATATATATATATATATATATATATATATATATATATATATATATATATATATATATATACACACATATATATATACATATATATGGGTTTGGTTGATTTGTATTTGTTTTTTCTGTATGCTCCTAATGTGCTTCAAAGAAACAATACTATTTATTACATTATTGGTACATTATTATCACAATTATTATTACAGTTATTACTACCATGATTAGTATTAATAAACATTTCTTTCCTCAGTAAATCCCATGTTGATGCATTTAAAAGTGGTTTCTGCATAAACAGATCGATTTACAGTGTGCACACAGGATTTGGTGTGTTGGATTACATGAAATGTTCTTTTTAAGTTACCACAAGAAAGATTACAAAAACAAAAGGCAATCTTTTGGATAACTCATAAATATGTGCAAAGCACTGAACCCCTTCGGATGAGAGATTGAAACATAATAAAGATTAGAATTAGCCACAGTGTTGTTTAGATTTAAATTGACTACATATTTTAGAAATGGAATGTGGCTCTTTTAAAATGATTTAAAAAAAACATAAGGCTTAAGGCCCATGCACGTGCTGCGCGATAAAAACACTTTCTACCGGCCATTCCATTCATTTCCTATGGAGGAGGCGGCAGCGCCCAATGAAGCATGTCTCAGATTTGCCTCTCTGCCACTGCGCTCAAAGTTTAAATCAGTTGAACTTTGACCTTGTTGCCCCTGATCTTTCAAAAGCGCCACCAATGAGATAGAAGCTTTGAGTGTAACGTTTACGTTTCCTAGGAACCAGAGAGCGACATTAACCAGTCGAAAAGACTGTGTGTGTGTGTGTGTGTGTGTGTGTGTGTGTGTGTGTGTGTGTGTGTGTGTGTGTGTGTGTGTGTGTGTGTGTGTGTGTGTGTGTGTGTGTGTGTGTGTGTGTGTGTGTGCATGGCCTTTTTGGATGGATGGAAAAGGTCTATAATCGAGGGAGTGTTAAGTGGACTCACTGTACACATCTTGAAATGATCAGCTAAAATGAACATAAGCATACGTGTTGCTGGTTGATCCAGAAGTCTGTTCCATAAAGTGATCTCAACAAATAAGACAGGATCAGGATTTGGTTACCTAAAGCAAATTCAACATAGTTCAAGCTCAGTTACTATGGCAACTTATACTAGCAAACTGGCCTGATCCAGGACAGGCCAACGATGTTGCTAAACCAGAGTTTCTGTAATTCTGATCCGGTGGTAAAGATAGCTGCCACATTTTTGACTTAACAATTAACCATTGTTTATAGAAAATCAACTTAATTTTCAAATAAAAGAAAAATTATAATTTATACAATGATGAATTATAAAAGTATAAGCTAGAACTACATACATGTTCAATCATATGATATGTGATATCAAACAACTAAATTACCCCCAACTGAATGATAATAGTGACATAAAGAGCTAAATCAATAAAAAAAGATTTTAAAATGTAGTATTTAATCTATAGTCCTAAGAAAAGATAAACGCTTAGGGTTTGACAGAACAGGGTTTGACAAAACACTTTTTTTTTAAACATATTTTCATGACATGATCATTATGATTTGGTCATATGTAAACAATTCTCTGAGTGGGAGCCCACTCCCTCATGCACATCAAATATGATAAGAACAGCTGATTTCAGATGCAGTAAACCTCATTTAGCTGTCAGTCAAAAAAGAATTTCGCCTCAGACAGCTCATCCAATCATCATGCAGAAGCCGAGCGTCCGGGCCAGCCCACTGTCCCATAGACCCCCAGAGATGCTGAGCATCCGATTGGCGGGACAAATCCCAGCATTTATCCAATGAGCGTCTAGTTTGGCTGCAGTGGAACAACCTGCTCTACGCTTCCCCATTGAAGTCAGTAGAAGCTGAGCGTCCGACTGTGTAAAGAGCTGTGGAGCTGTGGGGATGAATGAGGGGGAAGCTGCTCCGGTTACCTGTGATAAGGAGCTGATTCTGAACAAAAGATGAAGTATTTCTAGCATGTATTTAGGCAATGAAATGTACACACAGCAGCACATATTTCACCACTTTTTTTTGTTTTGGTGACATTTTAGGGGAAGCTGAGCTTCTCTGTGGTTAATTTCATTCACTGTATAGTCCACTATAAAATACCCACAATGCAGAAGTACTTTCACTGTACATACGATGTACACTACATTGTACTCCTGTATACTATAATGCAATGCGGTCAAGTTTTACCAGAGGAGAATAAGAAGCAGAAGCCAGAGAGCTAACTGCAGTTACCAACAACCTTTACTCACAAGCTTACTACTAACCGTATTACAGCTCGCAATCAGGACACACAACCATTGTTAACAAAACCACACTTTAACACCATCGAAATTTCAACCATTTATTTGGGATTTAATATTAAAATTAACATCAACATTAATAGAACCTTTCACCGTCCTCAGACTGAAAAATAGGTTTACAGCTTTTTTTTATTTACATGATGCCGAACGCACCCACTTCCGTCACACATATATATATATATACATATATATAAATTTCAGTGTAGTCCCTATATAGTGCATTATTTAATAAAAACTATATAGGGAATTGTGAGTAAGTGTATAAGGGAATGATTTCTAACACAACTAGGGAGTCTGTCCACCAGGGGTTAAAACTAACTTTTTTCACCACAGTCCTGGAATCGTCCCAAAAAACATTTTGAATCGTCCAGAATCATCCCAAATGTGTTACTTATAATATAAAAAAAACACAACACATTATGCTGATAAAATAATATATTTATTTCCAGACTATATTTGTTTAGCTTTGACCTCTTTTCTATTGTTTTTAATTGTTCTTATTGTTTGTTTGTTTGTTTAATGCACCAAAAGGAGTTGCACAATTTCGTTGTATGCATTTAAAACAATGGCAGCGAAAGGTTCACGTTGGTGTGATGCGGAGGTGGAGTGTTTACTACAGATTTGGTCGGATGAAAATATTCAAAAACAGTCGGACAAGACGCACAAAAACTCTGAGGTCTATGTAAAGATTTGTAAACAAAGCGACGCATCGCGATGACGTGGCCCGGGTAGTGTGAGTTAAAACGGGCCTGGGCCGCGGGGGGAGAGGGAGGGGGGGACAAGTATCTTAAAGCATGGGGCACGGTACGGATGGACAGTGTGAGTGCGCCCTGAGTACAACTGTACCGGGTCCAAGCACGGCACGCTTGCCGGCCGCGGCCTTTGAGAGAGGTGTAAAGCACGGATGCACATGCTTGTGCTTGTACATGTCAGGAGCAATACAATCATATGTTTGAGGCCAAATAAGATCTTGTAAAGTATGTTGTAATTATCTGCTGTTCAGCCACCTCACATAGTTATAGTCCCATCTACATCATGATAGCTGATTGAAATCATGATGAAAACTGACTTGCTCACTGTCCCCTTTGGACTTAATTTTATTTTTAGATCAAAGGTGCACTGTACAGTACAGCCTGTCACAGTGCTGGTCAAAGGTCACACGCCAGTCCCAGACACAGAGATAGAGAGACAGAGGGATGATGGGACATTGAAGGCCATTTGTCTTCCATCTCCTTAGAGACCCAAGACAGAGAGTCTCCACCACTATTATTTACTTAAACAAAACAGCAACCAGGGAACATGCACAACACACACTCACTGCACTGAGGGGCCATCCACACGAACACAGGTATTTCTTAACCATGTGTGTCTCTGCTCTGTTTGGCCTTTCATCCAAACAAAACCACAGTTGTGGGCTTTGCTTTTCGTAACCGGAGTCCAGGGTAAACTTATTGGAAAGGTCCGGTTTCAGCAGTCATGTGTGGACAGGAAAACCGAGGAAAACCTAAATTTCTTGTCGACGTGTTTGACGTCACACTGTGGGACAGTAAACAGTCAGTTGTATCCATGGAGACGTGTGGAGCACTCTAGACGTGACCAGCTGACGGAGTTGCTGTTATGGAAGACCAAGCCAAAATACTGGTGCTATTTAGCAACTTTGGCAACTACCACATATCCGCAGCTTTCTCTGTCTTCTGTGAGACTGAAGTGGTCTGACTAGAAACATGGTGGCAACTCAGGCCATCATAAGGTTACTGATTAGAGTTGTCTGGTCAGTTTCATGAATGGGGTACAATATTTTCCCATTTCCCCATAAATTGTTACAGGAAATTTTCAAAAGTAAGTCCAGCTGCAGTGTGAAACAAGAAACCCACACACACACAAACACTGTGGTGTTCTCTCTAGTCAAACCACTGGAGGGAGCCATAGAAGGAGGCAGAAAAAGGTTAGAAAAGCTACTAGCTTGAGATTGTTGTGGATAACAGCCCCTTTCTCTCCCTGACTCCTCGACTCTTTGACTCATGTTTTAGTCCCGCCGACCAGAAATGCGAGGGGTGGAGGCAGGATGGGACGTGAGGAGAGAGGAGTCTAAGCAACAGGCAACAAAATGATACATCCTTGCCTTGAAACGTCATTATAAAGCAATGCCAGTTAAATATGATGTGGCACAGATGTCCTTTGTTTCATCTTACATCTGAATGTTGTAATTTCTATCAGCCTCTCTATAATCTATATGACTGAGTGACACAAATTGTATACTCATGTCTATCTATACAAAGTATATATACAAAGTAGCCTATATATTCTTTCTCAGTGTAATGAACCTCAGTAGGACGCAGATATTTCTTGAGTCGAGGCTGTGTGGACTGAAACTTTAAGAAGAATGGAGAAAAAAGGTTGTGGACGTCGTACCCTCTGTGTCAGATGATCACTGAGGTCCCTCACAGGACAGTCTATTTGTGCTAATACCTGCCATCCTCTGTGTATTGTTCTTGTCCTGATGATTACACTGAGAACATCCCATGTTCCAATAAACAGCCTATCGTCTCATATCACATAGCCCATGTAACAGTTGAGGATGTGGATGGGTGGCTGAGGGGAGAGGGACTAGCAAAGCATTAATACTACTCAGTGGTGCAGTAAATTAATTTTGGATTGCTTCTCTGGGTTTGAACAAAATTGTTTTGTTGAGGGAAAAACAGAGATTAGGGTTTTTAATTATAATGGCTAATTCATTCCACAAAATAAATCCCCACTAAAAAGGTCTCTTCAGAAGCAGAGGAGATGTTTCAGCCATCTCGTGGTGTCATTATTAAGAGATGTCCCACGCACACAAACATATGCAGACAGACCGCCATCAGTTATGTTCACCATACCATTGCCACTTCATATACACAGCAGTTTACACTTCCTCTGTATGAGAGAAGCACAGTCTCTACAGATTACAAGTTGCAGATAATAATGGATTCAAATGACTGTTAACAACTTGTTTTCCTCTTAACTCCACTCTGACCACTTCATACTTTGAAAGCAACACATTGTTTGTCCTCAAATTGCTGGAGCTCCATCCAAAACCCAGTGTGTCCATTTTCCAATTTGCCAATCCAACACATGGAGGAAGGGGGAAATAAAAATCCCCTGCAAATTCCATTGCTCTATAATTTATTCATAATTGGATGTAATTGAATGGTGATAACTGCTGAATGTGTTCTTTAGTGAGCTTCAGACAATTAGCAAATTACAATTGACTTCTCCTGACATCATACGATTTTCTGTCACCTTGGGTTCAGGTGAACTGGCTCCAACTGGAAGTTGGGTGGTGTACCCTCAGCTAATTGTCACAATCAATGGGAATCATGTGTGAATATAATACTATTATATTATAATGAGAAGCTGTTAATGCTAAAGAGGGAGCCAGCTACAGAAGAGGAGGGTTGGGGAAGTTACTTAAAAATCTTATCAAACATTATTCATTACTTATTACTCATTACCTACTCACTTATTACTCATCAGTTTGTCACATTGTAAGAGCCCCATTTGTTTTCTGATGGCTTCACTTACGGGGCAGGAGCTGCACGTAGGTGTGTGCCATCACCACAAACCGTATCATCTCTTTTTCACAGTGGCGCTGAGGAATAAATGCCCTTGAGATAAGTTCTTGTGTGGTCCCTATCTTGTGCCATTCACACTTTTACTCATAATATAAAACCAAATTCTCAACAATGTCAAAGCTTGAGCGTTTTCCTGTCCACTCACCTGCATCACTAGATGACGCCTGGTTGTTTTGTAATAAATCTGTGATTTTTGACCATTTTGATGCACTCTCCTTCAGCATCTGCTTTTTCTTCATTCTGGCCTTTTCAGCCCCCCCTTTCTCCTTTCTCTTCTTGCCCTCCATCAGGTGGAACTGAGCAAATCCGATTCATTTTCGACTGTAAGACAAATCACTACTCCAACCTTGCACGCTTTCTCTCTGTCTGACAGCCACTCATTCATCCCCATTTGTGCATTGGATAAATGCAGAGCAATGATTAGAGCGATACGCAGTTCCCATTTCCCATGAGGCTTTGTTCCGACCATTCTACATTCATTTATGAACAAAAAAACAAGTTCAATCGTTGGCCATTTTATATTTCGTGGTCATAAAAGTTACTGTATGTAACGTCTGAATAAAAATAATTAGATAAAGATAGGAGGTTAAACAAAAATATAATATTCGTCTGAGACGTCCACCTCCATCCCCTCATCCCTGACTGTAGGGAATGCGTCATCTGCATCAGAGAGAGGTTTATCGGACTCATCATCCAATTGTTCAGATCGATGGAGTGGCCGGGAAGGTGGAGTCCGTGGTCTGGGGATGTAACTGGTTCTGGCGGGTTGATCGGGGTGACGCTGATGAAAGTCCCTGACGAGGTGGCGATCCAATATGTGTCTGGCAGGAACCCAGGATCTCTCCTCGGGGCCGTATCCCCGGTATTGGAGACCCCTCCCACGTCGGCGGGACTGCAGGAGACGACGGACCGTGTAGGTGAGGTCTCCGTCAATGAAACGAGGAGGTGGAGGAGGTGGGATGGCGGGGACCAGGGCACTCTCTCGGGCCGGTTTGATTCTGGAGACGTGGAATGTGGGATGAACACGCATAGATCTGGGGAGTTTGAGTCTCACCGCTGCGGGATTGATGATCTTGATCACCTCGAAGGGACCAATGAAGCGAGGAGCCAGCTTCTTTGACTCCAGACTCAGGGGAAGGTCACAGGTGGAGAGCCAAACCTTTTGACCAAGCTGATATTCTGGAGCCTGGGAGCGGTGGCGGTTAGAGGCAGAGGCATAGCGTCCAGCGGCTTTGAGGAAGGCAGCTTGAGCTCGGATCCAGGTCCTGCGGCAGCGGTGGATGAAGGCCTGGACGGATGGACAAGAAGTCTCTCTCTCCAGGGTCGGGAACAGAGGTGGCTGGTAGCCATAGACGCACTGGCTACCGGCCACCCTGGCGGAACTGGTCAGGGTGTTGTGCGAGTATTCCACCCACAGGAGCTGTTCGGACCAAGATGATGGGAATTGTGATGACATGCAGCGGAGTGCCGTCTCCATCTCCTGATTCTTGCGTTCCGTCTGACAGTTAGACTGGGGATGGTATCCTGATGAGAGACTGACAGTGGCCCCCAGGAGTTTGCAGAATTCTCTCCAGAAAACAGAGGCGAACTGGGGGCCCCGATCAGAAACCACGTCTACCGGGATGCCATGGAGGCGGACAACATGTTTCAGCAACAGTTTTGCAGTGCCTTTAGCTGAAGGGAGTTTGGGCAGGGGCACAAAGTGGGCCATCTTGCTGAACCTGTCCACCACCGTCAAAATGGTGGTGTTGCCGTTGGATGGTGGTAGACCGGTGACGAAGTCCACGGAGATGTGTGACCATGGACGATGAGGTATCGGTAGTGGGTGCAGAAGACCAGCAGGAGCTTGGAGTGTGGGTTTATGTTGGTTTCAGGTGGGGCAGGCGTTGATGAAGCTCCGTGTATCCTCAGCCAGAGTGGACCACCAGAAGCGACGCTGCACAACCTCCTTCATCCGCTGGATCCCAGGGTGACAGGTGAGGTTGGAGCTGTGAGCCCACTGGAGGACCTCGGACCGGAGGTCAGGTGGAACATACAGACGTTCTGGTGGATAGGAACTGGGTCCAGGCTGGTCCTGGATGGCAGCTCTGACCCTCTCCTCCACCTCCCAGGTAAGTGTGGCGATGAGGCGTGAAGCTGGAAGAATGGTATCAGGCTCTCGAGCCTCCTTCTCCTCCTCCTGAAACTGCCGAGACAAGGCATCAGGCTTGACGTTGCGGGACCCCGGCCGATATGAGAGGGAGAAGTTGAATCTGGTGAGGAAGAGAGACCACCGGGCCTGGCGGGAGTTCAGTCTCTTGGCTGACTGGATGTACTCCAGGTTCTTGTGATCCGTCCACACCAGGAACGGCAGTTTGGTCCCCTCTAACCAGTGACGCCACTCCTCCAGAGCCAACTTCACTGCTAGTAGCTCCCTGTTACCAATATCATAGTTTCTTTCTGCCGGGGTCAACCGCCTGGAGAAGAAGGCACAGGGGTGAAGCTTCTGGTCGATGGCGGCCCTCTGAGAAAGGACAGCCCCTACTCCCACGTCGGAGGCGTCCACCTCAACCACGAATTGTCGTTCGGTGTCAGGCATTACGAGGATGGGGGCTGTTGTAAAACGTGTCTTCAGGGACCGGAAAGCCTCATTGGCGGCCGAAGACCACTGGAAGGGCACCTTGGAGGAGGTGAGGGCTGTGAGAGGGTCTGCCACCGTGCTGTACCCTCTGATGAACCTCCGGTAAAAGTTAGCAAAGCCCAGAAACCGTTGAAGCTGCTTACGGGAGTCTGGAGTGGGCCAGGAGGTGACAGCAGAGACCTTGGCAGAGTCCATCTGGATGGTCCCCTTCCCTATGACGTACCCCAGGAAGGAGACGGACGTAACGTGGAATTCACACTTCTCAGCCTTTACAAAGAGTGAATTCTCTAGGAGGCGTTGGAGAACCCTCTGGACATGGTGGATGTGTTCGTCTATGGAACGGGAGAAGATCAGGATGTCGTCGAGGTAGACGAAGACAGACTTATTAAGCATGTCTCTGAGTAAGTCATTCACCAGGGCCTGGAAGACAGCAGGAGCATTTGTGAGGCCAAAAGGCATCACCAGGTACTCGTAGTGGCCGGTAGGGGTGTTGAATGCCGTCTTCCATTCGTCTCCCTCTCGGACCCGGACCAGGTGGTAGGCATTGCGTAGGTCGAGCTTTGTGAAGATGAAGGAGTCATTGATGTAGGTGTCCATGGCTTCTCTCTCAGAGGCGGATAGAGAGTACAGGCGGCCCCTGGGTGGAACAGAACCAGACTGGAGGTCGATGCCGCAGTCGTAGGGTCTATGCGGGGGAAGCAAGGTTGCCTTTGCTTTGCTGAAGACCTCTCGGAAGTCTAGGTATTCCGCGGGGACACCCGACATATCTGGAGCAGGGCTGGAGCAGGTAGATGACTGAGGAGCGGTGGCTTGTTTAAGGCAGACTTGATGACACGTAGAACTCCAACCTAGGATCGCCCCCGTGGTCCAGTCTATGTGTGGATTATGACGCCGGAGCCAAGGAAATCCCAGGAGGAGTGGATGACGAGGAGAGGGCAGGATATGAAACTGGATAGTCTCATGGTGGTTGCCAGACAGGAGCATGTGGATGGGCACTGTCTGGTGGGTGACAGTTCCCAGGAGGTGACCGTCCAGGGCATTGGCGGGAGCAGGAACTGGCAGGCGAATTCGACCAACGCCTAGCTGAAGTGCTAGGTTGTTGTCGATGATGCAAGCGTCTGAACCAGAGTCTATGAGTGTGGCAAGAGTCTGAGAGCCTTGGGGTAGCAGTAGTTGAGCCTGGCACAGGGGACGTGAAGCGAAGGAGGGTTAGAGGTGTGACTCACCAGGACCTCCTTCCTTACTGGTGAGCCTGACCTTTTGCTGGACACCTGGAAATGAAGTGTCCGGGCTGCCCACAGTAGTGGCAAAGGTTTCCTCTGCGGCGCCTCTCTCTCTCTCTTGTGGGGTTAGGCTGGCCCGGCCAATCTGCATAGGTTCAGAATCCCTCCCCGGTGTGCTGGGGGGCGGAGTTAGTGACCTGGCAGGAGCTGGAGAACGAGGAGTCGGAAGCCCCTCCCCTCGTCCCTGAAGTCTCTCTCGATGTCTGGCTTGAATCCGTCTGTCCACACGGGAAGCCAGCTCGATGATATTGTCGAGAGAGGCAGGAAGGTCGTAGGACACCAGCTCATCTTTGATGTAGTCGCCCAGTCCAAGCAGGAAAGCGTCCACCTGAGCCGCCTGGTTCCACTCGCTTCGCCGAGCCCGGATGCGGAAGTCAATGGCATAGTCAGTCACAGAGCAGCCTCCCTGTCTGAGACACAGAAGACCCCCAGAAGCTTCGGGACCTCTGGATGCTACACCAAACACCTTGCGGAGCTCGGTGGAGAAGGCGTTGAAGGAGAGGCAAGCAGGTGTGTGGCGTTCCCACTCGGCTGTTCCCCACAGCCGAGCGCGACCAGTCAGGTTATTTATCGTCAACGCCACCCTTGCTTCCTCGGAGGCGAAGGTGTGAGGTTGCAGAGCAAAGAGGATTGAACAGTTTGTGATGAATGGATTGCAACCCTCTGGATCCCCGGCGTAGCGTTCTGGGAATCCCACTCGAGGCTCAAGGACGGGACCAGGATATACCGGAGCTGGATATACCGGAGCTGGTGGAGGAGGATGACTCGCGGGAGCTGGCAGAGGGATGGACTGGGCGAGTGTAACGTTGAGTTGTTGAACCTGGGCGGATAGTGTGGCTAGCGCTTGCTCTTGGTTAGCTGCTGCTAACTGAATGTTAGCCGTGGTGGAGGCTAACATCACCTCTTGGCGCTGGAGCTGGGTCTCCACCCGGTCTAGGTGAGCCAGTGGATCCGGGTTGTTCGCTGGGTCCACACTCATGGCCAGATTGTACTGTAACGGGTTTGGTTAGGACCCAATAGCAGCACAAATACAGGCAGGTATTGTTGGTAACAAACTTTATTGGCTTTGGTGCAGGGAATAATCAGAGTCATGGCGCTGCAGGTAGCCACAGAGGAGACTGGAGTTACACTCACTCTGAAGAGCTGAACCAGGTAACCACAGGAGCCGACAGGCAGAATCCAGAAGGGGACAGGCGAGGATTGTGGTCAGGGACGCAAGGCTGAGGTGATTTCCAGGAGATCGGTCAGGCAGGATAGTCAGAGGCAGGCTGGGTCGAAACCGGGAGATCAGGCAGAATAACGCTGAGTCTGGTGCAAGCATCGAGAACAATCTGGCAATGAGTGAGTGTGGAGTTGGTGCTTAAATACAGCCAGAGCAGAGAGCACAGGTGAGTGGAGTTGGCTTGATGAGAGGGGTGTGTCTGATTGGCAGATTGAAGCAGGTGCAGAGTGTGAGGCAGAGATGAACTGTGACAGTTTGGACTCTCCATATTTATCATTTAAAGAGATCTTGGAGATTTTCACAGGAACGTGCTTGATTCTGAAGAGTTTTAACTCAATGGGCCAGTCATGAACATCACACGGCTTTGCAGGGCAGTCTGTCGGTTGGTTAACTTGAGGTTATTGGCCGCCGGCCGACCGGGAAATCTCCCTATCTTCCCAATGGCCACTCCATCCACTCCTGGATGTATGTGGGTAGAAGCATGGGAATGAATTAGGCCAACCATATATTTCTCCTTTTTCCCTGATGCTCTGAATAAGGAGCTAAATTAGTCACTAGTCACATTTTATAAATAAAGTTGGCAAGAAGGTGTGAAAAGTCTCTAAATCTAGTGAGAAAGTGGCGCCTGTGAGTGCTTCACTTGAGTTTATTGCCCGTTGGTCGACCGGGAAATCTCCCTATCTCCCCAATGGCCACTCCATCCATTCCTGGATGTATGAGGGTAGTAAATTCCAGAGGGAGGGGGCAGCAATGGAAAAAGCTCTGTCGCCCCAGGTACGGTGCTTGGTCCTGACAGGTGGGGAGAGGAGGTTTGTATCAGAGGAGCGTAGTTTACAGGGGGGAGAGTGGTGGTGGAGCAGGTCGGTGAGGTAGGAAGGGGCCTGGTTGTGGAGGGCTTTGTGGTTGAGGAGGAGGACTTTGAACTATATGCGTTTGGGAGGAGGGAGCCAGTTGAGATTTTGTAGAACAGGGGTGATGTGATCATGGGAGTGGGTGTGGGTGAGGAGGCAGCTGATTTGTCACAGTTGAGTTGAAAGAAGTTGTTTTGCATCCAGGTTTTTAAGTCAGTGAGGCAGGTGCTCAGAGTGGAGCAGGTGACTGTGGCGATGAATTTGGTGGAGAAATAGATTTGGAAGTTATCAGCCTAGCAGTGGAAGAGGAGACCATGTTTGCGAATACTGTTGCAGAGTAGGAGGGTGTAGTAGCATTTATCTCTTGTTTTCTCTCATGACGTCCCACATCATGAAGACCATGAAGAGACTCGTCCTTGAGCAGTTAAGGCCTATGGTCAGGCCCCTCACTGATCCACTACAGTACGCTTACCAGCCCCGCCTTGGAGTTGAGGACTGCATTACCTACCTGCTGAACAGTGTCTACTGTCATCTGGACAAGCCTGCGAGCACTTTGAGAGTCATGTTCTTTGACTTCTCCAGTGCATTCAACACCATCCGTCTGGCTCTACTGGCTGAGAAGATGGCTGCGATTCAGGGGGAGGCCCTCACCGTGTCCTGGATTGTGGATTACCCGATGGGCAGACCACAGTATGTACCCCTACAGAACTGTGTCTGACAGGGTGGTCAGCAACACTGGGGCCCCACCGGGGACTGTCCTCTCTCCCTTTCTCTTCACCCTCTTAACCTCAGACTTCAACTATTGCAGTCTTGCCACCTTCAGAAGTTTTTTGAGGACTCAGCAATAGTTGGCTGAGCAAAAGTCTAGTCTTTTATTCTTTCTGCTGATGAGAGGTTTGGTCACAACAGAGTGGGCTTTCAGTCCAAAAAGTCTTAAACGATGAGACACGGTGCAGAGAGAGATCCTTGTCCTGTTCAGCACTAAACTGGAGACCAACTCCAGCTGCAGTGTTGAACTGATTCCCCATTGAGAGTCTTTACATCATATTTTCCTCTCGTGCAATTGTTTTACGTGAATGACCGGCCTTTTTGAGGGACTTAAATGAATCTTTGTCCTTAAAGTTTCAATCTTCTTGAAATCACAACAGCCTACCTCTCTGATGGCTGAGAGGGTCATCCCTTTGGCCTTCATCTGGACAACCTGCTGTCTCAGGGTTTCAGTCTCCTTAGAGCAGCTTCCATCTTTCAAAGTAACCAGGAGAGCTGCCAGATAAATAGGGTGTGTCCAACAATGAAATCAATTGTCACCAGGTGCCAGACTATCACCAATAACTGGGAGGGATCTGAAAGTGTTTGATCACTGTTTTTTTTCACAAAATAAAGGTTTTTGTTGAAGTGCCTTGGTTTTTAAAAAAAACCATGCTAGTACAGCAGTGGTATAGACACAGCGTATATTCAACAAATTCTAAAGAATTGAAAAAACAGTATTTCAGAATAAATCAAGTATTTCTAATTCGTTCTTACAACACAAATCTTGATGATCTCATGGGACTGTCAAATTAAGTGGGGGTCCATGACTGAATGTGTATTTTTTAGGGGTCCTTGACACATAAATGGTTGAGAACCACTGCTGTAGATAAGAGGCAAAGAAATGTATTCCCCAAAATGTTGAACTAATAATTTAACAGCATTGACACATAATGTATTTCTCTTTCTTTTGACCTTTATTGGCTCCAACGTGAACCACTAAAGCATAATGTAGGTGTCAGACAGTACACACAATGACAGTTGTAGCTTCGGAGACAAACTATTGTCAGTATGCTACCTGTGCTATACAACATGATTAATGACAGTATTAAGCTCATTAATTACTTCCCTGATTAGCAAATTCGTTTTTTTTTTTTTTTACCACAAGCTTTCCCACCAACATTAACAGCACTTTTTTCACCGCTCTGAACGACTGAAGCATGGCTATACTAGTGACGCCTTTTCACACCCACATAGGAACTAGCGTGTGTGTGTGTGTGTGTGTGTGTGTGTGTGTGTGTGTGTGTGTGTGTGTGTGTGTGTGTGTGTGTGTGTGTGTGTGTGTGTGTGTGTGTGTGTGTGTGTGTGTGTGTGTGTTTGTGTGAGCGAGAGAGAGCTGTGTTTTGCATGTGTCAGTTAATTATTAATTAATTAGTTTTGGAATCATAAACATCTGTAAAGAGAAAGAAACAGCAGCCAGCAAAAAGAGAAAAAAACTCTCTCTCTTTACTTTCATGCATACTCTCTCTCACACACACACACACACACACAGGGCAGCATCCTGAACCGTTTAATTACAAAAGAGAACAGCAGGGAGGATAGGAGTAAGTGGAGAAAAGAAAGACAAAGCAGAAGACAGATAAATCTTTTAACATCTCGCTTAATGAAGTACACAGGGAGGCATGAGGGGAGAAGCAGTCCAAAGTGACATCGACATCTGGCCTCGGCCTCCATTAAAACCCCTATTTTGCTGTTTTAACATCCATAAAATAGGTGCTGAAACAGGCTGTATGTGGCGTCAACCCCACTTTACACATCCCCACTGTGTACTTCTCTTTTTCTACCCCCTACAGACAACTCAGTGTGTATGCTGTACTCTAATAACAACAACACAGACAATAAATGCTTTACTGTGTTCGGGTCACTGGAGAGATTCTCCCACCTAGCATTGCTTCATTGCTTTCACTGCAGCAAAGATGTCTCTGATTTGATAAATGTGAGAAATATACACCTTTCAAGTCTTCAAACCACTCAATGCACTTTTACACTACTTGATACATTCACCCATTCCCGACCTGATGACAAAGGCTACGTGTCAATCATATAATCTAATTGAATCATCCAATCCACATTAGCAAACAGGAATTTGGGGTTCAGTGTCCTGCCCGAGGACATTTTGACATCTGAATGGAGAAAGACCTGCTCTACCTCTGAGCCACAAATCCTGTGTGAGTTTTTTGATGAGAGCTTGGGCACTGACTGAGCAGTGACCCGCTGGCCATTTTCTAATTCCCAATGAAATGGGGATTTTTTTTTTGTACTTTGGATATAAATAAGGGTCCAGATAAAAGCTTGTGATCCCTCAGTGCTAAGCTCCGAATGTCTTCAAATCCTAGAAATATCCCTGCGAACACCTGACCTTAGCAGGGCTGCTGCCACTGGGTTTGCAGATGAGTGAGGACAGCAAACATCGAAATGTTGAAAAAAGTCAATTAAATGAAAAATGGACAAATTCATTAGCCATATGAATTCCAAACCACTGTGCTTAATTTGCAACAACAACTGGGGTTAGTAAGGTCGCTAAACGTTTATAAAGACCGAAAATAAAGAATTTTAAGGAAATATCAGTTATGGGCTTTTTAATGTGCATTAATGTTATCCGATAAATATTATTTTTTGTTGATTAACTGGTTACTGGCCTTCTGTTGTTTTGCAAAAGTGCAAGTGGCTCCTGAGTCACAAAAAGTGACTCATATTAATCGTTTTTGCCTGTAGACAAACATGCAGGAGGTGAACTTACGGGTATAGTTGAGCAAGAGAATACAAAAACAATCGCTCTTAAAAATGATGTTGTTCAGTCATGCACATACTCTAACTGCCACAACCCTGAATTCACACTGAACACAAACACCAACAAATTAAAGATCACACAATTTATACATACTGTTATCCAATTACTTTATATTTGTCCGTATGGAGTTTCTTGGAATTTCTGTGAAGTCTTTTTAAATTCCATACAACACTAACGTTAGGGATTAAAAACATGCATTAAATTAATGCAGTGGACTGCGCACTGCCAATACATGCCAATGAGGCAGTCATTGCTCAAAAGAATTAGGGGAACACTTAATCATCACAGTATAACACCAAGTATGTTAAACTTCTGGGATATCAATCCGTCCATTTAGGATGCATGCAGGTAATTGTGGATCAACTTCCCCTGCTGTGGTGCAAATGAAAGTATATAAAATGGGACCAAAACACAAGAATTGGCAGATCCACCATTGGCACCCCGTTCTCTTCACAGATGAGAGCAGGTTCACACTAAGCACACGAGTGAAAGAGTAATGAGACGCCATGGTGAACGTTCTGCTGCCTGTAAAATCCTCCAGCATGACTGGTTTGGTGGTGGGTCAGTGATGGTCTGGGGAGGCATATCATTGGAGGGTCACACAGTCCTCCATGTCATAGCCAACAGGACCCTAACCTAAGTCCAATTAAACACCTATGGGACCTTATGTATCCGTGCATCTGATCCCGCAGGCTGTCCAAGTGCTCACTGATGCCCTGATCCAGTTCAAGGAAGGGCATCAGTGAGCATCCAACTGATCAGGATCATGCCTACACCATAGACTGTATAATGAATAGACAGAGCTACGGTGATGTCACTCATGAAATGAAACCTAACTGAAATGAAACCTAGCCAAACCTAGGCGGGTGCTGCCATCTTGAATTTTTGCAACTCTGACCAGGAAAGGAAAGAGCTTGAGGGGGACGAGGGGTGGATTGGTTGTATCTTGAGATGGATTCTTGACTCCATAAACTATATTTAAAGATAAGATATTCCTTTATAAGTCCCACAAAGGCGAAATTTCCTAAAGAGACTTTGTCGAAGTCTACGAGTATGTGGGGAGAATGCCATTCGTCATGTGATATGCAGGCTTCACTGCTAATTTCCACCAGATGCAGATTCAGTCCAGAATCAGTCCAGCTCCGCTCCAGAAGAGTGGCGGAGCCAAGGTTTTCAATTAAAGTCAGTGTGTGTGTTTCCACTGACTCATCACAGTTCCGGTGATCCGGAGCCCTCCGGAGCAGATACGCAGGACTGTTGTTTTTTCAGACCACAATGAGGCAAAGAGCAAATCATGCGGGACAGGAAGTTGAGCACAGAAACAAAATAAAATACACCTTGCTCACAATATTGTACCTAAACATAGCAGAATCACAATAATCTCCACAGAAAAGGGGGATCAGTTGTTTCCCTTCTATTCGTCGGGATGGAAACAAACTATTATCGATTTTGGTTTTTGCTTAGACACAGTGGAAATGGCATGTGTGTGTGTGTGTGTGGGGGGGGGGGGGGGCGAGAGAGAGAGAGAGAGAGAGAGAGAGAGAGTTAACATGGATTTAGGGCTATCCAGGGTAAATATTTGCACACAGAAATGAAGTGGAGGTGCCAAGCCAACCACTGGAATATTAACTATTATATTAACGTAGAAACAGAGACTGACAGTCACTGCCTTCTTTCTTCATCCTCTGCCTTTACTTCTTCTCCTTTGCTCTCTTTTTCCACACTGCTTTCCTCTGTCACCCTTAAACTGCCCCTCCCTCTCTCTCCCCTCTCTCTCCCAGTCTCAGCATCTCTTTACCTCCAACCGATTCTGTTTGATTTTATGTTTCTCTTGCATTAAAGCAGCTTTTAATCATTCCTGCATTTTTCTTTTAGTTTTCCTCCCCAGAGATATGAGCGCAGAGTGGAGGCAGAATGAAGGAGAAGAAGAGAGAATATGTGTATTAATGTTTCATATTTCACTGGCGCAGGGGAAGGAAGTGATGATTATTTCATGATTTTGGCATTGTCTTTTTCTCTTTTTGCTTCTTCTCTATCTTCTTCCTGGTCTCAGAGGCATGAAAAAAAATGTCTAACAACCAGTCACCCAGACAGCCATCAGTAAGATAGTCATACACTGACACACACTGCAGCTAACACAAAAGAAATGCTGAGGTCAATGTGGATGTAGCACCTGATCACGTCAACGATACATGAATTAATTTCAATAGATTCATAAAACTCCAAACTTAAATTGCTCAGTGTATAAGTTTAAAACGTATCCCATCTGTGTTCTCCTCAATAATATTTGTTATATTTTGAAATAAAAGTCATAGGCTAATATTACAGGACTAAAGTTGCAACTTAATGGAAATAAAGTCACAATATTTAGAGAAAAACCAATCTTCTCTTTATCAAATCAAATCAAATCAACTTTATTCATATGGTAGTTTTCATATTTTCAGTAGAACAAAGTGCCTTACAGAAAATAAAAGCAGAACAAAACAAAAACAAAACAAAACATGAACAACAAAGAAACACTATGAAACACCCCCCCCCCCCCACTGGCTTAGAACCCAGGATGAGTTTGAAGGCATCACTCGTTTTGGTCTAGTTCACAAACTTTCCTTATATGCCGGTGACCTCTTATTTCAAACCTCACATCCTCCCTCCCCCCAGTTTTATCAATTCTGGATCAGTTTGGGCACCTATCGTGGTATATGGTGAATATTCAGAAATGTGAGTTATTTTTTGTCAATAACTTGGCAAGATCACTCCCACAATCCATATTCCCCTTTAAAACAGCTGACGGGGGGGGGGGGGGGTGTTGGTCACCAGCTCCTTCAGGGACCTTTTTCAAAACAACTTTCAGCCACTATTGGATAAATACAAGTCAGACTTATCTATATGGGCAGGCCTCCCCCTGTCCCTTGCAGGCCGTGTTAATCTTATTAAGATGGTCATTTTACCAAAGTTTTTGTATTTTTTTCAATGCCTTCCAATCTGTCTTAATAAATCTTTTTTTTTACTAATCTAGATCAGCAGCTTAAAACTTTTATTTGGCAGAATAAGCCAACCCGTATCAAATAACATATTCTTCAACTAGCACTCCATAATTTCAGCCACTACTTCTTGGCTTGCAACATTAATAAACTTTAATATTGGCTCCGCAGTGGAGTTGCAGGAGTTGCAGATGTCTGCCCGCCCTTTGCACTCTACGATTTGCTCACAACTCCCCATAACTGCCCACAGGGTCTCACCTAATCCGGTTGTAGCCCATACCATCAAAATTTGAATCCAGTTCAGGAAGCAGTACGGCTTGCAAAGGGCTTCGATCATTGCCCCAGCTTTGAATAACTATGTGTTTCTCCCTTCCTGCACCGACCTTGCATTCTGCATATGGTCAAATAAGGGCCTCAAAACTCTTAAGGACCTGTATGACAAAGGGGTTTTTGCGTCCTTTGCATTTATGTCAGAAAAATACAGCCTGCCTAATAGCCACTTCTTTTGATACATTCAAATAAGACATTTTATCCAAAAGCAATTCTCACATTTTCCGAACCGCCCCCCTCAAGCTGAGATGGACCAATTCCTGTCTATCAACCAATGGCAGCTAAGTGTGTTAGTGTGTTTTAGTTCTTACTTGTGGTGTGGTTAAAAGGCCAGCACCTGAGGAAAACTATTGAAGATAAATAAGAAGGACTGAGGCCTCCAGTGTTTCCTCCGGTAAAAGCAATGATTCAGGTGTTAACAGCTGTTGGGATAAAAGACTGGATCTGATGTAATTGATTTTTCTTCTGAAGTGGTCTGCAAAGTCCTCGCAAAGGCCATTATCTGGTGTCTTGGAGGATCTTTTAAAATTTGCATTTTACAAGATTGATTATGGAGAATAAGAATTTGGGGTTATTTTTATGGTCATTAGTTGAACTTACACAGTGGGTGTCTGGTCCAACACATGAAAAAGGGCACACACTTGATTTGGTGTTGACTTATGGTCTGCCTACTCGTCCTCCAATCCATCAGTTCAGGGTTATAAACTCGGAACACATTTTTTCTTGTTGGCCTTCAGATCCATAGGGACGTCGAGTTTTGTTCAAAATGTTGTTTATGACTACTGTAGCCCTGCACATATGCATATGTGTATGTATGTTGGATGTTTGTATATGTGCAGGTGCTACATGCATTTTGTGTGTGAGTATTTCTGACAATATGCATATTTTCCTGTTTCTTGTACATGCATCCTTTTTGTTTTTGTCTCTGCTCTGTGAAGTACTTTGGATGACTGTTACAGGTCTTTTTAACTGTGCTTTATAAATAAAAGTAAACTTGAACTTGAACTAAAATTTCAAAAAAAAAAAATTCATTTTCACATCTGGTGCAGACTTTCAGGTGTGAAAAGCAACTTAAAATGTCTGACACACATTGACTATAGTGACTAGTATCTGGTCAAAGTTTGTCACTAGAGCGTTGTTTTCTCATTCCTCTCCTGACAGAGGAGGCGTCTGTGCACTTCTCTGCAATTTGAAATTCAAACGGCAGCTTTAGTTAGTATGTCACTAATCCATAAACAAATGTATATGTATATAGCTTTCAGACACTGACGGTTACAAGCAACAGAAACTAAGAAAAGATGCCAACTACACTTACCATTCTGATACGTCTGCTAGTCGCTGATTTTAGCGACAACATACTCCTCGTTTGAGTCTGGGTCTGACTAATGCCAGCTCAGAAAAAATAACTTTGTTGCAGATTGCTAACGTTAACTCCATGGGCAGGCAGCTTGGGCCACCTGCGGGGCTCCACGAGTTGCATCTCTGATACTGCGAGTCGCCGATCTTCCACAAACATGTAGGCCTATGGCTGATTCTGTCCGATTAGTTTACTATTTTGAGGTCCAAGCTGGTCCTAGACTCATATTTCTACAATGCTGCAGTGCTGTGTCCCCTGATGTTTGAACAGATCTGAGTAATACAAATACGAAATTGTCATTTTACAGCTGTCCTATCGATGATAGATTCAGCCATTGTTGTTTGTTTTGTTAAAAAAGAGTGTTTGGACCCAGAAGTGAGACATTTGAAATGGTGTTACATCAGAATTAAAAACCGGATAGGGCACTATGAGTTCTATTTATTCTTTGGCCCAACAGATAAATAAGGTCTCCAACTTAAGGAAAGTGAAAGTGCATTCAAATTAATGAGATGTTTACACTTAGAAATAACCATTAAACCTGTTCAGCACCTTGTATGTTCGTGACTATATAATTAGTAAAGACTTGTGGAAATGGGAAATTTTGTGAACATGTGCCAAAGACAACACCCCCTAACCTTAACCCTTCTTTTCTTTTTCTCCTTTGTTTTATCACCGCAAATCAGTGCAGCGACAACTTACACTAAAGTGCTTGTTTCTGGTGGACATCCATCTAGGCTCCTGATTATAAGACAGCAAGATGTCTGATATGAACAATACAGACAGCGTTGAAAGTTGTGCACTTTGCCAGCAGTGGGTCCCAGGTTTGGAAGAATGCTCTCAAAGATCCCCGCTGTGAAAACCTTAACTTTTCTAACCTTAGACATTGTAAAATTTCACATATCCAACTGTTATGAGTCGATGGGGATACATGTTTCCATTTAAGGAGAATGTTACATCTGGCAAGCAGGGTGGTAAAGGCCACAACAGGTTGCGTAGTAATGGGCAGATTCTAAGACGGAGAAAGCCTAAAAAGAGCAGTCAGGGCCTGTTTGAGGGTTTGAAATATAAAGTATCTTCCACTGTAATAGGCCTTGCCTGGCACAAATCAAGGATGAGTGGACCAGTTTCAGAATGTCCCTCCACTGGTCATCAGTAATGTCTACCTCCAAATCCATTTCCCATTCATTTTTAGGTGAGGCAGTGGAGACTGGGCTCAGACTGACTTGGATGTATCCAATAGCGGCTGGAAAACCTTTTGAAAAAGGTCCCTGAAGGAGCTGGTGACAAACACCCCCAAATACTTGAACCCCTTGTCAGCTGTTTTAAAGGGGAATATGGATTTTTTCTGAATATTCAACAAATACCACGATAGGTGCCCAAACTGATCCAGAATTGCTGAAACTGGGGGGAGGGAGGATGTGGGGTTTGAAATAAATAAGAGAAGGTCATCAGCATATAAGGAAAGTTTGTGGACTAGACCAAAACGAGTGATGCCTTCAAACTCATACTGGTTTCTAAGCCAGATGGCTAACAGCTCGATGGCTATGTTGAACAACAAGGGTGAGAGTGGAGAGCCCTGCCAGGTCCCACGTTTGAGAGGAAAATATGCTGAGCGGACACCAGTGTTTACAGATGCAGAGGGGGATACATACAGAAGCTTAACTCAAGAATTAAAACTTGAATCAAAGCCAAATTTCTCCAAAATATAAAATAGGAAGCCCCGCTCTACCCGGTTGAAAGCTTTCTCTGCATCCAGCGCCACTACGACCTCGGGAGTGTTCGATCCATGTGAAAATATGATGTTGAGCAGCCTTCTGGTATTGAAGAATGGGTGTCTCCCTTATGTGAAGCCTGTCTGATCTAGTGAAATTATTGATGACATCACACTTTGGAGGTGGAGGGTGAGGACCTTAGCAAGGATCTTATAATCTTCGTTTAAAAGTGAGACCGGTCTGTAGCTGCCACATGAGGTAGGATCCTTTTCTTTCTTCAGGAGCAATGAATTAGATGCCTCATACAAGGTCGCTGGCAGTCAGCCTTCAGTTAAGGAGTCATTGAACATTCTCACAAGGATGGGAGCTAATAGTGTCGAGTATGCCTTAAAGAACTCAACTGTAAAACCATCGGGACCAGGAGATATCCTGTTTTGCATAGACTTGATCGCTTCATGCACCTCCAACAGAGAGATGGGTCTACGGTGTTCGCTAGAAATAGCGTTAACGCTCTGAGGTTGACGCCTGCGCGTCCTAGTGATGTTTTTCACTGTTTATATCAATATCTTAGCGATTATACAGTGTACAAACGTGATCAATATATTGCTGGAGACGGCAGACTCTCCTCTTCCGCATTCTTTTTACTGCAATTTACGGCATTTTCTGCCTCTCAGTGTGTGGTTGGTGGACAGTCAGTCACCATTTTCTGTGAAACTAACCAATATACACTCAGAAAGAGTGACCCACCCACTACCGTCAGCAAGCTAGTCTGATCCTTTTACTGCATCCTGACACTGGCAGCAGATCACAACAGGGGAAAACACAAGTGCCGTTCTGGAACGGATTTGGTCGCGACAAGGATTACGGTGCTTCTGGGCCAGAGGGTTGATTCCTCCGACAGAGAGGAACAATAGAGATCCATTTGAAGATGAGTAAGTGTTTTTCTTCACAAAAACAATGCGTAATTGCGACCAGATTGGCCAAAGTGTGCTTCTTTGCGCAATGTATAAATTGGTCTGTGTATCAATAGTCATGAACTTTGTTTGAATAAATTGACTGTCCATTAGTAAAGTATGACTCTGTAATAGTTATTTAGTTTTGTATTATTGATAAGTGAGCTTCACTTACTAATAGTCTAGATGAATGGATATGTTTTGGCCACGAGTTCAGAACACTGTTCTGTGCAGATGAAACTGTCTTTCATAGAATTGCATTTCTTTATTTGTATGTGATTTTTATACTGAATGGAACAGTGAAATCCTTTTCTGTCTGCCACCAGGAACACATCATCCTTGTCCTGTGTTCCTGCACCACAGCCATCACCACCTCACCAGCACATGGCACAGCTGAATATATGAAGCATAAAAACATGCACATTATGTAAATATTGCAAATTGTGTATTTTTTGGTATTTAATAAATATTTGGATTGGAAGAGAAACAGTCGTAATGCTATTGTTCCTTATTTGTAAAGTAAAGGTATGTTTTCATAAGAGATATGAAGAATTTGAAAAGGCGAAATTAAATTTTTAGCATTTGGGCCAAATAATCTCTTACACATTGCTCTGAACATTTCCATATAAAACACTTGGGTATTATATGCAAGTACCCTTAAAAGGAGAATTTCCAAAAGTATGCAAAATCGAGAAAATAGCCTTGAACTTCAGAGACTTAAACGGTCTAAGGGATTAGGGGTCGCTGCAGTAATTGGGTTGCATTCAGAAGTATATAGTGTGGTGTAAAAATCAGAAAAAGACTTGTTTATAATCACTGGATCAGAAGTGTGACTACCATCTGGTAGTTGAACTTTAGAGATCAGTCCGGAAGCACTAGCTGCGCGGGCCTGCTACGCCAGGAGTCTCCCTGCCTTACCTCCCTGCTCAAAAAAGTTTTGTTTTATGTCGCAGCTGTCTCTCCACTATGTGTGTCATTAAGAGGCTGTGTAATGAATGTAGTAGTAGCCGTTTCTTATATAGAGGGGGGGACGGAGAGGTGGAGTAAGTTCCATCGAGTTTTACCAGTTCCACCGCAATTTCCACCAGCCTAGCCTATTCCGCCCGTCTCATTTGAGAAATATAAGATATCAATTGTCCTTGAATAGTAGCTTTTAGCGCTTCCCACAGAGTACCACTGCTGACATCAGGGATGTCATTAAACTCTATGTAAGCACGGATTTGAGTCACAACAAAATCTTTAAACTATGTGAACTGTTTACATGTTTTGCTGGAATTAATCATCAATGGACTCCTTCCTTTTGGATTGTATTTGGTAATCGACTTGAATGGAGCAGCTTGGCTCGGGGCCAGTAAGTAAGTCTTTCAAAACACTCTTTTAATATACACCGTGTTCACTAACTATGTTGTTGGTGCTTCGGTTAAAGTATCAGGACTCTTATCATGCTACTGCAGAGGTTTGGTGTTATTTGGAGCAGTATAAGTGGTTAATAAAGACTTTTTAATGCAATCAACTCGCCACCCTGAGCTTATCCGTGTTATTCGTATCCGGCAGGCTGTTAGAGACTCTCCAGAAAATCTGCGTTAATAGTTGTTACACACAAAAAAAAAGTCTCTATGGCTTATTTGATGACCCAATTTGCCTAAAAAGACCCTGGAATGATTTTACACTGGAATTTCATTTTAATACGTGGGTTATTCCAGCAGAAACATCACACCCCCTTAAGGTGCTGTAACTGTGTCAGGACCTGACCGATTTTGATCGTGTCGTTTATGCCCTTAGTATTCCAGGAAATCAGACGCACTCCAGTACCTATCTTGACAGCATTAGCCATAGGAACCATAAATATAAGTTAGAATGACACTGCATGACCTCAAAGTTTTCTGTAGGAGTGGAGGAAGAGAGAGGGGAGGAAGGTAAAACAGAACAAAACAAACAGAATAAACAAAAAAAGGAATCCATACACACATAAAACAGAACAAAACAACATACAAAGGAACAGTGTTTACCCTTAGACACAATGAGAAAAGAGAAAAAATAAGCAAATATGAAGAAAAATATATATTCCAGAACAGACAGCAAAAACCAAAAGTCAATTAAATTAGCCAGCAGAGGGCAGGATGCCTTAGGGCAGGCAGGCCATGAGGGTATTTTATACATAAGATAAGATAAATAGAATGCCTGCCTGTATGAAACCCCATCGCCCTCCCTGGGTAAGAGTGCATATGCTTTATCGATGCAGTTCAACTCTGTCTATGATAAGTGCCAGGCTTCAGTAAAGCCCTTTGACCAAACAGAGAACAAGAACACTTCAGATAACTCTGTGGCGGTGGGTGATAAAAATGTATAATGAAATATAATAAAGCTGTGAAGAAAAAATATAATAACGAACCGAAATCCACATGCTGACGAGCTTCCAGTACTTGGCACGAAGACCGATTAAAGATAATCTGAATTCACAGTGTAAGCAGGCACAGAAAGAGGATGAAAAAACGGGAATTTAAAAGATATCAGAAAATATCAGAAAACACTGGATATCAAATCAACATGTCCACAGTGTGTTAAAATGTCCATTTAGCCATTTCTGTTCAAAACTCTCAACAGACATAATATCAGCAGCCTGTCATGACTTTAACTATTAACGCTGCAATCCAAAAATAAACTCCGATCAGTCCGGGGCTGGCTAAAGCACAGCTATACAGTTAGCAACACATCAACTCACGGTTATCCAGAAAGCATGACAGTGGCTCGTGTGTGGTGAAATCAGCAGCTCTCCGTGGTCTTCAGGTCTCTTCCATGCGGCTGGATGTAATGAAGCTTCTTCCTCCCTCCGTCCTTCATCACGATGACAAGCCTGGCAGGGAATAGCAATGCGGGTTTGAAGCCCAGGTTATAAAGCTCCGACATCACCTCTCTGTATTTCTTGCATTGTTCCACCACCTCCGCTGCGTTGTCCTCGTAGTTGGAAATGGGGGAGCCTCTGTACTGTAGCTTGCCTCTCCTGGCGTGGGCTTCAGGTATGATTTCCTCCTTCACCTGGTATCTGTGCAGCCTGATAATGACTGGCCGTGCTCTCTGCCCCGGCTCCGGCTTCTCGGAGAGCATGTGGTGAGCCCTGTCACATTCTGGCGGTGATTCCAGGAAGCCTTCACAAAAAACCTCCATGAGCAGCTCTACTGCTTCAGGTAGGCAAATGAAACGAATATTAGCCTGATGGCTCGTGTTGGCGACCTGGAGTCCAGGAGCAGGAAGAATAATATTCTTAGCGTTGCTCTCTGTTAGCACGGCACAGGAGCCCTCCAGCATTAGCAGACGCTTGTCTTGTAAATTTGCATTCATCTCGAGGAAGCCTATCTTCTGAGCGTGGTCAGACACTGTGTCGTGGACATGGTCCAGCTTTGTTTCGAGCGTTGAGATGGAGGCTTTAAGATCGACAGAGAGGGCTTTGAACTCTGCGGAGAGGGCTGCACGGTGCTCTGCCCAGCGGTCTGCAAAAGCCGCAATGCTAATCTCGCCGTGTCTGCGGTGCTAACCTTCGCCCCCTGGTCTTTCACAGGCTGTCTGGTCACATACCTCGACATATTTCAGTGATGTATCCTTTAGATAAGATGAATATTACTATTTGCTGTGACTCTTGGGGTCCTGAAACGTGAAATTATCAAAAGTTGTGGGAGCGAGACTCGGCACGCGTCTACTCCATCTCAGCCAAACCGGAAGCCCCCGTGGGAGCACACTCTTTGAGGTGTTTTTTTTAGAACACAACAAACAACATAACAAAATAATGTGTGTTACTTATTGCAGATTATTGAATTTCTATTTTAAATATAGCTATAGCAAGATTGCGTGTTGTTATTTTGAAATGCAGAAATTCAATGACGCCATCAGCCAGCAAACACTTTATATTCGAAAATAGCAGAGTGAAACAAGTTGATTTTCCTTGGACTGGGGAAAGGCTGTCTCAAAATCCGTGGGTGAAATACCAATCTACAAATTGCTTTCTCTGATTCACAAATAGAAACTGGATTCACAAATGCCTGTCTGGAAGCTATAAATGTTAGGAAGATATTTAGAAATGTTTCCTATTTATTTTTAAATAATTTTATGGTCTTCATTCACAAATAATGCTTTTATTTGTGGAATTTTTTTGTATTTTTGTAGATTTGTTTTATGTTTGCAAATTATTTTTTTATTTGTGGAAGATGTTATATTTGCAGAGAACACATTTACACCAATATTGTTGATCTGTTCACCCAAACATTGAGACAAATCTGTCCCTATAACAATTTTTCAGTACTGAAAATAATACATTCAATATAAATAATATATTGATCTTGTGAAAAAGGCATAAGGTAAATATATGACATCAATTGTGGACTAACGCTTAAAAAAATAAGGCAGTGGAACAAAGATGCTGAATTAATCTCTGGCGTTCAGAGTTGAAAAGCAAAGTGATTCTTTGTCTTAGAGTAGATGAGAGCAAACTTTTTTATTAAAACACATGAGGTGTCTAGCTTAGGGTCATTGGCACAAATGTCATCCATCTCATTCTACAATATGACGCTTACTTAATGCAAATAACAGTCAAGTCTGCCATCATGTGGTGAATGGGTGATATCAACACATATTAAGAAAAACCTCTCACTACTGTATACACACACAGACCTTCAAAAGAGACCACTGTTTTGATTGTTGACAGTTGCTGGATATGATAGTGGTGACGTGAAACATATAACTTGTTATAATTTGATATTTGTAACATGATATGAAGGCCTATTGTTTTTTAACCTCCATCTTATTGAAGTTGTTGTTCTACGTTTGTATTGGTGAACAACCATTTGGCTACATTATTTTTAGACAAACAAAGCTTCTCACTTGGTTAAAACCATTTTTATATGATTTGCATACGGTCACACATTATTCAATGCGATTTTTCCACATATGCACTCTATAACTAGTTAATTTGCAAATGCATGTTAGTCTGGGCCAGTGTCAGTTTTCCATTACCATTGTTATGCAGAGGCAGAGCAAAATGCCTCTGGATGATAGGCCTTAGTAAGACCAGTCATGTGCAAAGTTTGGTGTGGACTCTTAAGTTAAAAAACAATCTATAACCATTACTAAAAGTTTTGAAAGAATGTTTTGTAGCTTGTTTTGTTATTAATTCTTTAACTGTATCTAAATAGGACCAATTGAGTCTTAAAGTGACAAACATTGCATCTATTCTGTTATACATTGCAAATGCAGACATTCACATCCTGCTTAAGTCAAAGTCAAACCAAAGTCAGCTTTATCGTCAATTCTTCAAATGAACAAGACATAAAATAGTTTTAGAAAACTTACAACCTCATATATGCCACACAGCAGAGTATTTGTGTTTGGTTATAGTTGGTTTGCAAGTAATTTTAGGGCCCGAGCACCGAAAACGTCAGGCCATTAAAACACCCTATAATTGCTGGAATTATTAGTACTTTTTCTCTGAATCACCATGACGTAAATTTATGAAACCCAGTACACATATTCAACTCTTCTAAGCATAGAGAAAAGCTTCTTGGAGCCCTACCCTAAACTCAACAGGAAGTCTGCCATTTTGAAATTCATGAAGTTCACAAGTTATGACTTCAGTCAATATGCCATTCGTTTCACCACACAGTATTCTCGTTCCACAGAAAAAAATATTAAGATCCAACCAAAATCAATGGATCTGTGATGATTTCATTACTAGTTAGCGATCCACAGGGTAAACCCCCCCATGGCATGGAGTGTTGTAAAAGGTACCTAAACACCTAAAATGATATCTGGGACCTTCCAGGATTACAACCAGGGTGGACAACCTGGTCAACTAGCTGCTGGAAAGCTACAGGGGGTGGATATAGCAAAGCAAATCAGAACCTCGGTTTAAGTGAGGAATATCACATGGCCATAAATATTCTGACACTGCTGTGAAACTCGTATATTTAACTCAAGTACTGTCCATTTCTTCTGATCATCCTTGAGATGGTTCTACACCTTTATTAAAGTCCAGCTGTGTTTAATTCAATTGATTGGACTTGATTAGGAAAGGCACACACCTGTCTATATAAGACCTTACAGCTCACAGTGCATGTCAGAGTAAATGAGAATCATGAGGTCAAAGAGCTCAGAGACAGAATCGCTCTAAGGCACAAATCAGGCCGAGGTTACAAAAGAATTCCTGCTGCACTTCAGATTCCTCCGAGCACAGTGGCCTCCATAATCCTTAAATGGAAGAAGTTTAAGACGACCACAACTATTCCTAGAGCTGGCCATCCGGCCAAACTGAGCGGTCGTGGGAGGCCTTGGTGAGAGAGGGGAAGAAGAACCCAAAGATCACTGTGGATAAGCTCCAGAGATGCAGTGGGGATGGGAGAAAGGTTTAGAAAGTCAACCATCACTGCAGCCTTCCAAAAATCAGGACATTATGGCAGAGTGGCCTGTCTGGCTTCGTCTTCCACTAATCATCGGCGTAGATGGATGACATGATGACAATAACAAGTGCATGCACCAAATGCCTGCTAGATAAGCTCCAGGGAAACATCAAATGGGCATGAATGGAGATCAAACCCAGCAAATCCTGCAGTATCTCCATTGTCAAAGGCCAGCTTGCAAATGAAAGGTTCTACGTCAGCGTCAACCTGTCTCCAGTGTGCAGCTCAAGCAACCATCAACACATCTTGGTGGGATGCAAGACCAGCCTAACTCAAGGAAGATACATCTGGCGCCACAACCAATTGCTGAAGTGATTGACTGCCATACTGGAGAACACAAGGGTAACCACCAATAGTTGTGGCCCTGGGACCTTCACATTGTTGTGCCATGCCCTTTGTCCACAGTCTAAGTGGTAGGGATATCCCTAGTTACCCATATTTCACTTGAAAAAAGGCACAATTCAAGAGCTGCATGAGTCTGAACACAACTGCGCTTACAGATGATCTCCTCAACCAGGCACGAGATCTCACCTTAGCTGTGTACACAGTCACAGCTGATCGCTTTGAGGATTCTGATCGGCGCAAACTGAGAGCAGCAAGTTCCTAAACAATAAATCCATGCTCTTAAAGCTAATACTTCCTACAGAGAAGGCATTTATTGCGCACCTGGAAAGGGCTGCTCTTGCAAACATCATTGACAAAAATCCAAACATCGCCAAACCAGATACTTCCCCATGCAAAGAATTTGGGTGGACTTTGGATACTGGAAATGCAGTTCCAGTTCCATCCACACAGCCAGCCTGGCCTGCATCGATGAAGAAAACCATTTCATGTGGCAAACTAATGCAGCAGTGACTCAGAAGAGGAAAGTAACATCGAACATTAATATTCTGTGTAGTTCAGTTTTCTAGTTCTGGCCAAGTGAAGGTTTTGCTTTAGTTAAATTTCTGTTAATTCTGTGTCATATCTGCAAAATACCACAGCTAAAAAGATAATTAAAAAATTGCATCCTATAAATACAATAGTAAATTGAAGAAAATACTAAAAACTGCATCTGGGTTATTTTATGTACTCTTTTACAAATATTACATCATCACTACCTATTTCTACTTTAAATGTTTCTATAATTATTAAATGTAGATATTGTGTCCTCATAACCAGGCAATGTAACTATCATTACACAGCTAAGATGCAGGTCGTCTGCTCGGCCTGCAGCAGGCACATTACAAAGCCCTTACCATCACGTGTGTCCATCAGGAGACAGTTTCCAGGAGGAGGAATTTAGTTTTTGAATTGTCTCATTACTTACTGTAAAACATTGTATTCAGTTAAGATCAGATGTTACATTAATGGTTTGGCCTGCATACAGAAGTTACAAAACTATTTACAAACATTCTAAAATATACAAACTATTAATGTATTCTTATATTCAGGAACTGCGGTTAAAACAATAAGAAACATTCTGCAATACAAATATAAACTAAGAGTTAACTGCACCACCAAAACTTAAAATTGGATCTTTTTAAATTGTGAATATGAATGTACCAAGTGGTCAAAAGGAAAAAAGATGGATCCATTTAAAACTTAAAAGCGCTCACTAAATCTCTGCAATCCTAAATTAACTCTTTTATGATTAAAAATATGTTTTAATTGACTTCCAGTTCTAGATCAAAATGCACACATAGATATATGCAACATTTTCCCTAAACTTAGTAAAATATGAAAAAGTTAATAGTGAAAAATGTAAAAACAAACATTTAGCAATGTTTGGAAAACTTTTAAAACGCTAATTAACTAAAAAGTAGTCACTTGTTCTAAGGGTCATGACCTGTATGTTAACTAGGTTTCATCCAAATATACTGTATGTGTATCACAATAATCAAATATGACACAGTTTGTGTCTGGTCACAGAATGAGTTGTAGACTTTAATCTGACTTTATCTTGACTAATAATAATCTTAACCATAAACGTTCACACTGATGTCCTGTGTTAAACTGTGTGCTGTTCCCGGTGATCTTTTGGCAGGTGTGGAAACAGAGGCAGGTGCAGCACAAGACAGCACGGCTCTCTGGTAGTCTTTGATGAGATGGTGTGATGTCCTCTCTCAGTTGCCATTGTGGTGGAAATGCAAGACTGTCAAGGGAAGCCTGGAGAAAAGCAGATTATGCTAAAGAAACCCAGAAGTAAAGATAATATAGAATAAAAATAAAATCTAGTATATAGAAAACGTGTTTAAAAATGTATTTTTCTTGTATTGTGTGGCGTAGGGGATCACTGCCACTCACATTGTGTCAATCATTGAGGTCAGAGTGACAAGTAGAGTTGTATCTGACTGCATTTTAGTCAGTGGTGTTATTTTACATAGCATCAGTTGATACATCTGTTTCCTATAGAACAGTTAACAGTTAATGGACATGTTTTTGCTCTGAATCTACAACACTGTAGCTTTGTAACTTTAGGTACATCTGTCCTTATATTATTGTTACCGACAGTCTCTCCATAAACCTTATAAACTGACGTTAACACACCAATATTGCTGTTAACATTATTTGCCTGATATCTCCATTTTAAGTGACTCTGTGAGGCAATAACAGTCCGTTACAACTATAAATTATGACTATATTAGCTGTGCAAACATGATCACAAAATAACGCTCTGTACATTAGAGAACTGGCGTTACTGATTTCCCGGGATTAACATGTAAATTTGACAAAATCCAATGCTAACTGCTAATGCTAACCTCAGCTAAGAATAACATTAGCTTATTAGCTGTTGTGTTCCGGCTGCTTTACAGACAGAGTACTAACCACACCTCGGTTCTTATTACTGAAATTAACCTTACGGTGCACAGTTCATGTTTTCGTCAAGCTGAGTCTCTCCATGGCCATGACCATCCCTCCAAGCGGGTGCTCCAGAAGCTGCTGTACTGAAGGCAATGCTCCAGCTGTCTGCCTCACATTAATGTCAACTCCAATATCACCGTAAAAATAAGAGAGCTACACAGAAAACAAAGCACCAACAACATAGTTAGTGAACCCAGAGTTTATTAAAAGAGTGTTTTAAAGACTTACCTACTGGCCCCTGTACCAGCTCCTCTCATAGTAAAGTCTATTCAAGCGGATTACCAAAGTCAATCCCAAAGGAAGGAGCCCATTGATGATTTATTTAGGAATCGGTCGCCTCTTCCAATTTATTCTGGGGACATGGAAAAAGTGTCCAGCACGGTGTGGTTGATGAGGGATGGGGAATCATCCATAACAGTCACACAGAATGTTGCGGTATTCAATGATTCCAGGCCAAGATGAAAACTGTCAATCTGTTGGCAGCATAAACATCCTTCTTCTGTGCCCGTGGGCTCACATTACCCACAGACACACTGGAAAATGCCCTCACACTGAGACTGATGCTATGTCTGATGCTACCTCTACCTGTAGAACGTTCAACACACGCCCCCATTCCCCTCACGAGACATTTCGGTGCTGTGGGGAAATTTGCAGTCTGAGACTTTTCCAAACCTTTTACATCTATTATTAACTTATATTTCACCAAACTGCCACAAACCACAAAGTTTTGCTGGAATAAATCATCAATGGGCTCCTTCCTTTTGGATTGACTTTGATAATTGACTTGAATGGACTTTACTATGAGAGGGACTCTTCTCATGCTACTGCAGAGGTTTGGGGTTATTTTGAGCAGTATTAGTGGTTAAAAAAGATGTTTTAATGCGTTCACTATACTGCCCCGAGCTAATCAGTGTTGGCTGTTAGCAGTAACACTCCCGGATTTCTCCATTTATAGTTGTTACATGAAACTGTCTCGATGTCTTATTTGATGTATGTAATTGCCAGAAAAGACCATGTGATGATGACGCCGGAATTACACTTTAATGTCAGTAGTCAACTTGCAAAGTTTCATAATGATATCTATATAGTTAAAAAAAATTCCCCAATTGACCTGCAAGGCCTCACTTAAACCGAGGTTCTGATTTGCTTTGCTATATCCACCCCCTGTAGCTTTCCAGCAGCTAGTTGACCAGGTTGTCCACCCTGGTTGTGATCCTGGAAGGTCCCAGATATCATCTTAGGTGTTTAGGTACCTTTTACAACACTCAATGCCAGTTTTTAAAAAAAGGGGTGGTTTACCCTCTGGGTGAGTAGCCTAAAATTCTATTGAGGTTCTGAGCCTGTTGATCGCTAACTAGTAATGAAATCATCACAGATCCATTGATTTTGGTTGGATCTTTACATTTTTTTCCTGTGGAACAAGGATACTGTTTGGTGAAACGAATGGCATATTGACTGAAGTCATAACTTATGGGAATAGTTGATTTCCAGTGAAGATGAAAATATGGGAAAAGGTGAAAAAAAAAGGTGAATTTTTTTTCCATTAAATTGATGCAAAATAATGTAGAAATGTGTTTTACGAGTTATTTTTTCAGTGGATGTTGTCAGCACATGTGTTCTGTGTATCAGGAATGCAGTTACTGACAGCCTACCCAACCCACTGGTGATTTGAGGCAAAAAAATATTTTTCATATTTTTCTGATAGAAAATAAAGGATGCATACACTAAAGTGGCCACAATTTTTCACGCAATATTTCTGGCAGAGCAAACAATCCAATTATTAGTTCTTAGGGTCAAAGTTGACAGAAAAAAACTAAAATAAGAAGTATGGCAAACCATGTCAGGTTCAACCCATTTTATTTAGCCTTAATTTGTATGATATCTTACGGGTGACCAAAACTACTTGTACATGACCGGTTTTAGCCTACAAAAGGTACGAAAACCAGGTTAGGATTAGAAAAAAGGTCGTGGTTTGGAAAAGTACATCCTGCAGATGACTCGGCACTGTGAAACGAACCCACTCACCTGCATGAAAGTCCTGTGTTCTGCCTCCTACTCTTCTTCTTATACTGCTTTTAATACGTGGAATACACATAAAATAAATATGTGGCATACACACACATTATAGTGCATTACTTTCTTCCGTTACAAAAAACATGTACACCTGTAGACTTCTTCAACCAACATCTGCTTTTTGTCGAAAGCAACTTGTCACTCAAACATGTTGTGTAAATAAACTGTTCATATACCTGAGTAATATCAACCATAGCTGGGCAATTTAATTCTCAATTATTTCTTTTAAAAGTGCTAATTTTAAGTCAAAGTAGCCAAGAGAAAGGCCTAATAATTATTTTTTTTAATAAGTCTAATGTACTGTTTCTACAAAGTAAATGTACAAATCACTGTGCATTACTTTCCATTGTTATATGTAGGAAACATGCATGAGAACAGCCTGCAGTCTGAGATGATGAGGCGGAGAGGCATTATTGGCTAGGGGTCAGACACCCACATGAGATTACCAACACCCAGAAACGCCCCTGTCCACCTCAAAATAAGAAGTAAACAGAAAATCTAGGCAGAGGGCAGGGTCTCAGCAGATACACACCACCACACTAGATGTGGGAAATTGTTGATGATTGAGAGGGATTACTTTTGCATTAGTTCATACATATTTCTTTTTGTTTTTTGCATAATACTACATTACTACAGTTTTATGACCAGTAGATGTCAGTAACAGACCATATTCTCCTGACGTTGTCCAGGGTTCATGTGTGAAATCAGCTAGAGTATGTGTTTTGCCACTTATTTCGGCACCATGGACAGAGATTAGAGGTCTGATCATCACTAGCTATTTGTTTAAACTTCACAGAAAAATAAAGAAATGCATTGAATTACATTGTCTTTTCTAATTAAAGTCCCCCTCCACTCAGATATGTGTATTTCTTTTGTTTCTGTCCTCTAAAATGTCTGACAACGACTAGAGTGACTTGTATCTGAGCAGATTTTCTCACTAGAGAGGTGTTTTAACAGTCTTCTCCTGAAGGAGGAGACGCATGTGCACTTCTCTGCATTCCAAATTCAAAACTATAACTTGCAAGCACTGGCGAGGGGTGGGCTTCAGCATGGCACGTTTGCACATGTACGAGCTCTGAAGTTTTTTGACTTTGTGTTAAACAAAATATTAATAATAGCAGAGTTGTTTTTAAATACTTTAACATGTTTCTGGAGTGAGCTTTAATAATAACCACTGAGGCCAAAAGAGGTTACATACTCAGACATGTATTTATTTATTTATTGTGAGTTGTTACATCTTGTGACATGGCTAATTTGCATTGTTTTACCACCAGGCCCAGAGTGTCCTGGTTCCAAAGAATCTAAATGACTAAGCAAATCTAATAGCTAACAGGATAAAGAAAAGCAGCAGAGAAATGAAAATGGAAAAGGAAATTAAATCTGTATTCAGAGGGCATTTTCACCCTTGTCTTGTTTAGATCTTGCTTACCTGTTTAATGTTGAAACAATCATTTACTGCTGCTACAACCATCACCAATACAATTACTATAAAAATGAAAGATATCCATAATAATGGTAGAAATGCGTGTATTAATAATAATAATAATAATAATTGCTAATAATTGCTCTGTCCACTGGCAGTGAAGCAGGGTCGGTTTGACAGAATTTTACGACGACAAGTAAATGTTATGAGTCCCAGTCATATGTGATGAGAGCAGAAGACTGCTTGTTCTGTAGCAGACACGTGTCTGGGTATTGTTTTCATGCAGGAAAGGAGAACAGTGACCCTCTAATGATTGGCTTAAACCTCTTTAGCTTTGGCAGCACCCCAACCAGCTGAGAGTACACTCTGTCCTAAGTATGAAGTGCTTTATGTTCACTGTTTTCATAAGTCAAAGTAAGTGGAAAGTCTGCATGTAGTTCCTGGATCAGTCATTACTCAAAATCTCCACATTAAACCAAACAATTTACCAAATAGCCTGATTCTGTTGATCATTCATAATAAATAGTAAGCAAGTGATAATTATAATATGATCTCCATTACTGGAAACACTCCACTTCAGCTTACACGAGGTATAATACTATACTGGCTGGATCTTGCCAGGATAAATGGGCAAGAAAGAGGATACGACAAGTCACGAGTCTATGATTGTGCTACGGAAACATTCACACTCACATCCACACCTACTGTATGTTTTGGACGGTGGAAGGAACAATAGTAGGAAGGAATATACATTTCAAATAATACAAAAGGAAAACATAGTTGGTCATTCTTGATAACATGTTGGCACAGTGTCAGAAACTCTGTCACTCTGATTTAATTTCTCACATTGTTCATTTCTGTATTTTTTGTGGGGAAGATGGCAATGTTCGGTTTACAGCCAAGAAGTCATAGACTAAAGATGGTCACCAGAAACGTTTGTCCTAGTTTTGAGTCATTTCTAAGAGTGTGAACACTGTGTTTTTACTTTAGCTGTTAAGTCACAGTCACTCCTAGAAGAATGGAGAGTGCAGACTCAGTGCAGAGCATTGGTCTACATGTGACAGCCTGTTACCCAATCTGTAGAACAACAAGGTCTGCCATGTGAGCGGCCTCAGTGGTCCACCAGCGACCAATGAGAAAAATCTGTGTTGCTGCTCCTTGTGCAGCCAATCAGAAAAATCTCAGCTCACATCAGTGGGTGTGGAGAGGGAGCTGGAGCTGCCCTCACTTAGATATGAGTAGGGCTGTCTCTCCATCCACCTACTGTACTCCTAATTAAGTAAGGACTTGTGATTCCTCAACTGTAGATGTTGTTTTTTTTTATTTTTTATTTGGTTTACAACGATCAACAGTACACAGCACTAACAAAGAACACTTGTTTACTGCACAGTTACTCCTGTTTTCATTACAATATCTGCAAAACCACACATGTGTGTTGCTGTATTAATCTGAGCACAGCCTGGTCCAAACATGCACATGTATTGTGTTGGCCTAACTGGGGCTAGGATATAAGTACAAATTCAGCTTTCTTGTATTTCCCTCATGTAAACTAGTCTTAATCATTCTTGTACATACATTCATAGCCATTCAAGTTTTCCACATGCAGAAGTTATGTAAAGAACGTTGACAGAAAGTTCAAATTGCCAAGTTTTGACCATAGACTGTATAGTGATCGTTTTGAGTGGACTGGGAGAGTGCCGTCCGTGCCTGTCCCAGATCTGCCTGTCGTTGCTAGGGGAAGTGACGCCAGAGAGCAGCGAATGACAACTTTCATGGTGGAGGAATAAATCCGACAGCAGAGTGAAGCTGCGTACGACCAGGGGTTAAATCTATCAGCAATATCCGTCTCCATCCTTGTGTTTTTGGCCACCGATAACCTCTAAAATACGGAGAACATAAACTACGCGTTTCACGGTATCGAACGACATCGATATTATAGGTCTTCGTTTGTCAGAATGATAAAATAGGGATGGTGACATTTACATTGTTACAGAAGGAACTGGGATTCCGGGGGGCGGGGAATGTGAATTGAGGTTGTAAACCAGTTTAGGGAGGTGGACTATTTTTGCAGAGGAAACGTAAACAAAAGGTTAGTAACGGAACGTTTAGGCTCCGTAAAGGTTAATCTACCAAGCTACGAACGAAGCAGCATACGTAAAAATGGAGCTGAGAGTGGGGAACCGATACAGACTGGGCAGAAAAATCGGAAGTGGATCTTTCGGGGACATCTATTTGGGTGAGTAAAATCTGTTCTCTTCAACTTGACCGTACTTTCGCCAACCAAATATCGTCCCGTTTAACGCACCCCATTACCATTACCTTTATTAGCGACTGTTTGAATCATTTCCGAGTTCAACTTGCATTGGGGTTATATCTTTGTGTTAATCTCAGTTTACGCCAGCAAGCTAACGTTAGTTGTGATTTAACCTTAACCTCTGTCTTGCTAAATGCCTCACGTATAATTGGCGTTACTGTAACGTCCAGCTGTCCACTGGAACTATAGGACAAAACGAGGCGATGTGAGTTGATTTGTGGCATTGCATGTTGTAAGACAGCTAGCTTGTTTAGCTCGTTTAATGATGTTAACGTGAGGTAAACCACTGAAAACTTCAAACTACTGCTGGGTTAGATTCATAAATACAGCTGTTGGATACCAGTGTGTAACCATAACCATACTCGTGAAAAACAAAGCTGAAATAGGTACACGATATCAGGAAATCTCACCATATGCAATATTGCGGTCGAATATTGTTACCGAGGCATAATCAGCAAGTGTCACTACCACCTTTCCTCAGAGGGGTCCAAAGTCATAAACTTACAGTACTGTCCTGAAATAAATATGAATCATTTACCTATCATTTCCTTGCTTCTCTTCAAATGTTTTCTTCTACTCTAAGCCAAACATCCCACACTGCCTGGACTGTTTGAATAAATACATTTGAAATCAAGTTGAATAAATGACTCTAAAGATACCCTGTAAGATTTTTATCTATTTAATGGTCTGTTAAGTTTCTATCTATCACTTAGGGACTTAAAACAATAGTGATTGATCATATGACCCACTAATGAAAGCGCTTCTTTGCATTTTTGCAGAAGATTACAATATCAGTGTCTGTGGTGACAGTCTTGGGTTAAAAGTAAACATGCCGCCATGTTAGTGAAGCTGCTGACAGCGGTTGGTCTGCCACAGGTCCCCAGGACAGGCGGCGAATGCTCCCATGGGCTAAGCGACCCAGCGGGGTACTGCAGCACTGGCCTGTTTGTGTGGCTGTCATGGGACTGGAAGCACAATCGCCCGTTCACTCACGTACGTGGGGGAAGAGGAAATCACCTCCGAAACGTTTTTTCAGGATACCGGACAAAAGGCTCATAATTATCTTGACATCCTCTACTAAAAAGGTGTAGGTGGGCATAATTTTAGACCCTACCAAAATCGAGTTATGAGCAGCAGGAGGAGGGGGGGAGGGGGTGGCAGCTAAAAAGGGACAGTGTGACACATTAAAGTTAAATTTCGGCGTAAAATCATCCCAAAGTCATAGTCACTGCAGCTAACAGCCGGACGTGGCTAACAATGATTAGCTTAGGGGCAATACAGTGAAGGCATTCAAACGTCTTTTTTAACCACTAATACTGCTCAAAATAACAGCAAACCTCTGCAGCAGCATGAGAAGAGTCCCTACACAGAAAACAAAGCACCAACAACGTAGTTGGTTAACCCAGAGTTTATTAAGAGTGTTTTAAAGACTTACCTACTGGCCCCTGTACCAGCTCCTCTCATAGTAAAGTCCATTCAAGTGGATTACCAAAATCAATCCCAAAGGAAGGAGCCCATTGGTGCTTTGTTTTCTGTGTAGGGACTCTTCTCATGCTGCTGCAGAGGTTTGCTGTTATTTTCAGCAGTATTAGTGGTTAAAAAAGACCTTTGAATGCATTCACTGTACTGCCCCGAGCTAATCACTGTTAGCCACGTCCGGCTGTTAGCGACTCTAGCGGATTTTGTTCAACACACAGTTGACCTGATAGTGACAAGATGGAGGGCTCTGAAAGAGCAGGCTTGTCTGCAATTACATTGTACTGCCAAAAAGAACGTGAGAAACAAGGCATCTAAATTCTTCTGGAGTACGTATTTTAATATTAATCAAGTGAAATGTCTCTTGGTACCGGTGTGACCAGTGAAAAGGGTTTTTGGCTGATTTTTGGACCCATTCTAGAGCCCTGGGTTACTCACTCAATCAAAGTCTCTTGTTAACAGTCTTCATTAGAAACAACTGAAGTCTCAGCAGTGGTTATTTTTAAACTTTGCCAGATAAAATTGAAGCTATCTGTATATTTAGATGCCTCGGTTGGTAAGTGGGTTTTTTGTGCTTTGGGTAAACTGATCCTTAAAGTTCACCCTGTGTTTTAACATTTGTCCTTTTCCAGGCACTGATATTTCCGTGGGTGAGGAGGTTGCGATTAAGTTGGAATGTGTGAAGACCAAACACCCCCAGCTTCACATCGAGAGCAAGATTTACAAGATGATGCAAGGAGGAGGTGACGTAGCAACTAACATCAGTCTTTCCCAAAGTTAGGGTTAAGGCAACAACAGAAACTTCTGACTTCTTGCAATATTTCTCCTTATTGATTCTCTTGAATCACTTGAATTATAGCCCTTGTTTGTCCCTGACTCTTCATTAATATTAGTGGGATAGAAAATATTAATAGTGTAAACTGAGAGTAGTCAGTTTAATTTTTTTCTCTTGCTTAAGAGGCAAGTGAAAAACATCATCAAGAGGTGTTCCCTAGCCTGCATTTTTGTGTTGTCTTTTTGCAGTGGGCATTCCAACAATAAAGTGGTGTGGAGCAGAAGGTGACTACAATGTGATGGTGATGGAGCTACTGGGTCCCAGCCTAGAGGATCTCTTCAACTTTTGCTCCCGCAAGTTCAGCCTCAAAACAGTCCTGCTGCTCGCGGATCAGATGGTAAGACTGCCTACTCAATATATATATATCTATATAGACAGACAGACAGACAGGCACACACACACACACACCTACTGACCAGTGCATGCATCCACATCCTCTTTTCGCACTTCCTACCGCTGATCCAGAACAGCTATGAAAGGGCAGCCGAAAGGTATTTGGTGTTTATATGTGTATGTCATTGAGTCATACAGTATGTGGTTCAGTGTCTAACCCAAGGACACACTATGTGCACAGGGGAAGCAAGGGTTTGAAATGCCAACCCTGTGCTTTGTGGACCAGTTGCTTTACCTCCTGATTCAATAGCTTAAACACTGTTTATGGAATCAAATCAATTGAAACGCTTTTAGAATTCTAAATTCAAACATTCAAAAGTCATAGAATAGCTAATAATAAGAATTTAATAACATTTCATAGGCTAATGCTTTGCTCTGATTTACATCATTGTCATTGAGTTTAGTCTGTAAAGTCATTACTCACCCTTGTCCTCCCTCAAAAAGTGACTTGTACAGAAGGAGTTGGCATTGTGTTGTGACCTCATTATTTTTTCCTTCCCCACTACAGATCAGTCGCATTGAGTACATTCACTCCAAGAACTTCATCCACAGAGATGTGAAGCCTGATAACTTCCTGATGGGACTAGGCAAAAAGGGCAACCTGGTCTACATTATTGACTTTGGCCTGGCTAAAAAATATCGTGACGCGCGCACACACCAGCACATTCCCTACCGCGAGAACAAGAACCTGACTGGCACTGCACGTTACGCCTCAATCAACACACATCTGGGGATTGGTAAAAAAAAACAACACTGTTTGACGTGAACACATTACTACATTTCTTAGACTGTGAATTTATAGTTGTGGAGTGCACTGATGACCCCTTTTTCTTTATTCCATCCTTCTCCTTGTCTGTTGTTTCCTCTTACAGAGCAGTCAAGGCGTGATGACCTGGAGTCCTTGGGCTATGTTCTCATGTATTTTAATCTGGGCTCGTTGCCTTGGCAAGGCCTCAAGGCTGCTACCAAGAGGCAGAAGTATGAACGGATCAGTGAAAAGAAAATGTCCACCCCCATTGAGGTGCTTTGCAAGGGATACCCCTGTGAGTCTGGACTTATTTTCGGTTTTCTTCTTTTTACATTTTCTAAAAAATATTTCTTAACAACAGATTGACCCATAATATTCAAAAACAGTCAGTCATTCCCATCAGCTAAAAAATGTTTTCTCTCTAATTACAGCTGAGTTTGCGACCTACCTGAATTTTTGTCGTTCCCTGCGCTTCGATGACAAGCCGGACTACTCATACCTACGGCAGCTCTTCAGGAACCTGTTCCACAGACAGGGCTTTTCATATGACTATGTATTTGACTGGAACATGCTCAAGTTTGTGAGTAATAATCATAATGACTAAACTGTATTAAATCAAATTATCAGCCACAATATATCCTTCAAATGTTTTAGTTTTTTTACAAACTCCAATTCCAATGAAGTTGGGACTTTGTGTAAAATGTAAATAAAAACAGAATACAATGATATGCAAATCCCTTCAACCAATATTCTATAGAATACACTACAAAGACAAGATATTTAATGTTCAAACTGATAAACTCTTTATAAATATTCACTCATTTTGAATTTGATGCCTGAAACAGGTTCGAAACACCTGGGACAGGGGGATGTTTACCACTGTGTTACATCACCTTTCCTTTGAACAACACTCAATAAGTATTTGGGAACTGGGGACACTAATTGTTGAAGCGTTGTAGGTGGAATTCTTTCCCATGCTTGCTTGATATACGACTTCAGTTGCTCAACAGTCCGTTGTCATATTTTGAGTTTCATAAAGCTCCAAACATTTTCAATGGGAGACAGGTGTGGACTGCATCAGGCCACGCTGTTGGAACACGTGCAGAATGTGTCCTATCACTGTCTTGCTGAAATAAGCAGGGACGTCCCTGAAAAAGACGTTGCTTGGATGGCAGCATATGTTGTTCCAAACCTGTATGTATCTTTCAACATTAATGGGGCCTTCACAGATGTGCAAGTTACCCATGATGCCATGGGTACTAACACACCCCCATTTTGAACTGTGCGCTGATAACAGTCTGAATTCTCCTTTTCTTCTTTGACCCGGAGGACACATCTTCCATTATTTCCAAAAACAGTTGTAAATGTGGACTCGTCAGACCACAGAACATTTTTCCACCTTGTGTCACTTCTGTCTCAGATGAGCTCGGGCCCACAGAAGCTGGTGGTGTTTCTGGTGTTGTTGATATATGGCTTTCGCTTTGCATGGTAGAGTTTTAACTTGCACTTGTAGATGTAGAGATGAACTGTGTTAACTGACAGTGGTTTTCTGAAGTGTTCCTGAGCCCATGTGGTAATATCCTTTACAGAATGATGTTGGTTTTTAATGATGTGCTGCCTGAGGGATCAAAGATAAAGGTAGGTTTTTAGCCTTGCTGAAAGTGGACAACATAGTGACAAGGTGGATTGTGCCCAGTGGAAGGAGGTAAATGATAAGAAGTGGTCCCAGTAGGGACCCCTGGGGGACACCCAGTGAAACAGCGGAACACCTTTACCTTTGGTTCATCAGTTAAACATACTGTTGTCTCTAAGTTAGATAGGATGAGAACCATGAGACTGCAACACCTGCAATCCCAATGTCAGCCAGCGATCCAGGAGACGTGGGTGGGAGATGGTGTCAAATGTCAAGGAGGATATGGAGGGTGAGCAATCCAGAGTCAGCTACACGGAGAAGGTTGTTTCAGTAATGTGTTTGGGCCGGCCACCAGATTCAAAGGGTTCCCGGAGGTTGTTGAGGTGTGACAGAAGTTGAGCGACAACCACCCTCAAGAGTTTTGGAGATGAAGGGAAGGTTGGCGTTTGGTCTGTAATGGCTCAGGTCAGCACTGGGTTTTCTAGAACTTCGGGGAAATGGATGGCAGAAAGGCTTGGGCGAGGGTGGTTGGGAGGGGGTGAAGCTGACAGGCTGTGGATTTGGTTTTGAGGATGAGCTCAGAGATGATATGATCCGTTGGAGAGGGAGCCCATGAGTGGTTGGCCTGTGGTTACTTTTCAGAGTGAGTTGCCTGGAGAAGTGCAGGACAAGGCCAACTACAGGTGGATGGTGTTGGTTTTGGTGTCAAAAAAAACGCAGAAAGGGGGCAGTCAGTGGCTGAGTGGTTAGAGTAGCTGCCCCATGTAAAGAGGCTGAAGGTCCTTGAGGCAGCAGCCGTGGGTTCAACTCTGACCTGCGACCCCTTGCTGCATGTCTCCCTCTCTCTCACTCCATATCCTGTCTGTCCTATCTAATAAAAAGGCTTGAAAACTGCCCAAAAAATAATCTTTAAAAAAAAAAATGCAGAAAGGCTATACAGTGATCAGTTGAGATGTTGAAGGGAAGGGTTCTCTAAGGCTGAAGTAGGTGGCTGACTGTCGAGGAGGGGCTATGGTGTGCTTATACTATTACTGATTATAGGTGCGTTTACACTGGTCGACTACCCTGAATGAGGCGGGCCTATCTCGCCAAAAACCTCCCCAATTTGCATGCGAGTCGTTCAGGAGGTCATTTGACCGAGTAGAAAGAGGCCCTATCGGAGATTAACCTGATTGCTGATTGGCTGTAGCTCTCAGCGGGATGTGACGTGTTGTAGTACAGACACCACAACAACACGGTGAAGTTGACACCTTTATCCAGTGGTGAAGAAGAACACAGCACAGAAAATGATCTTTCATCATCTGTCTGTCAACAAAACTTTTACATCACCTCATACTTTAAGGTGGAGTATTTTCTTTCATGTTACTAGTACATAAGTGACGTTGTGAATACTACGGGCCACCTTAAATCAACCTACAACTATTCTGTATGTCTCTTGAGGAAGAACGCGCCGCTGTATCACCAATCAGCTGATTACCGGCGATACATCACCTCCAGAGTCTGGTGAATCCATCTGGGTCCTTTTTTCGTAATGGAAAGACAGCGAGTGAACGGCCATTTTAGAGGGCGTGCCCTAAAACTTTCCGGGAGGCCATTTTATAGGGCTAATGGAAACACGCCTTATGTTGGAATAGCTGCTTAGCACTACTGTACTTAGTGCTAAGTAGCAAATGTTTGAATGCTAACTTGCACTAAGATGGGGAACATGGTAAACATTACACCTACTTAACACCAGCTTGTCATGAGCATGTCAACATGCTGACATTAACATTTAACCCAAAGTGCAGCCTCACAGAGCTAGGACTGTCCTGTCTTTTTTTGTTGATTCTTTTATTGTTGTACACAGGGAGCCAACCGTGCAGCAGAAGAAGCAGAGAGAGAACGCCGGGACCGTGAGGACAGGCTGAGACATGGCAGGAACCCAGGGGCTAGAGGTATACCTGCTGCATCAGGACGACCACGAGGAACCCAAGATGGAGCAGCGCCCACCCCGCTAACACCCACCTCACACACAGGTCAGTTGACTCCAGCCCCTCTGTGACTTTGTTTAACCAAGCAGCATCCAAGCCACTTGAGGCTGGTTCCAGAACAGAGCAAATTCCTATATGGCCCTGTGTTAAATGGCCAACTTTGCAGCAGAAATACAGTAAACATGTTTAAAGCCTGGTACAAGAAACGGTTTTGGTCTCTTTTCCACGTTCATGACAACTTTACAGGAGGTGAATTGTTTTTTTAAATCACCTGTTAAAATCATATTAATGCTGAAACTTCTGCATAATTAAGGGAGTGGCTGTTCTGAGTGACAGGTGCAACACCTCCGTTCTCAGACGTGTTTGTGCTGTTGGTGCATGGGGTATTAAACTGACTCGATGGACACGTGCAATATTGGACTAATAATAGAGCTGTTCAAGAAGTAATTGCTCCAGTTTTTTTGGTGAAGGAAATTCTGGTGGTATTTTTCGAGAAAATTCATAATTCTTCTTCACGATTATATTCAAGATAATGATCTCGCACAGCGCTGTCAATGTACACGGTTATGTTACACAAATTATTGTCCTGCACTTGAGTTGGACATGCATTTAAGGCCACATTCTTCTGATATTCCCTAGTCCCTTGCCGTATGTTGGAAGCTTAGGCTTCCAGTTCCAAGCACAGACCCAGCTTTTGGCCTCCTGTGTTGATGTTCTTGTCATCGACCAGGCCAGACAGGGTGGGTCTCACACCTGGTCTAAGAGTCTGGGTGTACCCAACACCAACAAGGCTATTGTTGTTCACTTTAGCGCTAACAGAGGAAACCTGGTCCAGCTGGTATCTGGCTGCAGTGTGAACTATGTGCACTCTTTGCATTAGTGGTGTGGGAAATGAGGCTATAATCTAAAGATTAGCCTTTGCTAACTTAGAGTTTGTAGCAAGGCTTCATTCGTCCCACCTCAGATGCACCACGCTCTGCCTTTTGGAGCCTGGAGTAGGCGGAATCAGGCCAATGCCACTGGCTGTTCAGAAACCTATGAGTGGGAGACGGTGTCCAGTATTTATGTCTATGTCTTGAAACCTCGAAGACCCACCATAGACCCATTTTCGTCTTTCATGTTGTGTTCACACCAGCCACAAGGTGAATATTCGTTCGAGGGATCATATTTGGATAATTTTACTTGCGTTACTTGCGCTGCTGCAAATCTGCTGTTTCTAGATTAATAACATCCTCCAGAGGAACACAGCTCTGTGAATTTCACTGCCGGTCTGTGTCTGAATGAGCCCCTCATCCTGACCCTCAGGAGGTGGGAGGGGTTCTTAAAGACAGCGTCCAGCTTCCTCCTCATCCCCCCCCTCCGCCACCACCTCCAGATTGTCCAGGTCTGACCCCACCACAGACCCTGCCCTCCTCACCAGCTTATTCAGTCTGCTATTGTCCCTTGCGTTTATTAAAAGTTCTTTTTCTTCTAGCCTCTGTACAAATATGAGATACTAGGGACTCACACATCAGGAGAATCTAAACTTTGATAGGCCTTTTGAGACAGTGTCATGAAGATTTCTTGTGAATATACTGATGAGGCAAAAAAAGCGCTCTTTTTCTGTTTGCATCTTTCCATTGGGTTTGTATGTATTTGCGCCACCCACTTTGCAGGAACCGCAGCTGGGGAACAGGGGAGCTTTAGGGGGATATAGCAGGTTAACAGTAGATGTCACACAGAAGTAGTGTTCATCTGAAACCTAGGAACCTGAAGATTTATTTGAGATGCAACTCAGAACCGTCAAGTTTTAAAGTCATACATTTTAAATAACAATTCATTTATTTATTAAAATAAATTGAGTTTAGGGCTTAGAACATATCTACACATACACTGAAGGCCATTCTCATGCTCTATTATGTTGAACAACTTGAAAAATTCATACCACCAGTGACACAGATATTCGTGCTAAATCTTTACCACTTTACAATTGATAAAAATGGTCAAACATCCCTTCAAAATCCCATATGAAATCTACATAGTTTTGGAACTGCAAGGGATTATTATCATTAGGGATTATCATAAAGGGAGCATGTCTGCAAAGAGGAGACTCATGGGTACCCATAGAACCCATTTTCATATCTTGAGGTCAAAGGTCAAGGGATCCATTTGAATATGGCCATAGCAGTTTTTCGCTCACCAAAATCAAGCTTTGGAGTTTTGGAGCCTTATTTAGCCTCTTTCCTGACAAGCTAGCATGACATGGTACCAGTTTATGCCTTAGGTTATCTAGTTTAATATGATACCAGTATCTGCACTCTACCGTTTTAAAGAACTACATTTGAGGTAATGTCGACCCGGATCAACGGCAGGTCTCAAGAGAGTTAATGATTTTCTGATTTCAAGGCTTTAGATCAATGGATTATAATGTGTGCTTTGTTCTGACTGTTTTGCTGTCATTACACAAACTTTTGAATCAAAAACAATAACCATGCCTGTTTGTATGGAGTATGATGGAAAAGGGATGCATTGGTTTATTCTGTCATCATAGCCGTTCCCTCCTGATGGTGGTCTTTGTTTTTTGTTTTTCTCTGTTCTCCAGCAAACACATCCCCTCGCCAAGTGTCTGGTATGGAGCGTGAACGAAAGGTCAGCATGCGACTTCACCGCGGCGCTCCCGTCAACGTGTCATCCTCAGATCTCACAGGACGACAGGACACGTCGCGCATGTCCACCTCACAGGTACAAGACACCCCTGAAGACACATTTGCTTTCTTCTTATAGTGTCTCTTAACTCACTAACATGAGCAGGAAGTTGAAACTGTACTTACCATAGATAATTCCACCTCACCCAAGGCTTGAAGCACAAGCCCCTTTATGCATATTCAGAATGAAGCTGTGCTTTAAGCATCATAGTAACCAGAAGCAGTTAAATTACATTCTAAAGTTAAAGGTTGAATATGTAGAATGAGGAGAACAGCTCCATCTAGTGTCTCAAGATCATAGTCTCAACAAGAAAAAATAATTCCAGCAGTCAGGTTGCCAGGTTGGTCAGACCCGGCCCAGTAGCTACAGGAGACCGGAGTCTGTTTGAGCCTGTATCAATCCATCCCCTCCAGAAAATCACACCATAAAAAACAAGGATTTGACTCTGGTTTTTGCCCGTCTCCACTCACTCAGCTGCTGGGACAAATAAGCAGCTGCAGATTGGCAAACTTCATTTCACCCAGTGCCAGCCTAAAGTAGCTTCACCTAACAACAGGCAACCCTGGCAACCAGCCACACCCAACGCTATTGGCTGCTACAATGGAAAAAGACTATTGACAATGACTTTCTGTCCCGTTCTGAGTCAGATATTTTTTATGGAAAAAGGCAGAAATTTCAAGTCAGATATTTTTCATGGAAAAGCAATACTTTCATTCTGTACCCCTCAAAACGCCCCATTGGTGTATTATTTAAAAAAATATATAGCTTTTAATAAAGATTCTACATATTCAACCATTAATGAAAATGTTTCCTTTTGGTAGTCTTTATCTTTCTACATCATAGGATCCGTATTGCAGAGTTTTGGTCTACGTGATTTACAAAAAGACTTGTGTGTAGTGTTTTGCACAGGACTCAGATGAGGAGCAGCAGAAGCCAGTCCTGATACTCATGTTTCATGTTAGACATGAAGTGTTATTCAGCCAGTGTTCTCCAGTTGTGTGGTTGGTGCAGTTTGTGGGTTCTGACTTGACATGTTGGGCCTTCTCTCTCCCTTCCCCCAACCTCAGAATAGTATTCCCTACGAGCATCACGCCAACTAGACGCTCGCCACGTCCTTGTGTGACGGCGGCAACGCTGGGTGAGTCCGGTCCCTAAAGCAACAGGGATGTATGGGTCCACATTCCAGTTCTACACTGGGCTGCGTCAGTCTTGTGTTAAGTCCCAGTTCCAGCATTTTTCACTTCAAGCCCAGTGTTTTATTTGAGGTGAATTCTCTAACTAAGAAGCACAAGAAGAAGAAAAACATGGCACTCCTGAGATTTGATCAGCAGCTTTAACAAGTTCATGTCGATACTCAATTACTGTAGTTCTGCCTGGAATCAAGGCACACCAGCATGTGTTCGTTCACCTGGGCATCCAGTTTGCTAATGAGACTTAGCTGGAGCGACCGGTTATTGATGTCATATTACACAATACCATCACAGCCATTAAGTACACCCACTTGACTGTTGATGACATCATAGCTGCATCGTACCGGCTTACGTTTCATCGGACAGCCAGATACTGCTATTTTATTAGCAGGAGGGTGGAGTCCTCTGAGAACTGGAGTGGATACTGCATCACAGTGCACCAGGGCCTAAGAATGTAACTCGCTTGTTGTCTACTCACAGTTGACATCAACTCTGAACCTGTGGCTTGTTGCTTGCACTTTTGGTGTGATGCCTAGATAACGGGCTTACATCTATAGCATCCAGAAGCTTTTAACCCCCCTACACCTACCCCTCCTGCCTTGCTTGGTGCAGTCCAGTGTTATTTCATGTTCAGATTTCTGCCTCGCTGGCCTTTGACATAAACTAAACCTGCATGATAAGAAATTACTCATTTGCAAGTCAGATTACAGCTTTGTCATGGCTGTGGCTGAAAAGGTTGGCTTTTTGGAAGGGATTTTTCCTTTTCCTTCATCTCAAATCAGCCGAGACAGGGAACAGACAGCGTTTCCTTGCTGTGTCACAGAGGATACATCTGGCAGTTGCATGTACTGGAGGTTTGTTGCTGGAACAAAACACTGGCAATAAACTTACACACAACTACCATGACATGGGTACCTAGTTGACTTGTCTAACATCTGAATCCCTATAAAGGCCTTTCCACTACAGGAGCTTAACAACTTGTAACTTGAGGCGTAGCCACTGTCCCAGGTCTTGTTTTTTTTTCCACTGTATTTTCTCTGCTTTGGGAATGAGTTCATGAACCTGAGTTTAGACAATGTCCAGCTGGTTTGCAACACAGCGAACAATCACAATTAATAATGCAGCACATGTGTTCAGTAGGGGTGTAACGGTTAGTGATGTCCAAATGAAGCCTCGTGAACCATCAGTTGTGTTTGTTGAGCTGCCAGTATGAAACATACAATTAAAATGTGTAACAAATGTAAAAAAAAAAAAAAAATACTGCTGCACTTCTCCAATAAATAATAATTGCAGCTTCAGCATGAACTGAGGTTATGACATTTGCCTGTTCTGAATTCCCGGGTAGGGGATGTTGAAATAGTGTCTGGTGCTGGGTGTGCACAGCTTGTTTTTTTTCACAGCAGCGGTTATAGTAACACCTGGATGGTGCCTTTGTAAATGTGTGTGCATGCTCTTAATTTACTTATGCGTATCCCACTTTGAATGATAGGGGGACATTTGCAAGGTCCTGTTTCATATTGTCGTTCGGCACACAGTTTGCTCTCTGTTCACTAGCCATCCATCCACACAGCCGGGCTCACAGGGGTGCGGGGCGTCCTGGGTTACGGCTATGCCTGCCTGCTGCTGTCTGCTACTCTCTCTCTCTCTCGCTGGCTGCGAGCTGAGCCGGAGGCTAAACAGTCCAGGGGGAACTCTAGACTGTAGACTGTAGATTTGCCATATTCACGCCACATTTCCGGATCGCTGTCCACCTCTGTACCCGCTCAGAAGTGCCTGTATTGTGACGGTCCGGTATGAATACATCTAGCATTACACCCCTAGTGTTCAGTATAAAGGCATTGTTGTGATTCAGAATATTAGATTTGTGCATTTATTGGTGCAAACTGTTTACACCACTGTAAAGTGTTACAGAGTTTTTAAAAGTTTTACATTTCTAGTAACTTTCAGGTAGTGTTGGTATTTTCACGATCATGTAACCTCTGCAGTAGTGAGTATGTTTTTTCACTTGGTAACAGGACAGCAAGACCAAATGCTGCATCACTATTTCTCTTCAGAGTAATAAAAATAAAAAAGAAGCTCCTCAACTTTTCTTTTTTTTTAATAGCAGTTTTCCATAGCATTGTCATGTACTGACTAGATGACTGAAATGTATTTAGAATCGGTTGCTCCAGGCCATGGGCATTATCCATATTAATATATTTGTGATCAGCTCCATCAAATACCGTGAGCGTCTGCCAGGCTTTACAGAATGTAGTTGATGGTTGAAGCCTCTGGGATTTCTGAGCCGCCATCTTTGCTGTTCTTCAGTAGGAGGTCACACCATCACTGGCTGCCAGCTAACTCCCCACATCATGTATATTGTGCCTATGGGTGCTTCACGCTCTTTGACTCAGTTTTGTATTCTCATACCCTTTTCACTTTCCCACCTGATGCTATAAGCCCTCTTGGAGGTTGTTTCCTTCATCATGACAGTATTAAAGCATGTTATCCATTTATCCCTTTACTGTTCACTTTAATGAAGTTGAAAAATATTGTCCAAAGCCAGAAAATATTGGGATGTTTTTGTAATTGGCAATCCTAAGTTACAACCCTGCAGCTGTTTCCTCAGTTTACAAACTTTGTAGTTATTACATAATGTAGCTTATTGGATAAACACGAGTAATTAAAGCTTTAGGTGATTTTGTGGCATAAAAATGAGATGCATTTAGACTGTAGATGAATTGGTGGTTTTACATAAATGTTCTTCTAGAAGCTGTTACAGTACAGTGAAGCATGCATGAAAAGCATAATGCATTCATTGATTTAGGACAGATGTAGGGTTGTCGTTTGTTTGTTTGTTTTGACCCTCCTGCTTCCTGTACTGTGTTTCTTCTAGATGGTGTCCGGCGTACCGCCTGCCAATCTCCATCTTCTAGCTCCTCGATGAGCCCCACAATGCACCCCGGCAGACCAAGTCCTGTTCACTCAGAAGCAATTTGACATACTAATTATTCTATTCAATACTACTACTTCTAGAGCTACCATTGGAGATAGCTTGTGACTCAGCACAAACTGCTTTCTGACTGACCGCTCTCAGTACTGCAGACTCTTGTACACTCTGCCAGTTGGTCGGATACACACACACACACACACACACACACACACACACACACACACACACACACACACACACACACACACACACACACACACACACACACACACACACACACACACACACACACACACACACACACACACACACACACACACACACACACACAGCAGATTCTGAATGGGCAGTGTTTTGTCTGGGGCAAACGTGGCAGCCGGTCTTTTCGAGGACATAGACTGACTGTTGAAACAGCGGTTTAAGCTCCTTCCTCTGCAAAAGCATTACTTAGTGATGGTCCTACATTTCCACTGTCACTGTCCGGTAGTTCATGCCTGATCAATAAAACTGCTTTTCTCTCTTTTGTGTATTAAGTTGAACCAGAAGCTTTTCATTTTGTGTGTGTGTGTGGATGAGACACTTTCCACTTGCATTTGCAGTTTACAGTCCCTCCTCCCACCAGTCACTTTTTCAGTTTTTATTACCACCACCACCACCAATGGGTCTCTAGAGTAAATATATAGCCGTTAAAAAGAAATGACTTCTTTGCATGTTTTAGGTGAGCCTTCAGCGCCAGGTATGAAGGCTTGAATGCTAGTTGAACCCATGAATGTACCAAAAATGTGCTTTGGTATCTCGGGTGAAGGACGTTGTGTATTCACCCATTAGTTGGCAAGATGTTGCGTCTTTTCACCTCCAGGCTCTGGTGTACTGTCTAATGAGCCTTGTTCCATTTCTAGTGTTCTGTACAATATGAGTGCGCTTCATGTAGGGGGCAAGGGCATCATCTTACACATTTTACCAGATGTCCATTCACTGTGTTCAGATAAACATTCTCGATTTTCTTATTTGTATAATTTTGAAACTGTGAATTACTTGTAATATTGGTGTGTAAATGTATGCTCTTATGTAAGGATGGATCTGAACAGGACTTTCAGGCTTGGTCCAGGAACCTAACTGCTGCGATTTCTGCCAGAAGTGTAGTAGTCTCCCCCCAGTCGGCCCCCTGCAGAGCCATGGAGTTGTTGCAGAAAGCAGTGCAGCGGGCAGAGATGTGCCGCTGAATGTGAATGACATTTTATGTGACATGCTTTGCTGTCACAGCTGCTGCTCTCCGTGATCCTGCACCAATGTGGCAAACTGCAATATTGCCATGGGTACTAAAAATGCATTCTTTGTGAATATCTTAAACAATTATTGAAATGATTCATGAGAGCTGGACTTTATACTTTTAAAGGCTTCTCCATAAAAAAAAATATCCCGTCTGACACTTCTGGGTTTGTATAACTGCCATGTCTATCACTATGAAATGGCCTGTTATAATTCTTTCTTGCTGCTACTCATTCTCTAGTTTGGGATTCTGACCCTTGACCTCTTTGGTCAGCCGCTCGATACCTAGGCAATTATGTTAGCAATCAGATCAGCAAGATTTACTTTCTCACATTTATATTTGCAACTGTATTTGTGTACTTAAACTGTAAATAAATGAATTACTTGTACCTCTTTTTTGTCACTAAATGGTGCCTGTGAATAAATCCGACCAGGAGGAAGAGCACCTTTCAACTTGCCTACACCATATTTCCACTCATCCACACGTCTAACACAACTGATATCACACATCTATTGATAGTTAATTTGGTTAATTTTGGTCTAATAAATTACTTTTTCAAGCATGTGTGGCCTCCCTTTCCTTTGCCATGTTGCCATCTTTGAGCCAGATGGTAGCAAATGGGGGCTTGTCTGTTCAGGATCTGGTTGTAGGAAGTAAAAAGTAGTAATATTTAGGGAGTTTCACACAGATTTTGGTCTCGGTCCCAGTGTGTGGATTAGAAGATTTACTTTATTTATCCCGCAACGGGGTAATTTCATTTTTCACTCTTATTATTCTCACACACACACACAGCGCCCCGAGCAGTTGGGGGTTCGGTGCCTTGCTCAACAGCATCTCGGCAGTGCCCAGGAGATGAACTGGCACCTCTCCAGCCACCAGTCCACACTCAGACTTGAACCAGCGACCCTATGGTTCCCAGCCAAGTCACCTATGGACTGAGCTGCTACTGCCTCCCCATACGGTGTATGGGCTGGCTGTGGGAACTCAGTGTGCAGGATGAGGGCAAAAGTCATTTCTGCCGTGAGGGTGCACACAAAAACTTCGGAGTCTGATCACAGCTGTCGTTGACCAAAAGCAGACAAATAGATCAGATGAGGAGATAGACCCAGTTACAAAGTGTTTGTGTGAGGTGGTTATGTTTCACTGGTTGGGAGCGGAAGTAGCTGTAAAAATATAAAGAGATTCAGGAGCTCTGGTCTAACTTTACTTCAAAACTGTTTGCCAAGTGTTAAAACAGATACATGTTAAACATTCACAGTTCAGTGCCTTCCATCCTCAAAGCCAAGGAGCTCTAGAGCCGTTCCACCAAACCTCCATTCATAGTCTAGTGAGTGGGAGGAGGGGTTACCTTGGCTGATGTTAGCTGCTAGGGAAGTGTCCCAAGAGTTTCGGACCTCTAACCCCCGCGGGGTCACATAACAGTGCTGCTGCGTGGAGAGAGACACGGACCCACAGACTGAACTGGACTCTGAGCCACATGCATGGGAATGAATTAGGCCGACCACATATTTCTCCCTTTTCCCTGATGCTCTGAACAAGATGCTAAATTGGTCGCTAGTCGCTTTTGATAAATAAAGTTGCCAAGAAGGTCGCAAAAAGTAGCGAGACAGTGCCCGTCTGTGAGTGCTTTAGGACGGGGAAGGGGCTCCCAGCAGCACCCTCTGCTCGTTGAGGACACTAACTGCAGAGTGATTGGTGCATCAGATTCCAGAACAGCACAAAAGTCTCCACTAACACCAGAAACAGTGACACATTTGTCTCTAGGATGGAGGGGGATTTGGGAAGTCTCCAGATTTGGAGAGAAACTCTCTGGTGTTTGTATTCTCCACAGCGTCTCCCCGTCTCTTCTCCGTTATTGGTGTATTTCTGTGGCAGTTACAGCACCACATCCAGGCCTGGCATGTGTACTACAGCGTTTTCAGCTGGTTTAGCTGGTTTCACTGGTTTCGTGTGGACGCAGATATTTCTTGAGCCAAGACCGTGTTGACGGAAAACTTTTTAAGAACGGTTGTTTTGGATCATGTGGACGTACTCTAAACAGTGAGTAGGTTTATATACATAAAGTACTATAGTATAGTTCTAAGGTTGTATTTATGGATGTCCACGTTAATCTGATCTTCAAAACAATAGACAAAGACAGTCTGCTTAAGCTAATGTCACACAAACAGATATATGTTTACATGTTATTATTGAACACACTGTATAAACATCCACAGTGCAGGGAGAAAAACGTATGTGAACCTAGGCTTATGACTTCTCTAAAAGCTAACTGGAGTCAGGAGATACCTCACCTGGAGTCTAATCAATGAGTTGAGATTGGAGGTGTTGGTTAAAGTTGCCCTCTTTTCTCCAGTTTTCAGTTTGCTATTCTCAAGAAGTGTTGCCAGATCATGTGAACCAAGACTTAAACAAAGAAGACCTAAGATTAAGAATTGTTGACTTGCATGAAGCTAGAAAGGGAAACAAAAGTATCACTGATAGCCCACATGTTCATCAGTCGACAGTAAGACAAATTGTCTAAAGAGAAGGTTCAGCACTGCTGTTGCTACTCTCCCTGGGAGCGACCATCCCTCAAAGATGACTGCAAGAGCTGCTCAATGAGGATTAGAAGAATCCTAGAGTGTCACCTAAAGACTCACAGACTATCAGAAATCTCTGGAACGTGCTAACATCTCTGTTGACAACTCTACATAAATCACTAAACAAGAATGGAATCAATGGGGGGAGGCCACTGCTGTCCAAAAAACCCTGTTGCTGCACATTTTAGGTCTGCAAAAGAGCACCTGGATGTTCCACAGCACTACTGGCAAATATTCTGTGGACAGATGAAACAAACATCGAGTTGTTTGGAAAAAGGCACAGCACACCAACATCAAAACCTCATCTGCAAATTGAAGCTCAACAGAAGATGGGTGATGCAACAGGACAAGGACAAAAAGTCCTGACCTCAACCCCATTGAGATGTTGTGGCATGACCTCAGTTGAGCAATTCACACCAGAATTCCCAAGAATATTGTTGAAATGTTTTGTGAAGAGAAATGGTCCAAAATTCCTCCTGATCTGCAACTACAGGAACTTTTGTTTGAGGTTAATGCTGCCAAAGGAGGGTCCACCAGGTATTAAATCAAAGGGTTCATGTACTTTTTCCACCCTGCACATATAATGGTTTGTGTGATCTTAACAATACAAACTTGTTCTATTCAAATCTGTAATCTCTTAGCTCTCCATAGCTACGTATATCCATTTTGTCTCCACTCCTATCCTATAACCTGTATGTGGCATCTGAAATAAGAGGGACCAACCTTTTTTTGTGACGAAAAGAGAGCTGAGGAAGGCAAAGCTCTGGATCTACCGGTCAATCTTCATTCCTACCCTCACCTATGGTCATGAAAGTTGGGTCATGACCGAAAGAACGAGGTCGCGGGTACAAGCGGCCGAAATGGGTTTTCTCAGGAGGGTGGCTGGAGTCTCCCTTAGAGAGAGGGTGAGAAGTTCAGCCATCCGTGAGGAACTCAGAGTAGAGCCGCTGCTCCTTTGCGTTGAAAGGAGCCAGTTGAGGTGGTTCTGGGTCATCTAGTAAGGATGAACCCTGGGCGCCTCCCCAGGGAGGTGTTCCAGGCACGTCCAGCTGGGAGGAGGCCTCGGGGAAGACCCAGGACTAGGTGGAGAGATTATATCTCCACACTGGCCTGGGAACGCCTCGGGATCCCCCAGTTAGAGCTGGTTAATGTGGCCCGGGAAAGGGAAGTTTGGTGTCCCCTGCTGGAGCTGCTGCCCCCGCGACCCGACACACATGTTGATGATGTTGATACACAATCAACATAAGCGGTTAAAGATGAGATGAGATGAGAGATTAACCTTTTTTTGTTGTATTAGCAAAAAAAAGCTAAATTTACAACGTGGCTTATTTGTAATGTATGTACAATCAGAAGATTGAAAGTACCAGTGGCTGCTTGTCTTTCAGGGAGGGGAAGCTCATTTTTCCGGCCTACATCATAAATGTGTTTGTTTATTTAGATGTAAATTCTACCCTTCGTTCCTTTTAAAGAAAGTGATCTGTGACCTGGTCGTACCAACTAGTCTTATGATGAGCTCAGTGTGGATTTTTAGTAATGGAAGAGTGCATGCATGTAAAGACAAAAATGATGATGCTTAACCTCCAGAGTTCAGTTCAGTTCAGTTTAGTTTATTTTCAGACATTTCAGAAAGACATTTCATGACAAACACAAAAAAAAAATGTATACGGTCTGAAAAAAGGTTATAGGCAGAAGCTAAAGCTTATAACGCCTACCCTTTAAAATACATAAACTGAGGTAGCTGCTACACACAGGTCAAAAAGAAAATGTCTGATAATTCATTTATTGCTGCTGTCAGCAAACACAATCAACATATGTTTGAATAATGTTCCTCTTGAGAACAGTTTTAAAGTAAATTAATGTTCTGCAGTCTTTTAAATCTATGGCCAAATCATTCCAAACATTCACTCCAACAACAGAAATACAATGCATTTTTGCATTTGTTCTAACACTGGGCTTTTTTAGCACATCTTGCTCTCTCAGCAGATAGGTACTTTCCCTTTCCTGAAACAGGTTCTGAATCAGAATGGGGAATTGATTATTCTTTATTTTAAACATAAATTGTGCCGTTCGAAAGTAAACTAAGTCCTCGAATTTCAAGGCTTTTGTTGGGATGAAAAGTGTATTTGTGTGTTCCCTATATCCAGCTTTATTTATAAGTTGCATTGCCCTTTTTTGGATCAAACTGACTGGTTTGGTGTTAGTTTGGTGTGTGCTTCCCCACACCTCCAGACCATAGGTCATGTAGGGGAGCACCAAGGAACAATACAATACATATAGCGTTTGATCATTTAAATATTCTTTAACCTTACTTATGACTGCTAATGATTTGCAAACTTTTGCCTTTATATAATTTATGTGATTTTTCCAACTTAGCTTATTTTGCAATATTATTCCTAAAAACTTAATTTCATTAACTGGTTCAATCTCTGCATCATTTATAATTAAATTTGTTTCCACATTGATTGGACGATTTGCAAATAAGTTCAGAGTTAATTTATTTGAGTCGAACCAATGCTTCAATATTTTCAATTCATTTTCTACAGCTTCAAATAATGCCTTTAAATCTCTACCACAACAAAGTATGTTTGTATCATCTGCAAATAATATATAGTGCATTGTTTTTTAAACCAAACATAAATCATTAATGTAAATTATGAACAACAAAGGACTTAACACTGACCCCTGGGGGAGTCCACAGGTCACTGACATGGTCTCTGAGTCGGTGCCATCAAAGTGGACATATTGGGATCTGTTGCTCAAATAACTTTGGATCCAGAAAAGGGCCCCACCCCTGATCCCATATCTATTACGTTTTTTCAGCAAGAGATCATGGTTCACCGTGTCGAAAGCTTTGGTAAGATCCAGGAATAAACCAACAGCATATTGCTTATGTTCTATTGCATTTGTTATATTTTCAACTACGTAGGTCCACCAAAGCTACGGTTGTGGTTCGATCAGGTCTAAAGCCATATTGCTGTACACAGAGTATGTTATATTTTCCTAAGTAGTTATATAATCTTATATGGAAAAGCTTCTCCAATATTTTAGAAAATTGGGATAGTATGGAGATAGGTCTATAATTTGTAAATGTGTGTGTATCACCAGACTTGTAAATCGGGTTGACTTTTGCCATCTTCATCTGGGAATACCCCTGTTTGCAGGGACAGGTTAAATAAAAAGGTGATTGGAATTATTACATAATCAATTATTTATTTTAATATTGACATGTACAATCCATCAGTCTGATGACTTTTTACTTTTAAACTTTTTCACAATGGAAAGAATTTTATTTTCATCTGTAGGATGTAGGAATATACTGTTTTCCTGCTTTGGAAGTTTGCTGAGGAGATCCTCCTCATGATGGTAGTTTGGTATTTCTTCTTCTAAGTTAGAACCTATTTTACTAAAGTAGTTATTAAATTCATTAGCAATTTCGTTTGGCTGGGTGATCAAACGTTCATAATCTATTTCAAAGTGAGAAGGGAAGTGGGACTCCTTATTTCCTCTTTTAATTAATTTGTTCAAAATGCTCCATGTATTTCTTATGTCGTTTTTGCTTCTTTCCAAAATATCACTATAATAATCTGTTTAACATGCTCTCATGATGTTTGTTAGTCTGTTCTTATATGTTTCGTAGATTCTCTCTGCTTCTTCAGTCCTTTTTTTAAGGAATTCTTTATTAGGTTTGTTCTTTTTCTTACATGCTTTTTGAATACCCTTTGTTAACCATGGTTTTCAAGAAAATTTGTCAGTGATTACTTTACTAATTCGGGGACAATGTGTGTTATATAGAGTAAAAAAATTGTTCAAAAAGGCTTCATCAGCAGTATTTACATTATCTGAATATACATTGTCCCAGTTTTGTTCCAGTAGAGCATTCTTGAGTCTATTAATTGCCTCAGTGTTTTTTTGTCTGGTCATTATAACCATTTTCTTTGCTTTATTGGATTCAGTAACCATTTTTATCTTTGTAAAGACTGGAAGGTGATCCGATATATCAGATATTAAAAGTCCACTTGTTATTTCATGTTCAATAATATTAGAAAATATGTTATCAATCAATGTTGCACTGTTTCTTGTTATTCGAGATGGTCTCGTTATGGCGGGATATAAACTTAAACTATACATTGTATTTATAAACTCGGTAATTGACGGCAGTTCTAAAGGATTCAGTAAGTCAAGATTAAAGTCACCAAATACAAAAAACATTTTTCTTTTGCATAAACCCTCATATATATCCATCATCGTTTCCCTAAATGTATCAATGCATGAACCAGGTTTTCTGTATATGCATCTTACAGACATTCCTTGACTTTTCAAGCTCAATTTCTACAGTAACACATTCCATAACTTTATCAATGATTAAGCACTTGTTTCTAACTATCTTACTTTTTAAGTTTCGGTCAATATATAGAGCTACACCCCCACCTTTTTGACGGTTCCTACTTCTGAAAAACATGTTATATCCTTCTATCTGGAAGAAGGAACATTGTTCCTTGTCCATCCATGTCTCTGAAATTGCTATTGCAGAAAAAGTGTGTTTTGATTGTTTCAAAAAGTCTAGAATTTTCGAGAAATTTGAGTTGAGACTTCTACAATTGAAATGAATAATAGAAAGTGAATTGTTTGTGGTTATGTGCTTCTCAAGTGATGAGTGATCTGATTCTGTCCTTACTGTGTTTATGGTTGATTATGTCAGGATGCATCATAAATGCAGTTCATTGTCACTTGTCCGTTTTTCTTTGGGTTCTCCAAGACTTTTTTATTTGTACTGTTCAAGCTCTTTGATATCTTTGATAACCATCACTCTGGTCTGTTCTGGAGATCCATTAAGCTTGATCAGGATTCTACAGTTCCGTGTCCAAGTGTCTTGTATCTTCTTCTCTCTTCTCAGAATTCTTGCCTGTCTTGCAATTTCAGCATTTTTCCTGGTAAGGTGCTAATTCGCATAAACAACTGTACCCTTCAATTTCCTGCCATTCCTTAGCACCTCCATTTTGTGCTTTCCATTGGCAAAACGAATGATAATATTTGTCTTTTTCCCATTTCTCTGTGGTAATGCGTGACATGCTGCAACATCTTTACTGTCAATAGAGATGTTTTTGCTCTCAAAAAACTTGATTACCTGGTGCTCCAGTGAAGACAAACCAGGACTTGTGGTGGGAATTGCCAAATTTTCTTCTCCTCTGTCCCCAGTTACAGCTTGTGCAAAGGTGTGTTGAATTTCAAGCCCTGAGATCAGAAGGTCTTCCATACTAGAATATTGTTCCAGATCATCAATCCGTTTTTCCAAATGCTCAATTCGCTTGTCCTTTTCTTGAATCAGTGTTTTCAGTTGTCTGACCTCATCTGTAAGTTCCATCAAACATGCTTGCTTTTCTGAAACTTAAGTTATTTCCTGTGACAAAAACTGCTAGGACTTCTTTATGCCCTCGACATCTTCAGCCAATTTCTTGTTAGCCATTTTCAGATTGATTTTGCTTGGCTTTGTGTTTCCTTAGGCTGCTTCCTGGAAGTTTAGGCCTTAGGCTCAAAAGGTCACAAGAAAGCAGTAATTTTCCAAAATGGTTGTACATCCAAACTCCTTATATCTTCAGATATTGGTAAATTACACTCAAAGTGGTGGATGCCAACCTATTTTTGAGATATTATTAGGATTTTGGAGCAGGCTTGCAGGATTGTGGAGCAGGCTTGCAGTCATCAGCCATCAGCCATCAGCCATCATCATGGTTCGACGCTGGGTTCTCCAGTATCCCACCTTCAACATCAAATCATCTTAAACATCAAATTTAAGGACTTTTCAAGGACCAAATTCCCTTAAATCCAAGATCCCAGACATAGTTTTAGAAACAGACCAAGGTTAATTAATGTTACATCACTGAGAATTAACGTTCTGACTCGTGAAAGACAGCTCAACATGGCCTATTCATTTAATATATAGTTATTTATAACATTAAAGCAATTCTTACCTGTCTCGCATTTACACTTTCCCTTTGTAATCTTAAAATGCTCCTAATAAACGTATGGCACATTAAAACGTCAAAGAAATCCACCAGGTGTTGACACTTATATATCATATTTTTCTGATAAAAGTCTGACCGATCTTTTTATTCAGACCAATGATTGATGATGAATGTTTTGTCATCCGTCGCTCCGTTTCACTTGTGCTGCTCATGCTGCGTTCCAGTGCCATCGGACCTCCAACTTGGCAAAGAGCACTGGAATGACTATCAAAGTGGAACCTCATACTAGCGAATTCGGGGTAGGTCGATCCCCCTGAAATTCCCTAGTATTCAATTTAGGAGGTTCCACTTTGACGGGCATTCCAGTGCACTTTGCCTAATTGGAGGTCCGAAACTTCGACTTCCCATGGCACTGGAACGCAGCATTTCTCGCTCACCGCACGTGTCAGGGGAGGAGGCAGCGTCAGAGGTCAGGCAGGGGGAAAAGGGTGGGGCTTTGGAGGGAAGCGCTGTGAGACATGCAAGAAAGGTAAGAATGACTTTAAGTTAAAAAATTTCAAATGAACTTCGATTTACTGTATATAGTATGTGTATTTTCAAAAACTTCCAAGGCCTTAAATTCAAAGTTTTTTCGCGGACCCATGGGAACCATGTATTAGAATGAACTGATTTCATAATTAATTAAGATATGACTTGCATATAATTTTGCAAATTTGCTCGAAATGACAGCAGCAGTGTTGTGAAAAATAGTCCTATTTTACCAGCTTTCATTGTTTTAAAGATAAAATGACACATGAACAAGTTCAATATGAATATCGGATACGCTCCTTTTACCCAGAGGCATTATCTAAATGTGCAATATAAGTTTTGCCCCCCTGACTATACACAACAGCAGGGAAATCTGATCCTGCTGTCTCTCAACAATACGCACAATTCTGAGGAATTCAACCAGCGGTGCAAAGCCAAAGGTGTGGTCAATGCCAACGAGCTTTGAGCTGCCAGGAAGAGGTGTTGAAGGTGTCATTTAGTCATGTTCCTTAACAGATATAAATAAATATATATAAATAAATATATTTATTTGAGAAAACAGGCATCACATGTATATTTTGTGTTAGACATCACTCAAAAAAATAGCAGTGCAGTGTTGGGCATTGACAAGATACATGTAGGACGTCGAGCACACGGGTCACAGCATCTGGCATCATACCAGCACATGATAATACAGCAGGTCCCAGTGTTATAGCATTTAGCAAAGTATCCTTCAGACAAATGTATCAGGCAGAAAGTAGCTAACATCAGTTCCACAATCAAAACAGAAAAAAACAGTTCTTGAAAATGAACTCTCTGCTCTCTACTGTCCGTTATATCAAACTGTGATTTCCATTTAAATGGTAACATCAGCCCTCTATGCTTTGGTCACTTTGTGTGTGGCCCCTCGCTCCATCTCTTTTCCAAATCCTCCTCAGCACTGGTTATGTCCACTTGGCGCTCAATCTCCTTTTTCTCAGGAGATTGAGAAAAGAGACCTTCTCCATCTCCTTCATCATCATCAACATCACCTCCTCCCCTGCTTTCAAAGCACTGAGTTTTCTTCCTTTGGCTCCTCTTCGCCGTCACAATCCTCCTTGCTTTTCACCCCACAGTTCAGCCCTTCCCTCTCTTCAGCAGTCACTGCCAACTCCATCTTAGTCTCTGGATCTTTCTTTTTCCCGCTAATGCAAAGGAAGTTACCTAGGGCGATGACAATGGCTGACAGTGTGACCTCACAGCCTGCCAACAGGAAGACGTACATGTACTGATGGGTAGCATCCAAGAGGCGACCTGGTGGAAAGAACCAGGATATTAGCATGATTGTTAGTGGTTCTCATCCAGCTGGACTTCAACAGAAACTACAAAGAGAATATTCAGACTGAGAAGCAATATCAGTGGCTGTCAAATGACAGTGAATAAACTTTTCTTTAGTGGACATTTGTGCCGAGACCTATGGCTAGAAAGCTACTGTAAGCTTCAGTCAATGGCTCTTATGAGTCTTTGACATTGCCTCTTGTCAAACAGTTCTCATTCCAGGTATAGACCACTCACTATGGGATATTATGTCATTCATTACACATTAGACATGCCTCTTTATAACAAATTTAATTTATTTTGGCAAAAAATTACTTATTTTTGTTTTTATTTGGGGGAAAAAATCCCCATTAATTTCTTTAAACTCAGGTGAAACTATTAAAATCAAATGATCAATCGTACAAAAATCAGTGCGAAAATTACCATCATAATAAAAATGGGATTTGCAGCACAAACACAGCGTAAGCTTTTATTGTACTGTATTCATTTCAGCAAACTCTGTTTAAAAGGACCCATTTTACTGTAAAAAAAAAAAAAGTAAGGTTTGGATGCTCTGGGACATTGAGTCACGGTAAGAAGGAGTCAGAAAGCTCTCTAAATATGCCTATTTTTTTGTTCAACGTTTGCAAAAACAGAAAAATGATGAGCCTTAACATGGTCTCACACATTCACATGCATTCATCCCATGCTCTGACCTGCTCCAGGAGGTCCCACTAGTACAGCAATAGCTTCCATCAGCAGCACCAGGCCGATAGCACTGGGGAACTTCTCTGTCCCTACAATAGACATGAGTACCTCGAACTGTAGTGCTCCCACCATGCCGTAGGACATACCAAAGAAGATACAGAAGACCACCAGCCCTCCATAGTTATTCGCCTGAAGGGAGGGAAACAGGAGATTTCTGAACATGACAATAGGTTTACAACAATTGTATTGTTTTAAGCAATAAAGATGCTATGAGCATAAAAAGATTAAGCAAAAAAAGACATGGTTTCTGGGGAGTTTGTAAAGTAACTGCAAATCCTTTAAACAGGCATGCTCCCCTTTATTCATCTTGTGATATAGAACCAAATGTTGCATTGTTACCTGTGATCCTATGAGGTCTGTGCACCCGTTGAAGATAATAGCAAAGCTGAACAGGTAAACACTTCGGGGCCGTACCCACTTCATGCCTGCTATGAGTCCTGAGGCGGGCCGAGCAAACATATCAACAAATCCCAAGATGGTGAGCAGCAGTGCAGAGTTGGTGTCTTCATAGCCAAGGCCTTTAGCGTAGCTGACCACAAACAGAGGAGGCACAAACAAGCCCAGCACCATAATTGATGCTGCAAGGGTATAGATGACAAAACCTCTGTTCTTGAACACGCTGAAATCCAACAGTTTCTTCTTTGGCTGATGCTTCATCTCTTCTGCAGCAACAGGAGTGCTTTCCTCTAGCTTCTTAGGGGGCAGTAGGGGCCTCATGAGGGCACCACACACACAGCAGTTGAGCAGTATGCCTCCAAGTATGAGGAATCCCCCCCTCCAGCCAAAGTGGTACTGGAGAATCTGTCCCAGTGGGGAGAGACAGCACAGTGCCACAGGACTGCCTGCTGCTGCTAAGCCATTGGCTAGAGGACGTTTCTCACTGAAGTAGCGATTCAGCATTATCAGAGACGGCTGGAAGTTCAACGCCAGACCCAGACCTTAGGAGAGACACACAGGCAGTGTCAGAGAAATGATCCACTTTGAAAAACACTGTGTGAGGGCTCTCCGCTGTTGTTTAATACACACCAAAAAACAGTAGAAGAAACAGTTCAGCATCTTAAATCATCGATATGTCTTTTTTTTTGGGTCGTTTTTTAAAACCATTGTAAGCTCTGTCCAAACAGATCTGCAGCAAATAATAAATTACTCACTAAAATCAGGCACGTTTCCTAAACCCATAAAAGTAGCTGCCATCAAGCCACCCTTAAAAAAAAGAGAACGGCTCAAATCTTCCCTTTATAGCAAGGATTGTTGAGAGAGAGTGGTTTCTAACCAACTCAGTAACTTCTTGAACTCCAGTGGACTTCTTGACAAATTTCTATCAGGCTTCTGAACTCACCATAGTAATGAAACAGCTCTTATTAGATTGTTAAATTACATAAAGTTGACCACTGACTCAGGCAAGGTGTCAGTTCTGGTCTTGTTGGATCTCAGTGCTGCCTTTGACACTGTGTTGACACATAGTATACTGCTGAACAGGTTAGAAACCTGGAGCAGGACTCCGCGGGACAGTCCTAAAATGGTTCAGGTCCTACTTGGAGGAGCAGAGTTATTTTGTGACCATTGGTAGTTATCATTCTGATCGAGTGGCTATGACATGTGGCGTTCCTCAGGGGTCAGTCCTTGGACCCCTTCTGTTCAACTTATATATGCTACAGAACTTTAATGTCAACCATCATAGTTATGCAGATGACACACAGATATATCTTGCACTGTCTCCAGATGATTGCAGTCCAATTATCAGAGTCATTATGTCACTGTTTAGAGCAAGTCAAAAATTGGATGAACCAAAATTTCCTTCAGTTAAATCAATACAAAACTGAAATCATTGTTTTTGATGATAAAAAAGAGAGGGTTGCTGTCAGTAAACACCTTGAGTCACTGTATTTAGAAACAAAAAACCAAGTCCAAAACCATGGCATGCTGATAGATTCAGATCTGACCTTCAACAGCCACATCAAATCAGTCACCAAATCAGCCTTTTATCAACTTAAGAACAGCTACAGAATTAAGGGTTTTATGTCCCAGCTGATCAGGAGAAGCTGATTCATGCTTTCAGCTCCAATAGACTCGACTACTGTAACGGTCTTCTGACAGGACTCCCCTAAAAAAGTATCAAACAGCTGCAGCTCGAGTTTGAACCAGAACAAAGAGATCAGATCACACCACCCCAGGTCTTAAGACCTAACAGTGGCTCTCAGTCAGCTACAGAACAGATTTTAAAGTTCTGCTACTGGTTTACAAATCCCTGAATGGTTTTGGTCCAGAATACATGAATGACATGTTAGTAGAGTATAAGCCCAATAGAGCTCTGAGATCTACTGACTCAGGTCAGATAGTGGAGCACGGAGTTCAAACTAGACATGGTGAAGCAGCATTTAGCTGTTATGCTGCACACAACTGGAACAAACTACCAGCAGATCTGAAATCAGCCCCAACTGTGAGCACTTTGAAATCCAGGTTAAAAACATTTCTCTTTTCATGTGATTAGAGCTGAGCTCTTTTTAATAACTTTAAACATTAGCTATTTTCTTTTCTTTTACTTTTTTTTATTCTTCTATTTTGTCTTCATGTAAAGCACATTGAGTTGCCTTGGTATGAAATGCGCTATATAAATAAAGATGCCTTACCTTGCCTTATTTTCTCTTGTTTAACTTTATCCTTCCAAAGGTCATTTTGTATTTTATCATCATTTAAACATGTAAGAATAAACAACTCCATAAAACTTTTACATCTGATCTAAGCGAGTCTTTGAAGTCCTTTAAAGCTCTTGCCATAAAAGAGATGTCCTTCTCAAACTTGTCTTCACCCGGACCGAGGACTGGTCACCTAACAAACCCACAAAAGCCCCCAAGGCTTTTGTATTCACACCACAGCTACACACCCTTTTTACAGATGACTTACACACAACCCCATATTAATCGCAAAGTCATAGCGGTTGTAGATGTAAATAATAACTGTTTCACTAATGAAAGCACTTTTAAAATACATTTAAATGTCTGTGGCAAAATGTCCACGCAAAATTCAAATGCAGAACTTTATCAGTGACGCTTTTTACATCAGTCGGCATTGGTCTGCAGCTGGAGCTAGTCACTGAAGCGTGGGCTGCGATTCATTGAGATTGGAAATCAAAGTAAAGAAGGGCAAGTAATCAAAGAGCATAGCGACTGCAAATGTGACAAGATGGAGGCTCTGAAAGAACAGGCTCTCCAGCAATTACATCTTACCACAAAAGAGGCTGCTAGAAACAAGGTATCTCAAATAATACAGATTTAAGACTTTAAGGCCACAAAAATGTAACCTCACTCCGCCCGATGTTTTGACCAGACTGATCTGAGAGTAAAATACAATGGAGCTCAGAGATCAGGATGGTCTCACGAGACTAACAAAAATGTATATGCATCCATAGCCATTCTGTTGTGTCATGTTTGTGTTTTTACTGTGCATATTGTGACATTACCTGTAATAACTCCAGTGCAGAGGTAGATGTGTATGACACTGGTGGCAAAGGAGGCCAGAATCATTCCTAGTGAGGCAAAAAGCCCTCCAACCATCATCACTGGTCGACAACCAAACCTGTTCACCAACACACTGCACAGAGGACCTAAGAAAACACAATCAGGCCATAAGTACTTAGTACACATGTGTAGTATGGTATTTGGCATAATGGTTAATCACCATCAGAAGTGTTTTATCCATTTGTACCTGTGCCGTACAGCATGGCAAGCAGTATTGATGAGATCCAGGCAGTGTCACTGTAGCCGACATCAAACTCTCGGATCAGCTCCTTGAAGAAGACACTGACTGCCTTGGGGAAAGCGTAGGAGAAGCCGGTGATGATGAAGCAGCCAGCCAGCACTGCCCAACCCCAGCCGCCATCTGGTGCCTTCACCCCAGGAGGTCCATTGTCCACCACTGCTCCCCCCATGATGCTCTCTGAGTGCTAGGTTGAGATCAGTAGCTAAAAACACAATGGTAAAAACACAGACTTCTTCTTTAACAGGCACTTTTTCAGTGTTTCCCTTATAATTTAACAGACTGATGGGCCACTAGACTCTATATTTATTCTGCAGTGACACATTGAGTCCATGAACAAGGCAAGTCTCTGTGGTTAGGTCACATGTCTGTAATAACAGCAGGACAGCTGAGTGTATGCTAAACTAAACTGCTACAGTAAGTAATTAAGAGGTGAAGATAGCGATGTTGGTAGCCTCCCGGTAACAAATAGTCTCGGTGGTGAACGACACACTAATGTGCTGACGGATTCTGTGTTTCTAGCTGACTTGTACACCAGAAAGTATTCAGTATTCAGTGATGCCCTCATTGTTCTCTTACATTACTGTTCCCCATATAGTTCGGCTTTAATAACTTCAGGCATCGCCAAAACAAAGGAATCGCTGAATGCAACGTCTGAGTTAAGCTCAGCTGCATAAACTATCAGCGTTAGCTTGTTACTAATGTTAGCTTGTTACTAATGTTAGCTTGTTACTAATGTTAGCGCATTACTAATGTTAGCACGTTACTAATGTTAGCGTGTTACCAATGTTAGCTTGTTACCAATGTTAGCTTGTTACTAATGTTAGCTTTTTACCAATGTTAGTTTGTTACCAATGTTAGTGTGTTACTAATGTTAGCTTGTTACCAATGTTAGCTTGTTACCAACGTTAGCTTGTTACTAATGTTAGCTTTGTGAGAGGTTAACTTTTAGATTGCCGTTCATTGAATTACATATTTTTGCAAAGTGTTTTCTTGCCGGTGCCTCCATCTGCGGTGTTAGATCAACAAAAATACACATGAATTATTAATTTCAGCTAAAGGCAAGTTTACGTTACAGGTTTATTGTTGACCAAATAACGTTAGTGTTACTGCGTTATTAGCTTTAACCATTACACTGCGTTTGAGAAGCTGGAGGATTTTTTATTTATTTAAAATGAAGAGCTTGTTGCCATTAAAATTCATTTTTTTTACAGTGTCCTGTGCCAGCAGCCCAACTGACAACGTTTATGACAAACATAATGAGCAGCCAATATAAAATACATGACTATAATACAATAAAAATGTATCAAATAACAAGTGAAAAAGCAAATATATATCAAAATCCACCATAATCATGAATATATGCAGAATATCTACAGCCACATGTCTGCCTCCAAGTTATTTCAAAGGTCTTCAAATCCTCCAATGAGAGCAGGACCTGGAGTTTCAGGTGTGTCTGTGATTAGTTCAGGTAAAGGGAGCAGCAGACTTTCTTTATTAACACTAGATTATAAACTGTCATAAGTTGGGACCTTGTGTAATTATACAATACGTTTGCACTCCAACTCTAATATAAATATATGTATATATATGAATAATATTATTTATTTAAACCATAAGAGACTTGGGGCGGCCGGCGGAACAGTGGTTAGAGCAGTGGCCCCATGTAAAGAGGCTGAAGGTCCCCGAGGCCGCGGGTATGACTCTGAGCTGCATGTCTACCCCTCTCTCTCACCCCATTTACTGTCTGTCCTATATAATAAAAGCTAGAGAAAATGCCAAAAATATAATCTTAAAAAAACCCCACAAATTTTCTTGATTCTTGACTTGATTAGGACTTGCTACTTCCCACAGAGACTTGACTTGTTACCATCTCTGTCACTGAGGAGAGGCTTCTTATCATTTTATATAGACAGGTGTGTGCCTTTCCTAATCAAGTCCAATCAGTTTAATTTAACACAGCTGGACTCCAATAAAGGTGTAGAACCATCTCAAGGATGATCAGAAGAAATGGACAGCAGATGAGTTAAATATACCAGAGTCACAGCAAAGGCTCTGAATACTCATAGCCATGTGATATTTTCTTTTTCTTTTTCTACTATTCTGTGTTTTTCTGTCAAAATGGGGTGCTATGTGTACATTAATGAGGAAAATAAAAATCAACTTTAATGATTTTGGCAAAGAGTGAGAATGTAAGGGGTCTGAATACTTTCCGGTATGTTTGCATATTATGATCCAGATAAAATCAGTACACATAAAAGTGTGCAATATACTAAGTTAGTTATAAGATTACAAGGCTTCAACGGTGGACTGAAATCCCTTTTTGGCATGATGTGACATATTAGGCCGAAATACCAAGAAGTTTGATACACTTTTGTTATCACGTTTGACATTGTAGAGATGGTGAGTCCCATCAAAATGAAAAAAGACAACCTACACTTAAAAGTCAACAAAGTCAGAAAGCTGAGGTACTAGGCTTTGTCCCGCCCATCGGACGCTCAGCATCTCTGGGGTCTATGGGGCAGTGGGCTGGCCCCGATGCTCGGCTTCTGCAAGGTGATTCGATGAGCTGTCTGAGGCGGAATCCTTTTTTGATTGACAGCTAAATGAGCAATTTTAGCGATCTTATTCTTGAAGAATAAACATCCAGCGGAGTTTTTCATTCCATTGTTCTGAACTGATCCGGAGACTTTACCGATCCCCAGAGACTTTGTCTTTGTTAAAAACGACTAGTGTTGTTTGGTGACTCTGTTCTGTCACTCTGTGGTTTCTTTCCCCAATGAGCAGCGGCAGCTGCGGAGCTTCTCTCCCCCGTCACAATCACTCACACTCACAGGCGCTCACACTTCACAGTAGCCTGGTGCAGCAGCTCCAGCTGGGCCAAGACCATTTAAGCAGCCTAGCTCTGCCGGCCATTGAGAGGACACTGGTCAAGTCCCTGGAAAAGACGCCTAGTTGATGCGACAAGGTCACAGATCATTTTCTTGAAAAGGAACGAAGGGTAGGATTTACATATAAATAACAAACACATTTATGATGTGGCCCGGAAAAATTAGCTTCCCCTCCCTTAAAGACAAGCAGCCGCCACTACCTGAGACCCCTTTGCAATGGGAGACCCAGGAGCACCAGGCTCCAGACAACACTGCCCTCAGGTTCATAGGGACACACAAACCTCTCCACCACTATAAGGTGGTGCTTCCCCGGGGGAAAAATAGCTTAATATATCTGTGCATATACATTTAAATGTATTATACATAATTAACATATAATACATTTAAATGTGGACCAAAAATATGTTTTGGGAGGGTTTATGCAGACCTTTGATTATCAAATTATGACCACAGCCTCAGAGCAGACAGAGCTCCATGCACCCCTTGTGATCTGTGTTTACAGATGGAGTGAAGACGTGTCTGTTCAGAGCATATTGCACACCACTCGTTACTGCACACTTGTGGTCAAACTACAGAAAAGCAAGCAGACAGAGACTCCTTGTAACGATGCTAAATACGGTAAGTTTGCTACTTAAAAGACCTAGATGGTTAAGTGCAGGTACATGTGGCTGCATGAGTAAGTACTTCTTTACAAACTGTCCTAGGATATCTTATGTAGAAATGGTTTTGTCAGATTGATGATTTTGAAAATGAACACATCTTGGCCTACCTCAGTAATGGACAGACTGTTAAAAGTTGTCTCGTTGTAGGACATAATAAAAGTGAGTATTTGAAGTCTTTTAATGTGCTTTTGTGTGGAATTGATTCTATGCAATGGACCTTGAGTCTGTAATAAAGTGACAGAAGTATACAGTAGTACAAGACATGAGTCAGTGTTACTTAATATTTAATATAAATTGACAATCAGATCAGAAATGGTTAGTCGTCGATTCTTAAACAGTCCGGCAAGAAATGAGAGAGAAAGAGAGAGAAAGCCAAAGTAGATTGGGATGTTCTCTTACCCTTCACAGAGATCATGAATGATCAGAATATCTGTGTACTGTCAGAGATAGAAAGCAGAGACAGATCCTGACCAAGTACACGCTCAGTGACCACAGACCACAGGCTATAGAAGCAGGAAGACACCAACAAACATGGCAACCAAAAGAAAACATGTGGTCACTGTTGGACAGGTGAGGTTGAGACAGAGGTGCACTAAATCCTAAAATGTTCAAAATTGAATTCCTCGGAGAAGGAGACGAGGCACATTTAGCTGCTCAGTATATATTAACATGCCACAACCTGAAGGACAGTGGAAGATCTAACCACAAACACACAAACACACACACACACACACACACACATACACATACACATACACACACACAGTGGATGATAATGTACATAATGCATATAACGTGTCTTAATATTTGGACTTATTGTGTTGTATTTTGATGCTTTGCTTTGGCAATATTGTTTTTCTCGAAAACTTCATGCCAACAAAGCCCGTACTGAATTTGAATTTGAAGGAGAGAGACAGACAGAGAGAGACAGAGAGAGAGAGAGAGAGAGAGAGAGAGAGAGAGAGAGAGAGAGAGAGAGAGAGAGAGAGAGAGAGAGAGAGAGAGACAGAGAGAGACAGAGAGAGAGACAGACAGAGAGAGAGAGAGACAGAGAGAGACAGACAGAGAGAGAGGGGGGGGAGAAATGAGAGAGAGACAGACACAGAGAGACAGAGAGAGAGAGACAGACAGACAGAGAGAGAGAGAGAGAGAGAGAGAGAGAGAGAGAGCATGAGGATGCCTAGAGAGCAGGTGACATGGAGGTGAGTAAAGAAACCAAATGTTGATGGTTGTAATCGAATAATGACAAGAGTCAATCCTAACAGACTCCGGAGAAGACCAACAACTGGACTTGTCTTCATATAACAATGGATAGATCCATGTTCATATGATTAGGATTGCACTTTAATTATCCATATCCATTATCATGACTACAATACACTATTATAGATTCTTGTGATATACAGTAACACATTTTCTGATGAAGTGAGTTTCCAAACGTTGAAGTTGTTTGCCTGACGTATGTGGCCTCAGCGATGCTGCCGAGCGCACGTAGGCAGACACTTCTGCATCACAACCGTTACAATGTTGAAAGGTCCATTGCATCACAGCGTGACTTCATCAGCCACTGGATCAGGAAACGACCTGCTGCGTGTCAAACAGCATCCACTCCGACAGCTCTTCGATTGTTGGGTACATGGATGGCTCTTTATTATTATTATCATTATTATTATAATTAGCCTATGTTAATAACAATGTCGGTTCGAATTCACAGAACGTACATGCGATAAGCTATTTGACTTCAGGTTATCTGTCGCCTTTCATTTAAAACACAAACATGTTTCGCCGAATGGAAAATATATTATTAAGCAACACTTCCCTTAGGAAAGTATCCATCAAGTCACCGCGTTAAGTGAGTCCGTTTCCTTATATCGCCTTTGCCAAAGTTGCCTTGCCCTGGTTGGATGAGCCACTTCACTGCTGGTCTCTGTTACCCATATGTGACGGACAGATGTGGATCGCGGTGCCGGTGGCCTACGTGAGGACCGAGGCGTAGGTCTTTAATGTGCATCCCCGCAGGCCACTTTGACTGACCTTCAGGCGACATCAGTGGGCTAATAATAACATGTTATAACAACTCACAGCGTCTCTAACACAACGATAATAATAATATTACCGGGGTATATAGCGAGACTATTACTATACTACTCTTTATTCATCTGCTTTAATGTTACTTTTCTTCGCCTGCTTTCACCCTACCTGTTACTCTGGCGTCCACCGGGCTACCGCATAACACGGGGAAACATTCACCTAAGACCGTAACACAGACAAACATAGGCATAAAGCGAAGATTAAAAAGAATAAAAGTAAGCCCCGGTACCTGTTGAGATGCTGACGGTACCCCTCCTTCAGAAGCGCGTCTACATTCATTGAACAAGTGAGGGGCGCGCGCTTCCGTCGCTGGCTTTATCAAACGGCGGCGCGCAGGAACCCATTGTCTATCGTTGTAGCCGGGGAACTATTTGGCAGACGCACGGTTACCATGGAAACTGTCTGCATCTCAGGGGAACGAGCTAAGTTTAGTCGATGAATGTAGCTGGTTAAACGGTATGATGAGCTAACTTTAGGCGGTGAGCAGTCACTTTTCTGACCGCGTTGGTTATGAAGTAGGCCTTCTGAAGACTTGACGAGGTTTTTATCCCAACGGAACTTTTTGAAGCTACCTGTGGAGCGCTACAAAAGCTAATGCTGTGTTGTGGTAAGTAACGTTATGTGTGTGTGTTTCTGTAGTCCGTAAAGTGTGACCCGTTTGCATCGGTCCGTGTGGAAACCAAACAATTTAGTAGGAACTCGGTTGGTTCTTTGCCAGGAAGCTTTTTCATATGACAACTTTTTTGGCTGATACCTCCATCTTTATTCACATCTCAGCATGGTAATGTCGCTTGACATTGCTTAATTCAATTAAATTGTACTTATAGTGCCAAATCATAACAAAAGTTATCCCAGGACACTTTACATAGTAGGTAAAGACCACACTGACTTATTTATGATTTGCATAGACCCAACAATTCCCTCGTAGAGTACAGTGGCAACGAAAACCTTCCCTTTAACAGCAAGAACGTCGGACAGACCCAGCTCTGTGGAGGACGGACATCTGTCTGCACCTGAGGGAGGAAGAAAAGGAGAGAGAAAGAGAGAAAAGATGGACAGAGAGAGACAAAGACAGACACAAAGACCGACACACTTCCAGTAACTATAATAATATCTATAGTAATGTGAATATGACTTATATGTTATAACAGTTATACAGCAGAATTGTAGAAACAAGCACAGCTAAGGTGATATATTATAATAGCAGCAGGAAGCATCATGCAGGACCACGGCATAACTTTTTTTTGCATGCTTTTTTTCCTTTACCACCTAATTTTATACATCTATCCGGTTTGCTGCTGTCAGGGGCAGATTTAAGTGGTCATAGGCCCTGGGGTTAATCTTTGTTTGGGGCCCCCTCTTATTTATGGGAGCGTACCTATGTCCCCAGCTTTGTATGTGACCTATGTCCTATGTTCCACGCTCTGTTATTTTTTCCACAATCAGTGCTGAATTCACGGCAAATAGGCTTATGTAGACCCTAACACTACCCCCTAACCCTGACCCATACCCTGACCCTAACCGTAACCCCTAACAAAATGCCGAATTAAATCTGCGAAGGCAAAGGCTTATGCGACTGGGGAACATAGGACCCGGGGAACATAGGACCTGGGGAACATAGAGATAACCCCTTACTTATCATGCTTCACCAGAAAGTACTAATTTAGTGCCATACTTGCATGCTAGGAATATCCCATGGCCCGAACAGACACAATTTTGGGTACAAGCATTGTCACAGACTTCACTATAAACAACAATGCCTTAGAAAAAAGGCATTCACCATGCATCTGCAAGCTGCACTTCTAGTTTTCTAAACCAACGGGTAGGCTGAAACATCTGCAGCACTACCAAACATTCTGTTTTTTTGTCAATTTATGGTATTCTTAAGTAGATCTTGGTGTTCACCATTTTTTGCACTTTCCTATTTTCTTATTTCAGTTTTTGCTGATTTGTTTGAAAACCAAACTGACCTTATGACCCTGGGATAGGAGTGTGTGATATACAGTGGAGATCAAAATTAGAACAAATTATTAATACTTAATTTATTACAGAATATTGTTATTTTCCATTGTTCATAATCTGATAGAATATCCTCTGTGTCTATACCACTGCTGTACTATTCCAGAGATTCTCCATGGGGTTTAGATCTGGACTCTGGGCATTTCATTGTTTCAGTATTCTTTTCTTCATGGAACTGCTTCACCTGTTTTACAGTGTGAAAGGGGGCATCCTCTTACATGAAAATTGCAGCTGATTGGGAGACAATTGCAGTGAAGGTGTTGCATGTTGCTGAAGGAGGTTCACATAAACATCTGGACCAGTTCTCCTCTGTCCTCACAACATTCTCCTCAGAAAAGGCAAGTCTAGCCTTTTATTCTTTCTGCTGATGAGAGGTTTGGTCACTGTAGAGTGGGCTTTCACTCCAAAAAGTCTAAAACGATGAGACACTGTGTGTAAAGTTTCAATCTTCTTGAAATCCCAGACTGTGAACCCACCTCTCTCTGATGGCTGAGAGGGTAATCCCTTTGGCCTTCATCTGGACAACCTGCTGTCTAAGGGTTTCAGTCTCCTTAGAGCAGCTTCCCTCTTACAAAGTAACCAGGAGAGCTGCAGATAAATGGGGTGTGTCCAACAATGAAGTTAACAGTCACCAGGTGCAGATTAACACCAATAACTGGGAGGGATCTGAAAGTGTTCTCTAATCTTGATCACTGCTTTTTTTTTCACAAAATAAAGGTTTTTGTTAAAGTACCTTGGTTATTTAAAAATCCAAATCCAAAATCTAAATTGTTGTTTTAACAATGTGTGAAATCACAATATCGTATATGACCCTCATTTTGCAAAAAACAATTAAAACACTCCTTTTTGAGAGGCCAAACATTCAGCGGTATTGCCAGGTTGGACTGTTTTCAGCCAAAATATTTGGACGGCTCTAACAGGGTTTTGTGTGTGTCTGGCTTGGAAATGTAATCTCAATTTGGCACCCCTGACTGTGGCGCGTGCGCAATGAGAATACATGCTTTGTTCACGCTTCACAACAACAACAACACTGTATTCTAACTTCAGCATGTATGGCTGAAGTTAAAAAGGAGTGAACAAACAGTGCCAGGAGACAATACACAAACTACCAGCCACTGAATTGACGTTGTTAGATCTAATAGCTAAATGTGGATCATCCTCACTCGCATTGAGGTGGTTTGGCTCATGACGATGAAAACAATGATGTTGTTGCTGTCAAAGACAGCTGGACAACAAACATGTTTCACCATCTGGGAAATAACCACCGCACAGAATATGAAAAGCTTCGTCAGTCAGCGGTCAACCATGACTGGTGTTATACCCCTACTGTTTTCTTCACCAACTGGATTCCCTATGTTGTGTTTCTGTAATGGTAGCAGCGGTGCTCAGCATCTGTCGCCAGATTCGTCACACATTCACAAAAATTTTACTAGCGATTTTCATATCTACTGTGGCGAATGTGATCGCATGAGTGAGCGCTTCGGCACAGCTACCTACAAAAATAAAAAGATAAATAAGGAAGTATGTTTGAAAGATTGTCTCAAGCTAGCTTCGAACCTGTCCCGCCATAACAAAAGTAACAGTTATCCAAGGACTCCACGTTACACATTGAGCCAAAGGGTCTCTCAATGTTTCACAGTCAGGTATTTACCAACTGTCCATGGAGCCAGGTTGTGTTGGGTGGAACTAAAACAGCAGGTTTCCTGGATCTTATCTTAGAAAATACCCAAACGTATTTATCAAAGTGTTTTCTCACACTGCTGCAGCCATGTTGGCCACTACATAACAGCTCCCTACGACTCTAAACATTATAACAGTAGTCTACTTTTTACACGACAAGGCGATTTTGCGTGTATTGAACAGTAAAATAGAGATGCACCCACTCTGACCTGTGTATTCGCTACAAGAAGGATACTGTGAACAGCGTCACTCCACGTGAACCAAGCCAGGTGCATCATTTTATCGAATGATTACATCTCACGTACTGTAAAGTTCTGTTATCCAACTCCAACACAGCAAAGTGCTATTCAAATGATTCTTTGAGCTTATAAATACACTGTGAGAGCTTTGTTTTTCTCTGGGCTTTGAGCGCCCCTCGTGGACAAAAATAACAGGTCAACATAACATAAACATCATATGCACACTAGTGGCGACTCAGCTCAGGGACAGGTCCTATAATGTGCATGTTGCACAGCAGTAGTTGGGGTTTCGTGGTGTCTCCATATCCTGTACACTGGATCTGAGGAGAAGTATGACAGTAGATTAGTAACACATAACATACAGAAATGTTATTTATTCTTCCCCAGTCATCATGGCCATCATCATTTCTCCCTGGACTTTGGCCTGCATTCTCTCATGCTCTGCACAGCTCTGATAAGTTTTCTAACACATTGCAAACATGTGACCAGTCTTGAAGCTGTTTTCCTTCCTCAGAGAGATAGCAGCATATGTTATGGAAGTCTATCAGCCATCCAGTTGGCAGAAGCTCACCAAACTATAAAAAACACAGTGCATTCAGTAACAGTCGATAGCGTGTATTCAGGGTCACTTGCACTAATACCTCGCAGACAAAAGCCCCACAGGATGTTGAAACTTGCTGCAGCGGCTGGCTGATTGTTTGGCAAGTCCACCTTGAGATATGCATGTTCTTATGCCTCATGAAAGCTCTGTAGAAAAGCAAAATATTGTGACTTGTAACCGAGAACATTCAACACTCCTACACACTGTTCCATTCCTCTATAATGTACAGTATGTAAATTCTCACGTGTCAAGTCTGCTGCTTGTTAATGACACCGGCAAATTATTTCAGATTCTAATCCTGAATGTGTCAGAACATTCTTTGAAAAGTCTTTCCCGACATGATTGGCTATTATTAATTATTATTAACTCTCTTACTGCCATGTTGAGAGGACCTGCCGTCTTAAAAAAAAACTCTGAAAGTGAGTGAGTGTCACAACTTCCTGTATCTGGCCCTTCAAATTAAAAGCCCTCCAGCCTTTGAAGCTGAATACTACCTGCCAGTCACATAGATTTTCACGTAATTTTGACAAGACAGGGCTTAAAATGTTTGTTTTTTTCCTGCGATCAATCAACCAATGAAATTTTGGTCGGATAATGATTTTTTGGTAGACCAGTGCTTGGTTGACTATTTGGGGGAAGCCCTACTCAGTTCCCGCTTTGCTCCTAATGACCCCATGAATGAATGCATTCATTACCTTATCTTTGCCATCAGAAATGTCACAGAATCTGAATGAGAGACTGTATGTATGCATTTACCTCACTCTCCAGCTCCCTTTCAGGGGCCAGATTTTACAGGTGGCTGGCAAATATCTTATATGGTCCCACTTTGCTCCACAGCACACCTTGTCGTTTAGCCGACCATATTTCAGCTATTTCTAAGAACAACAAGACAGTGTTATTTACCAAGGCAAGGTCTCATTTGCAATTAAACACAAAAAAAATAAGTTTGAATTGTATTGACATACTTACTTTTCTTGAAATGGAGGGTTGAATGGTTTGTTTGCATGATTCAGGACTGGAGGATAAGTGGTCTGAAATCAGTGTGACAGTAGGGGATTGGGGATGCCTACATTTCTAGGGGCTGGTCTGCTGTGCTAGAGAAGGAGTGTTGGCAATCCATTTGGCAGGGTTTCGGGCCTGTGGTTCCACATATTTCTTCAGGTGGTCGATAGTGATCTTGATGAAATATCCATTTTATGTTTTGAGATCTGAATTTTTCCCAATCGATGTGGGTTATTGTCACTGGATGCAATAGATCTGCCTCCATTTCACCCCTCACCACTTTGCTGTGTTGGAGTTGGATAACAGAACTTTACAGTACTTGAGATGTAATCATTCGATAAAATGATGCACCTGGCTTTGAAATGCTTTACGTATACTTTCACTGTTTGATCTCAATACTTGCACTGGGGATTTCCCTGTTTTTGTATTGTACTTAACTGAATGACTCAGTTTTAAAGTAATAAAGAAGACCTGTTTTTGTCAATATTATACATTTAACAAGAGCAAGCTAGTACAATAGGGCTTTTTTTTTTGTATTGTATTTATTTGTTCCTTTCATGAAAATGCCTGTTCATTACATTGTACACACAATGATAAATTCAATTCACAATTACATTTACATACATTTAAACATTTACATGAATGGAAAGGAGCAGATAAGAAGAATACAATTCTTATATTTGTCTGCCCCTTTTCAACATAACAAAAACATGTGATGACCTCCCCTGATTTCCCCCACCCTCGCACAGTTATCACCGAAATAAATACTAAACCTATAGAACAGTTTATACAATAAATGCATCCAGCTAGTCCTCAAGTTTATATGATTCAATTTGTTTAGTCAAGTACAATCTTTTAAATTGAAAAATATTCAGACAACTTTTTAATTCATCCTCCTGGAAATTCCACAGTTTTACACCTTTAACAGATAAGCAAATGAATAATGAATAAGTTCTTTGATGCTTTGTTTTTCACATAAGTTATATGTGATTTCCATGTTAATTTTTCATCCAACACTATACCTATGAATTTTATTTCATTTACTCTTTCAATGTTTGTGTTGTTAATGGATAAAGTGACTTCAGTTTTTCTTTTATTGCCAAATATCATGAACTTTGTTTTTATTAAATTTAAAGATAATTTGTTGTAATCAAACCATTTTTTAAGTTTTATCATTTCTTTTTCCATATTTACAGCCAACTCTTTAAGATCCTTTCCAGAACAGAAAAAATTGTGTCGTCTGCAAACAACACAAACTGTAACAAATTTGACACCTCACATATGTCATTAATATATCAAATAAAAAGTTTAGGTCCAACAATTGAACCTTGAGGAATTCCACGCTTTATATTCAAGCATCCTGACTTGTTACTTCCAAATTCTACATATTTCTGCCTATTTTGTAAATAGCTGGATAACCAATTCAACACTACTCCTCTTATCCCATATGAATTCAATTTAGAAAGTAGAATAGAATGATCTATAGTGTCAAACGCCTTTTTTAAATCAACAAACACTCCTATCATATATTTCTTTTTATCAATTGCTGTTGAGATTTCTTCTACAATATTTATTATGGCCAAATTTGTTGACCGGTTAGACCTAAAACCATACTGTTTCTCACTGAGAAGTTTGTTATTTTCTACAAAACTATCCAGTTTATCTACAAATATTTTTTCTAATAATTCTGAAAATTGAAAAAGCAGTGATACTGGCCTATAATTATTGAAGTCATGCTTGTCTCCAGTTTTAAAGAGAGGAATTACTTTAGCCATTTTCATACTCTGGAAATATTCCCGTTATAAATGATAAATTGTAAATATAATGTGGTGGTTTAAGAATACAATCTATAGTCATTTTAATTATTTTCATGTCAATACCGTCACTGTCCTTTGATATCTTGTTTTTAAGTTTTTGAACAACAGCTAATATTTAATTTTCTGTAACATCGGCTAAATACATTGATTGTAGAGTACTTTTTTCTCCATTAGTCATCTTTAAATGTTTTATCACATGTAATTTTGTTAGCTAGACTGGGACTGGAAGTTCATTTACAATTTCCTCCTGCTTATCAATGACAATGTTATCTTTTATGAAGTATTTTGGAATTTCTGTGAATTCTGTCCTTTTTCCTATTACCTTACTCAGAATATTCCAAGTGGCCTTGATGTTATGTTTATTTTCATACAGAATTGTGGAATAGTATTTCTTTTTAGCATGTCGCAATATAGTTGTTAACTTATTTTTGTAGTTCTTATAGCGCTTTTCAGCCATTGATGTTTTTGTTTGGATAAAGTTCTTGTACAGTTTATTTTTCTTTTTGCAGGCATTATGTAAGCCATTTGTAATCCAAGGTTTTTTATTATAATTATTTCTAGATCTACAGGGGACCTCTGGACAATGTTTATTGTAGAGATGTAAAAAACATTTTAGAAATGATTCATATGCTGTGTTCACGTCATTCGTGAAAACATTGTTCCAATCTTGATTATTGAGATCATCTCTGAAAGCACTTACTGTCTCATCATTCACTTTTCTTTGATATAGTTGAGAAAATACTGTTGACTTGTTTGGTAATTGAAGGTTAAATATTGCAAAAATAGGCAAATGGTTGCTTATGTCATTAATTACTAAGCCACAATTTGTATAATTTTCCAAACAATTAGTAAATATATTATCAATCAGAGTTGCACTAGTTGTAGTTATTCTACTAGGCTTTGTGATCATTGGCTAGAGCCCTTTACCATATAATGGGCCTCATTTATCAAACGAACGTACGGCAGTACGACCATTTCCTGGCAAACGTCGGCATTTATCAATTTGGACGTGAGCGGGAGCTACGATCAAATCTCACGTCTGGTCTGAGGTCGTGTACGCACATTTGAGCCTGTGTATTTGCGGTGCAGCACAGCAAAATCTGGCTGAAAATAATGAACAAACCTCAGCTTTCATTAAGCATAAGCAGTCACATATTAAGAACAGATAAAAACGGATTCTTAAAACGAATAAAAATTAAAAAAAATTGTGGTTAGAGTAATTGATTTTACTCATGTGCGTCTGAAGGCACCATCCATGAATGATTACTCATTCATCAATCGCAAAAACTACCACTCGATAAATGTACAGGTGATTTGTGATGCCAAGCTGTCGCTTTTAAACCTGGTGGCCAGGTGGCCGGGAGGCACACACACGCAATTGTTTTAAATAGCAAAACAGCTCGGCTCCAGCACCCCGCGACCCCGACAATGAATTAATGAATGGTTGTGTTGGCGCGCGGCTGCAGCAAGACGCACTGCAGAGCCAAAGTCATTATAGGTGATATTCTGGATTAGAAGGCTGTTGTTTCGACCTATAGGAGTAGTTTATATACCGGTAACCCACAACGGTCAGAACATTGGTTACTTACAGTCTTAAAACTATTTTTAAGAGTTTAAAATCACAAACTTGGATAATAGCGAACACAAAACAACCCCTTTTTGTATGTTCTATGGAAATAAACTGCAGCCATAATTACAAAATGAATTAAATGGATCTTTTGAATATCAGCTATAATGCGAGGGGGTGCAATTCACAGCAGGGGTGCTGAGTACGGCACACCTGTCCAACAGTGCGCACAGGCGCACTCGGGTCTCAGTGGAGCGCTGCTTCGGTTTGACTCCCTCCGTTATTCTTTTCCATACAGCGTTTGTATGGGCCCCTTTTATTCCACTCTTAAGACTGATAAAAAGCACGTCCTTATTTTGCTCCATCTCGGATGTCAGGATGCCGATCTGTGTGTCGGAAAAGTTTCTTTTCTAACCTGCGTTCTTCCTCTCCATGTTTGACCTCAGTGGGCGAGGCCTCCGAACCAGGAATATTTAAGAGCGTAACATGTTAAAGACAATCGAATTCAACCGCTGCATTTATCAAGGCCCGCTCATTTGTACGCTGAGATTGGTCAGATACGAATGTTTCATAAATCACACCTGGATTCTTTCCTACGACCAATTCTGCGCTCAGATCTGCACCCGTTTCCACGCAAGTTTGATAAATGAGGCCCAATGTGTCTAGAAAATCTGATGTTTGTGAATGTGAGTTACTTTTTAAAAGATCAATATTGAAATCTCCACAAATCACCAATGTTTTATTGTAGTTTAGTAGTTTAGAATCATGTCTTCAAAACTATCTCTAAAAGTTTCTATTTTGGATCCCGGCTTCCTGTACACACATGCAAAAACTCTGTTTCTGCTTTTTTTCTAATTCTATTTCAACTGAAACACTTTCCATCAAACTCTCAATTACTATTGTCATACATTTTACTGGTTTACATTTTTAGTCATTGTCAACATAGATAGCTACTCCACCTCCAATTTTACCTGTTCTATTGTTGAAATATAAATCATATCCTTCAATATTCAAATCTACCTCCTTCCCTTTATTTATCCACGTCTCTGAAAGGGCGATCAACTTAAATTTGCCTTTAACTGTGTCCAAAAAGTGCTTAATTTTTGTGAAGTTATTTGGCAGACTTCTACAATTGAAATGAATTAGAGAAAATGTCTGTTGAGTTGGTATTTCACTCAGTTGATCTTCAGTGTAATATATACAAGAATCCTTCCAATCCTAAACAAATGAGACTCTGGGTCCACATCTTTATCCAATGTGCCATGTTCTTTGAAATCAAAATTTGAAAAAGATTCACTCACCATTGAATCATTCATTTGTAGTGTAGATTATAAACCATGGAGTATTTTGCTCTTAAATCTCTGAACAAATTAAGTTATTTCTTGAGTTTGTTCATTTGTACTGGTCCAAGTCTTGTAGTTTTCTGACGACAGTCACTTTAGAATGTTCAGGTGGCCCATTTAGCCGAATGAACACCTTTCCGTTTCTTGTCCAGGTGGCTTGAATTAGTTTGCTTTTTCAGCATTCGGCCAGTCCAAGCAATTTCTGCATTTTTTTTGATTAAGTGCTCATCAAGGAAGATCCCGGTGCCTTTAAGTTTCTTTGCTTCCTTTAAGATTTCCACCTTATGTTTTCGGTTCACAAATCTGACAATAATTGCTGGCTTTTTCTTTTTATCCTTGTTTGGAAGAGTGTAACATGCTGAAATGTGTTGACTCTTCAGGTGAATATCTTTGCTTTCCATGAATTTAATCACCTGTTGCTCGAGGGTCTGCAGCTCCTCAGGCGGTGCATCTTCACCTTGTTGGTCGCGTGTTGGCCCAGCAGCCCGGGCATAGGTCTTATGCCTGGTATCGAGCCCAGTTATCACAAGGTCTTCTGCTCTGGAATACTGCTCCAAATCATCCACCCTCTTCCAGGAGCTCAATCCTTTGGTCTGTTTGTTTGATGATGACCTTTAGCTCCCGAATCTCCCCCATGAGGCCTGCCAGTGCTTTCTGTTGCTTTACCACTTCACTGACATCTCTTGACATAAAGTTCAGAGACTCTTTAATATCTGCCATTTCCCTTGCAAGTTGGGACGCGGACATCTTACTTTGGATATATATTAAGAGAAGAAATGTCACTGTAGCTTGTCCTTTTGTCTCTCAATAGTTGACAGTTATGTCAACAGTTGAGTCAACAATATCCATGAAAACAAATGCAGATAAACAAAGCTCAAACTTCAATACCTTGATTTAAGTTCGATGTAACCATATTGTCTTGATTTTTGATAGATTGTATCAGGCCTGTATCAGGCCTTTAGGCAGAGAAATGCAGTGGCAGCCATCTTGGATTCAGCCATTCCTCATAGGTCTCCATAGGCTTTGATGCTTTTACACACGAACGCACACACACATACAGACACACACACACACACACGCATACACACATCATAATCGTCACATGGCTCCATAACTTAACTGGCAAATATACAAGGCTTTCATGCATGGGCCTACAATGGGAGAATAGTTCAATCTGGTGGAATACAGTAAAAATGTCAAATATCACTGCTTTCCTTCAAGATGAAATATCCAAGAGCAATTTATTCTGATATTCCAGAGTGAAAAATTCTGTAATTTTGTGAGAAGATTCCTGAGGTCATCTAGAATGATCCTGAAGTGAACTTGATTGGAAAAAGACAGTTTTATTTTAATTAATATTTAATATAATTTGATATTTTAGTGTATTAAGTATATTTTGAAAGACTATTTATTCAAAGATTCCAAAGTGAAAAGTTCTGTGAAAATCATGCAATTATCTTATTTTCATATTTTTCCTGTATATGGGCCTGGTTGTGTAACACTTTATTCTGAAAACTGAAAACTGGACATGGACAAAACACAAACATTTTTAACGCGACCTAATTAGATTTTTTCATGTGGTGTGTTGATGTTAAGTTAATACTCTATCCCCTCTTTGCATGTCAGAGTTTTAGACTGCAGAGTGAGACAGAATGACAGTAAAGTGTTTACCTTCATGTCAGAGTTTTATACTGCAGAGTGAGACAGAATGACAGTAAAGTGTTTACCTTCATGTCAGAGTTTTATACTGCAGAGTGAGACAGAATGACAGTAAAGTGTTTACCTTCGTGTCAGAGTTTTATACTGCAGAGTGAGACAGAAAATATTACAGAATACAGAAAAAAAAAGTTGTTTTATTAAATTATATTCGCACTCAGCATTCCTCCACTTTTAAAAGCATGATTTAAGGTCGATACACATCATTACTTATTCACTCTTTTTTATGTCTACTTTTTTTCCTACGGGTTGAAAGTCATCTTGCCTCAAAACAGTGTGTTTGAGTGTTGAGATTTTATTTTCTCTCATTTGCTGGCTGTGTTTTATATTTTCTAACATGGTTGGTAAACATTTCCAGTTGAATTCAATTTTATATATGGTGCCAAAATCATAACAAAAGATTAGGTCTAGACCACAGAGAGGCCTAATTGATTGGCCCAGTGAAATCCCATGATCCATTCATGGTCAGTCAGCTCATCCATGGAATAGTATAGCTCATCCATATAGTATCACTAACCAAACCTAATTCAACTCTGAATTGACTTGTGTTATGTCCAATCACAAACAATATATTTCTCTTATATTAAAAAAAAGTCAGGTATTAACATGAATACTGTGTGTTTAAATGCATGATGGCCTGTATCCCAGTTCCACCATGCAGTCAGACGGGGACAGTGGACTCGGGGACCTGGAGACCCAGCTGGCCAGTAAAGAGAGGGAGTGGAAGGAGCTCCTGGCTGCAAGAGTTCATCAACTGGAGAGTTCCCTCAAAAAGGCCCAGGAGGAGTGCTCCTCCCTCAGGTACCCCCTCTACATCCCCCTCACATCAGAATAATATAAATAAATGTGAACTGTGAACCTCAGCTTTTAGGAGGAAATATTCCTTTGAAAACATAGGATTTCCCTCTGACTTTCACAAGAAACAACAAGGAAATAGGCGCAGCTGTTTGGTTTGTTCTCAGGTCAATTATTTTCACTTAATTTGTTGATGTTTTTTTCTGAGTTAAATGATTCATCTTTTCGATAGATTACTGTAGGTATAAATGATTCATTATTTTATAATCTGTCATTTGTCAGAGAATGTAACCAGCAGCTGAGGGAAGATTTCCAGTTCAACCTGGCCATCCTGGATGAACGAGACAGAGAGCTGGAGAGATATGATATCATTACTGCCAGAGCTCTGACCGTGGAGCACAACAGGTATAGTTTGACCGTCTTCAATCTTAATTCATGGAAGGAGTAATGTACAGTATGCCTGACCTTTAAATTACATTTAAATGCAAAATAAGATAATATGCTTAATGTAAAATAGCATTAGAAGAAAGCTGACAAAAAATGAATGAAAATTTCCATCCCACACAAAATAATACAAAATGTGCATAGTGCAAATTAAATCTAATGATAAATAAAAAATATGAGATTGTGAGAAATATATGTAAAGTTTGCATCACATACAATACGAGAATGACATACGGAATATAACATATGGAAGCCATAAAACAAATCACACAACTGCTTTACAAAGTCAAATAGTTATCTACTTAAAGTATAATTCCGGCGCAAAATCATCCCATTGTCTTTTTCTGCACTTATATACATCAAATAAGCCATGGAGACAGTTTTTTCGTGTATAAACTATTAACTGAGAAATCCGCTAGAGTCGCTAACAGCCGGACGTGGCTAACAGTGATTAGCTCAGGGCAGTACGGTGAAGGCATTAAAGCATCTTTTTTAACCACTAATACTGCTCAAAATAACACCAAACCTCTGCAGCAGCATGATAAGAGTCCCTACACATAAGAGTGTCTCTGAGGTAGAACTGGTTGTCCTAGATTCAAACGATCGGCACTCTGTTTGTCAAAGTGCCCTTGGGCTAATCTCTGAACCCTATATTGCTCCTTGTGCTGACGATAGGTATGTGAATGTCTTGTGAATGGTGAATGTGAGAAGTAGTGTAAAAAGCGGCTTGAGTTGTCAGAGGAGCCATAGAAGTACAAATCCATTTACTATTTAGAGCTAATGGTAGGTTAGGCAAGACACTGAACCCAAAAATGCTTCCGAAGTCTGTCATCAGTATGTGAATGGTTAGATTAGCTCCAAATGAGCAAGTGGTAGCCCCTGCCCTCAGTGTAATAGTGTGTGAATTTTGATTTTACTCAGTACATTCAATTCATCTTTCTCACACAGCACTGTGTTGATAAGATGCAGGCATGTGACCTTGTGGAAGCTCACCATGTGAATGCATTCTTTTAAATCCAGAATCCAGGCACAAGGAGAACAGCAATGACCCCAGTAGACACAGTGACTATCTCAATCGAACTGAAATACTGTTTGCAGGCAGGGGGAGCTGAAACAGCTCCGTATGCAGGTCGCCAAGCTGGAGAAGCAGAGAGCCAGAGAGACTGAGGAGAGGCAGGCGGAGCTCAGTAAAAGTCAGCACAATGCTGTCCAGCACAGGCTGCAGCTGGACAAGCTCAAGAGGTGAGTCGGGTAAGAAAGGGCCTGTTTCTGAAAGGGTATTAACATCTGCCCTGAGTCATCCGATCACAAGTGGACAGCTCTCCGTACGTCTGCTCTCACCTGGCAGCGGAATATGTCTCTGCATGTGTCTTCAGTGACCACTCTATATGCAAATAAACATGTGCATCCTTTCCATTTACTCCATGTACAGAAGATAGCAGACTCTTTTTTTTTAACGATTAATACTTGGTTAAATTCTTAATGTTAACAAATCTAGCGGGTACAGTAGCAGGTTTAATTATAAATAAGGGTCGCTGTCACATTAAGGGTTTTTTCTCTCAAAGTCTATTTCGTTCAATAGTTGCTGGTTCAGGTATTTTTGAAACTGAACTTTTATGGCCCCCGGTTACAAAAAAATTCCCGTCCACACCACCGGTGTGAGAAAAAAATGTCTCTGTCCACATGTAACTTCAAAATCCGCCTCAAACAACATCATGCACATGCTAAAGCAGTAGGTGGCGATAGCACTCCTAACAGGAAGGCCATTTTAGCCAATGTGGTAGTAGTTGTATGAGTTCCTAAATAGCACCAGTATTTTGGCTAGGTCTTCCATAACAGCAACTTCACATGTCTCCATGGATACAACTTACTGTTCACTGTTGCACAATGTCAACAAGAAATTGCGGTTTTCCTGTCCACACATGGCTGTTGAAACCGGACTTTTCCAAAAGGTTTATTCTGGACTCCGGTTTCAGGAGCTCATAACTGTGGTTACATGTGGATGAAAGGCCAAACTGTGCAAAGAAACACACAGTTTAGAAATACCTGCGTTTGTGTGGACGACCCCTGAGGCTTCTTCAGTTGGTGTCCTCAATTCCCAAAGTCTGCTGCCTGAGTTTGGATCAACCTGTGCTTGCTTCCAAAACATTCTATGAATAACCAGGTTATCATGTTCATATAGTAGGCCATTAATAAATGATATAACAAACAGTATTAAACCAAGTTTAAATGTCAAGAATTGCAATTATGGACACTTGGGCATCTGTCCACACACATGTCTGTATACGTATATACAGCAAAGAGAAACAGTAGGTGATAATATAATACATTTATATTGATATTCTCATTCTGGAGGAATGTGCCTGCTCTCTTTCACCTCTGAGGGGATGAGAGGAGGGGGTCTGCAGCTAGAACCGTCAAAAATCCACTCTTCACTACAGAGAAAAGCTATAAGAATCGTGCACATTGTGTTAAACAATCCTACATTGTTTCACAAACTCAACATTATTTATTTATATGAGTCACTTATTGGAGTTATATAAATTGAAAAGGACTGAACGCAATAGTAAACTACCAGATATTTCTTGTCACATGACATCTTCATTGTCATTAAGTGTTCTTATGGCAGAGGACATCATAAACTTACCCTGAAAAAGTAAACCTCAACTTCCACACGTGTCAGGTGGTTAGTTAAACATGGCACTTTAAATGATGTACATTTCCAGTGTAAAATCTAAATGTACTGTCACTTTGAAGGTTCATCAGTGTCACCTGCTTGTTTTTTGGTATCTTGGTGTCTTGGTAACCAGACTCAGAGCCCAGGGGCCTCTAAGCAGATTGTAAATTGATAAACTAATCTTTGGGCGTTCAAGAAGTCCTTCAGTCTTGATGTTGCCTTTTAGGAGTCTATTGTTGGAGGTCCAAGTCCACTGACTGAGTTTCAAAAGTCTCTCATAAGTACTTAGTAGGGTTCAGAAAATGCTCAAAGAATCACTGGAGATGTTCAAAGCAGTAGAGGTTATTCTTCAGAGAAGTCATAAACCCAGCCCGTTCCAGAACCAGACCTGACAAAGTTAGGACTGTGCATTTCCTTTCATTCTCTTCGTTAAGCCCACCTTAGTGCTAGTCCTACCTACTTTAAAAAAAGGAAAATCTGATCCCACAGAAACAATGGTCTCACACACTATTTTTAGTCAATTTTCAATCCTCAGACATGCACTGGGCTTGTTCAAACACCCGTCTGATTATAACACAATTCACTCCGGTTAGTTTCTGTGACATGACAATTACTTTCAAAATAATAATGTTTGAAAAAACAATGGACAGAATATACAGAGTTACCTGTAGCTCAGTAGTGGATAGCCAGTGAATAAGTACATAGTTCTGCTTTCAGCTGAGTAAGTGATCCTTCAGTGTGGCTCAAGCTGCGAGTGTTCACACTGCTAAATGAATGCGGACACATGGCCCGAATCACGTGTGAATGTAGTCTCAGTAATCCCATCTCAATTCATCCTGCGTGTATTCACACCTACTTAGTTATGTGCACTAACTTTTTGTTGTTTTAAATTAAACCTTAAAAGAGACAACATAAATACCTTTAGATATGGGGGTTGCTGCAGATATGAGTAGAGGTAGAGGAGTAGAGGAGGAGGTTTGTGAGCCACAGAAACAAATGTCACTTTGTTTGCAGTCTTTTTTTAAATACTATAATTCACCACTTTTGAGAACAGTCACCCCTTGCTGCATAACCACAATCCTTTAAGAAATTGTACACTAATGATTTTAATCAGATAAAAAATACCTGAATATTATTTATTGTAGTGTGTTAGCTATGAAGAAATACTACATGCTTAATGGCCTACAAAAAAAAATACAGGTTGTTGACGTTCTATGGTGATTAGCCTGTTGCAATGTTTTATTTTAGTGAATTATGTGTGCCTGAACTCAGTCTGCCTTCTTCAACTCCAATTCCAACGAAGTTGGGATGTCGTGTAAAATGTAAATAAATACAGAATGCATAATTTTCAACCTTTATTCAATTGAATACACTGCAAAGACAAGATATTTAATGTTCAAATTATAAACCTTATTGTATTTTTTCAAATATTCACTAATTTTGAATTTGATGCCTGCAACACGTTCCAAAAAAGCTGGAACAGGAGCAAGAAAAGACCCGAAAAGTTGAGGAATGCTCTAAAACAACTGTTTGGAACGTTCCACAGGTTCATTGGAAACAGGTGAGTGTCATGATTGGGTATAAAAGGAGCATCCTCGAAAAAGGAAAAGGACTATCCAGATTCTTATCAGCGCACAGTTCGAAAGCAGCATCTTTGATGGTATGGGGGTGTGTTAGTAGCCATGGCATCATGGGTAACTTGCACATCTGTGAAGGCCCCATTAATGCTGAAAGGTTCATACAGGTTTGGAGCAACATATGCTGCCATCCAAGCAATGTCTTTTTCAGGGACGTCCCTGCTTTTTTCAGCAAGACAGTGACAGGACACATTCTGCACACGTTCCAACAGCATGGCTTTGTAGTAAAAGAGTGCTCGTACTAGACTGGCCTGCTGCAGTCCACACCTGTCTCCCATTGAAAATGTGTGGAGCTCGAAACTCGAAATATGACAACAGACTGTTGTGCAAGTGAAGTCGGACATCGAGCAAAAATGGGAAAGAATTCCACTTACAAAGCTTCAACAATTAGTGTCCTCAGTTCCCAATTCCTTTTTGAGTGTTGTTCAAAGGAAAGGTGATGTAACACAGTGGTAAACATTCCCCTGTCCCAACTTTTTTCAATGTGTTGCAGGCATCAAATTCAAAATGAGTGAATATTTAAAAAACAAACAAAGTTTATCAGTTTAAACATTAAATATCTTGTCTTTGTAGTGTATTCAATTGAATATCGGTTGAAAAGGTTGCAAATCATTGTATTCTGTTTTTATTTACATTTTACACAACGTCCCAACTTCATTGGAATTGGGGTTGGAGAAGACTGTTTGACCAGGGGGAACTCAAATCTATCCAGAGCTTTTCACTAAAAAGAAACTCCACAGCTGGTCTTTATTTGTTCTCCAACTGAAAACTGTAGCTACTTTACATTCACTTGATATCTTCACACATATCCTGATAACTTTATCTCTCCCCTGCTCTGAACACATCTTCTTTCACTCTCTCCTCTCTCCAGCAGCGTCCCAAGAAGAGGGAAAGGTAGAATTAACAAGCTTAAATTAAGTTAGATTTTACAGTTTAAAAGAACATTCACCATTAACATTGTTCTCTATTGATATTCACCTAATTATAGCCTATCAATATATAGATAGGCTAAAATCAATCTCCAAGCTGCAGTCTTAACCATTCCTCCATCCGTAATAATTACTCGACCCCTATATTGCCACCCCTATATTAATGTTCTCCATTGGGCTCAGTTTTTTTTGGTACTGACTAATGGCGTTGGTACTGCAAGGCAGAGCTCAGAGGACCAAGGCCAAGTCTGTGTGTGTTAATTGCTAGCTTGTGGGTACAAATGATAATGGATATCTCAAGCCTGAACTTTTTTTTCTTGTTTAATCAATGACATGGTACTGTAACTCTTTGTGTGTCTATGCATGTACTTTTGTGGCTGGATGGTAGCTCTATGGCTGGTGAAATTCAAAAGCAAACAGAGGAGTATGAGAGGATGGAACAGGACTTGCAGTGCAGGATACAAGAGGTGGAAGGAGAGCTGATGCTACAGAGACAGGTGAACACACACACGCACACACACACACACACACACACACACACACACACACACACTTTCATCCCTCTGAAACTCTTTTTGTCTAATGTCGTGCCATAATGCTGATATCTGCTATTCACTGTTGTGAATATGGCGTCTGTTAGCTCCCCCCAAAGTAAAACACATTGGGCTACTGAGACAAGCACAACGATGCCGAAAAGAAACTCTGCACAGTGAGCATTCACAGTTGGAAATGTGCAGTCAAGTAGCTGTGTGTCAATCCAACCTATTTTTAGGCCAACAGCTCTCAAACTTTCTTGAAGTTAAACAGCTTTTAGTCATAAAGTTTGGGGAGGTGTCATCTCTCTGGTGGCATCCGGTGTACGGACATCCTTTTCCAACAGTTGTAAATAGAAACATTCTAAATGTATCTCAGGTTATTTCTTGTTGCATGGAAGGAATATGTAAAAGGTTCCTTTATGCAATTTATCTTGTACTATAACCCCTCAGAGCGTGCTCTGTACAGTGGAGAGTCATGCAGGTGGCATGGCTGAAATAACTGGTAGAACAGCCAGACATTCAGAAGGTTTCAGCAGCAGACCTTGAGTAATAATAATACATTTTATTTTTATTTATTTATTTCATGGTACTCAAAGTCACTAAGGTATCTTTCACACCCGAGCTGTTTGCTCCGCTTTAAACCGTTTACACAGATAGTCTGGTTGGTTTTGGGTGGTGTCAAAGCAACGAACTCTGGTCCGCCTGAAAACGCAGGTCTCATTTAAGAGGCGATTTCTTTTGCCCAGGTTCGTTACAAGTCTCAGACATGTATTCAAACAGGGGGTGGGTAAAATGATAGAGAAGCATTTTTTTGTTGTTGTTGTTAACATAGCCACATTTATGTTCAAAACGTAATGCGCATTGACAATTTTTCACATTCACACAAACTCCTAAATTCAGCCTAAAAATGTTACTAAACAACCTTTCCATAGATTTCATGGACTCTATGAGCTAGTCTGTGCCAGTCTGCACCTGGCCTGGAGAATACTTCACTGAACACTAATGTGGCCGACCTGGAACCACCAACATCCAGCTTAGAATTGGATAACAGAGGCTAAACAGCTCTATACTGATGGGCATTTGGATGATTTATAGAGAACTATAGACAATGTACACAATATATTTTACAAGCAAATATTTGTTATAAATATATATTTTTTCATTTAATATGAAAGATGAATAGCCATTTACCTGCTTATTTGGAAAAGGAACAAGACAGGGCAGGTCTTTACACACAGGGATTGTATAAGTTTGATAAAATAACTATTGATAATAAACTAGCTACACAATATTTGCAATATATACACTTTATCAATATTTACACTATACATATTTGATTGTAATATTTACAATATATACACTTGCTGTATTGATTCATGTTGAGAGGCAGAAAGGCACTGTAGTCTTTATTTCTATGCCGACCATAAAGAAGCGCAGTTCAACGGGTTGAACTGCCTTGGAACCCCGACTCAAGATGGCGACTGTGTCGACGCATGCTGAGAGAGAAAGTCTTTATTTCTATGGAGAGTAATAATCTTTTCTGAATTTGTGATTTGAAATAATTAAAATTTGCACTGTATATCAACCAAGCAAAATTGGAATTGATACCACACAATACAAAATACAGTTTAGAGGCTGGCTTAGTGTTGGTGTGATTAGTTATAGCTGCTTTATCACATTATAGTTGTTATTATTATTATTATTATTATTATTATTATTATTATTATTATTATAAGTGTTAAATTCTATGCATCACATGTCTTATCCCTCTCATCTGGCCAACAGGAGATGACGGCAGCTTTTGACAGAGAGCTCAGACAGCGGGAACATGAGTTTAACTTGAAAATGGATGAGATGCGTGCTGTGGTGCTGTCTCATGATCTTAAGGTGAGGGGAGTGAAATAATGCTGTTTCTCTGTAAACAGGATGTGTCTCGCTCAAATGAGTCTGTCTATGTTGTCCATAAATACCACAATTGTTGCGTAAGGAGGAGAGAAAAACACACAAACGAACACAACATGTTGTATGCAAAGTTGTTTTTGTAATTCAAAGTTCACAACTTGTACAAGTATTAATAATATATTTATATAGTATAATAGTATTCTAAATCCAAGTAATCTAAATAAATAATGACAGAAAGATTCAAGATATTTATTTTTCGCTCACTTACACAAGTACAAATGTGTGAAATGCTTTTGCTGGGAGGCTCCTTTAAAGAAAAATACATTCTAAACAATTTAAGCAAAAAACAAAACAAAACATAAACAGTAAGTGGTAGATGTAAGGGGAAATAACATAAAATAGAATAAAATAAAATAGAATAAAGGGAAAAAGTAAGTATAAATAGGCACAAAACATAAAATAATACAATTTGAAAAATCTTCACATATTACAGCTTATTACAGCAGACTACACGTTTGATTTGCTCGTTGACCTCTTACCTGCCTGTGGCTAGTCCTTCAGCTAATGTTGTCCTTGTCCAGGTGAAGCTGCTATCTGTAGAGACTGAGGTTCACTGCCAGGCTCAGCATCAGGCCACATGGGCCCTCAGAGCTTCTCAGGAGTTCTGTCAGCAGACACAAACCCAGCTGCAGCACAAAGAGCAGGAGATTAAAGACCTCACTGCTGTCAAGGACTGCAAGTATGCCTCAGGATTCTGTGTGCTTGTATGTGCATGTGCGTGTGTGTGTGCGTGCGTGTGCTGATTTTGTGACTACTATCTTCTGTCTCAGGATAAAGGAGCTTGAGGAAGAGTTGAACTTGATGGAGGTCAAATTAAAGAAAGAAGAGGACGACCACATTAGGAAGTGAGTGAGGCAGAGCCAGCTGCTGATGGCAGAGAGAGAGAAAACTTATTCAGGAAATGTCAGGAAACCAAATTTTAATTAAAATTAGGAAACACCCATCTAGATCACACCCCATATTATGATTACCTGGTGCTCAGAATCCGTGCCTCAGGTAATGTTGGTCTGGTTGAAACAAAAAGCATGTAGAGCATTTTATGCAATTATTATTTTTTACAGAATAGACATACCAATTAGAATTTGGACGTATTTGACAGTATTTATTTCATGTCCTCTCCTCAGATATGAAGATGTGGTCCGGGCTCTGAAGGAATGTGATGCTCAGCTGGATTCTCAGTATCAGGCTCTCACAGAGCAGCTGAAGAAAGCTGAGAAACTCATGGCCAAACTACAAGGGAAGGTGGAAATCCTGGCTGCGCGGGAAAGCTGCATACAGAAAGCCATGAAACAGAAAGATGAGAAAATACACAGGTGACACAGACACTGAAAAAAAGAAACCATCATATTGGCATTAATGAACCTGGTATCTGTGTGTACTGTATGTAGCTGCTCAGTCAGTTTGTACAGACAGCTGTGAACATTGATGATGGAACCAGCTAACTGTGTGTGTGTGTGTGTGTGTGTGTGTGTGTGTGTGTGTGTGTGTGTGTGTGTGTGTGTGTGTGTGTGTGTGTGTGTGTGTGTGTGTGTGTGTGTGTGTGTGTGTGTGTGTGTGTGTGTGTGTGTCTGTGTCTGTGTCTGTGTGCGTGTGCGTGTGCGTGTGCGTGTGCGTGTGCGTGTGCGTGTGCGTGTGCGTGTGCGTGTGCGTGTGCGTGTGCGTGCGTGTGCGTGTGTGTGTTTTTCAAGGCTTCACACAGAGGCAGAAGCAACCCAGACTGGCTGGGACAAGTATGCCAGTCAGGTCTTCAGTGAGATGGTTGTCAAGGATACAGAGATGATCTCCCTGCAGGAGGGAGAAACCAAGCTGAGGGCCGAGCTGGAGCGGAGCAGGGAGGAGATGGAGAGGTGAGAAGGCTGCAGGAAAATGGAGGTAGATAGTGTGAAATAAAGAAGGAAGAGCTGGAGAGGAGGAGACTAGAGCAGAATGTGCTTTTTTAATCATTAATGGCAAATAAAAAAAGAATGCAGCAAAAAAAAAGTTTGGTGCGTTTTTCATGTATTTCATGCAAACATTTTAGGACTCCGCCTAGAAGGATTATTGGATTTGCTTTAAATGTGGTTGTTCTAATCCAACCAACTCACTAAGTATGGAACTTTTCATAACTTTTCCCATAAAACTCTAGGAAAAGCAAAGCGGGGTGAAATATAAAAGAATCGTGTGTGTCCCCTGGCCACCTGGCCGCCATGTTTAAAAGCAATAGCTTGGCATCACAAATCAAGTTGTTGTTTTTTTTTTATTCGTTTTAAGAATCCGTTTTGATCTGTTCTTAATATGTGACTGCTTATGCTTAATGAAAGCTGAGGTTTGTTTATTATTTTCAGCCGGATTTTGCTGTGCTGCACCGCAAATACATGTGCTGAAATGTGCATACACAATCTCAGACCTGACGTGAGATTTGATCGTAGCTCCCGCTCACGTCCAAATTGATAAATGCCGAAGTTTGCCTGGAAACGGTCGTACGCACGTTTTTCTGCCGTACGTTCGTTTGATAAATGAGGGCCACTGTGTGTGTGTGAGACAGACACTGAAAAAAAGAAACCATCATATTGGCATTAATGAACCTGGTATCTGTGTGTACTGTATGTAGCTGCTCAGTCAGTTTGTACAGACAGCTGTGAACATTGATGATGGAACCAGCTAACTGTGTGTGTGTCTGTGTGTGTGTGTGTGTGCAGGTATAAACAGCAGCTAAGTGCTGGTTTGAAGAGAGAGACGGCCTTAGAACAGGTGAAAGTCCAAGTTGAGCTGGAGTGGCAGAGACGCTGTGAGAACATGAAGGCCCAACAATACCTTGCGAATGAGCAGCTAATACAAGACCTGACCCAGGCTAGAGACCAGGTAAGCCTCTTATATATTATGGATAGTAGAGTTCACCTATAGAGTTTTTGAATCTGGATGCAAATTGCCTCTGTATATTTTGGAAACTGCTGCTGCTGCGTGCGTGCGTGCGTGCGTGCGTGCGTGCGTGCGTGCGTGCGTGCGTGCGTGCGTGCGTGCGTGCGTGCGTGCGTGCGTGCGTGCGTGCGTGCGTGCGTGCGTGCAGCACTGTGAACGTCAGTAACGTGACAAAGCCACGACCCAGACCCCTTTTTGCTGCTGACTGCTTCAGGTTTTCTTTCAAAATCTTCACATACCCTCCTTTCTTCATGATTCCTTCCACATTTACGAGATTCCCAGTTCCAGATGCACTGAAACATCCCCACAGCAGCACAGGTGTTCTTTGGGTTCTATGCCTCTCCCTTTTTTCTCAGAGCACAATCAATGTCTCAATGGTCTGACCAAAGGACATTATAATGCATATTATTTCTCTAGGTTGTCATTGGTGTACTACAGTCTGGCTGGAATGTGTCTCTTCTGCAGAAGTGGAGTTTTTCTTGGTCTGCAACCGCATAGTCGATTCCTGTGCAGAGCTCTAGTTCACGACTTGGCTATCTGGGCTCACCGCGAGGTTGGGTGCAGAGACCCAGTAGACGGCTAAATCAACGTTAGTATTAAAACAACTGTTAGCTCGTAAACTGCCTATTCACAAACCTGGTGTGATGCTTATAAATCTCCATCATTACGTTTTCTTCAGAGATTAAATAGTGTTAAATAGCGTTAAATAGTTCGGGAAACTTGACACACAAACAATACGTTTTTCCTCCATCTTTCTAGCCGGCTTGATGTCGCTCTTTGGTTGCCTAGGAAACGGAAACGTCACGCTCAAAGCTTCTTTCTCATTGGTGGCACTTTTGAAAGGTCAGCGGAAACTAGGTCAAAGTTCAACTGATTCGAACTGTGAGCGCGGTGGCAGAGAGGCAAATCTGAACGGTGTGCGCCGCTTCATTGGGCGCTGCCGCCTCCTCCATAGAAAATTAATGGAACGCAAAGCGTTTTTATTGCATATCATGTGTTGCCTTAAGTCATTCACTAGAGTCTTTGCAGTTGTTGGTATTTAGACACATCTGTCACACTTTTTTTTTTCCAGGGTCTTTGAAATCTTTCACTTCTTACCTCTGCCACGCTTGTTGTACTGTGTGGCTCTCTTTAAATTTCTTGATGATACTACCATAGTTTTTAACTTAATTTGACAAGTTTTGAGCATTACAAAGCTAAAGCACATCATTGCATTGGTTTGTGCTATGGCTTAATAAAAAGGTCAGTTCTTAAGGGGGCTAATAATAAAACAAAAATCTGAAATAGTTCTATAATTATGTGCAACGAGAAATAAGGTATGCCTTCTAAAGAAAACTAGTTTGTTTAGAAATGCTATGGGAAAATTTTGAAAAAACTTTAGGTAAATATTACGTATTAAGGTTTAACATAGATTCCCCACATAGAATAAAAAAACTCAGAGATGGAGCTGGAAGCACATCTACCGTTCCTCTCTCACTGAAGAATTCTGGATCTGGCATCGCCCCAACCCCCACTGCTCATGCCTGCACGTGCCCGCTAGCTTGGGAGCCTCTGTAACTACTTGTAGGAGGTTTACGAAGAGGCCCAAGATTTTAACTGAACCGCACAAACGACTCATTGAGATGACTAAACACATTTAAAATGCTGGTATAATAATGTTTTGGATTTTGCTACAAATACTAACGTTTAATGATGTTTTCTATCAGGCAAAAGCAGAGCTGAAGGAGAAAGAACAAGATCTTCAGGACTTGACTCACTTACTACATTCTGTTCAAACAGAGAGAGACCAGGCAGTACAGGTGAGAATACGTTAAATACCACCTTACACTGTGCAGACTAATAGATCCTTTAAAAAGTGCAAACCTGTTAACCAAATCAAAGCAAGCTAAAGCAAAGACATTTCTATCTACCAGGCAAAGGTGCTGGCCTGATGAATATGGAGTCAGCCTACTGATCATTCATGCACAACATTTAGTGTGTCTGTACACAGAGTTTGACAGATTATGTGGTGAACTGACAGACAGGCATGATCTTTCTTGTTTTCACACCTCCACACAAACATACAGAATCCCTGACTTTGCGTTTACATGCACATCAGTAACCCGAAATGGTCTTTCCTCGGTTAAGGGTATAATCGGATTATTGAAGTTCCCCTTGTATACATGAAAGGGGGTTGAATGGGAAAATGACAGAGTAATTCTTCCTCCGGTACAGTAGGTGGCTCTCTGCCAACATACAGCTGGACTGAATACTGCTTTTTTTGCGGGTTTACCTTTGTCAAAATCACAAGCGGACGACTTTTGGACACAACTACAACAGAAACGGGTCTTCTTGGTAGTGATGTTACTTACCATGGTGAAGTCCTCCCTCAGTTTAAAGGTAACCCTCTATTGTTGTTTTTTTACATTGTTATTGTAGTTGTTGCTATCTGGTTTATTCTATTTCCGGGTACAGCGGAGTGGGGAGGGGGGTTATAACCCAAGGAGCATGCGAAGATCCGAAACCCAATATTACTCCGGGTAAGATGTTTACATGCATGAATACCCCGGTTACTAAAGGAGTTATCTAGGTCTGTTAACTGGGGTATGAGAACTCCGATTTTAAACGGGGTACGGTGTTTACATGGTGTTTGAGAAACCAGGGTATTCCCTTAAGCCGAATATAATCGGGTTTTTAAGCCGCATGTAAACGCCTCGAATGATTCCAGTCACATATAATGAGCAGGACTTGGGTGGTGTGTGGTCTCCACTGTCCAGTTTCTAGTCGTTGATGCATCATTCCTCAGGTGTGCTGCATCTCTGATGGCATAGCTCCTCCCACCAACCTCCTGAAACAAAGTAAACAAACAGCCAAAAGAGGACCGAGCAGGACCAACCCCAGGGTCATCACAGTATGCGCAGCAATCGACAAAGGCAGTATTGGTGAATGGTGGAAAGTAGAGGAAAAAATACTGTTGTCTTAATATCAACCACATCATATTAAACTAAAACTAAACTCACCATTCCCAGCCCATGAAACGGCAGCTCAAATGATGTCACTTAGGTGAGAAAGTAAATTGCTCTCAGAACAAAACAAACTAACATTTTGCCTCCTTACTGTGCATAAATGCTTCTGTGGTGATTCCAGCTCAGATTCAGGCAGCCATCGCTCAACAAAATCCTGCTTTTTGTCCTGGTCCCACAGTGGTGGAATGAGCTCTCTAGTGACATCAGGACAGCAGAAACTCTTCTGTCTCAGATTGGAAACTCAACTGTTCAGACTGTACTTAGTAAATGGTGAATGAACTTGTACTTAATAAAGCGCCTTTCTAGTCTTCTGACTACTCAAGGCACTTTCACACGACTTGTCACATTCACCCATTCACACAGACATTCACACTGATGGAAGCGGACATCTACATACTGTACCATCTAATCTAACCATTCACACCACGTTCACACACCCATGCACAGCACAGGGAGCAATTCAGGGTTCAGTGTCTTGCCAAAAGACACTTCGACATGCAGACTCTGACAAATCACACCATAAAAACAAGTATTTCAGAGGAGTTTGACTGACAGTTACCGTTAGCGTTAGCCATTCCAGCTAAGTAAAGATGAAAGTGATTTTAGCGATCAAGGAGAAGCGTAGCCATTTGGGCGTGCGTTTTAATGGCGTTTCTCTTCTTTCTCTCAGTCCATGGAGTGAATGCTCGGCCTATATTGACTCTGGTTTTTACCTGTCTCCGCTCTCTCAGCTGCTGGGACAAATAACGTCCCCTTCACTGAGGCTCCGAAACAGCTGCAGGATTTGCAAACTCCATTTCACCCAGTACCAGCCTACAGTAGCTGCACCCAACAACAGACAACCCTGGCGACCAGCAACACCAAACACTATTGGCTGCTAACATGGAAACAGAACGGGACAAAAAGTCATTGTCAAACCCATCAAACAAAAATTAAATATTAATTCAGACTAAATATATTTTTCATGGAAAAGCAAAACTTTCATTCTGTACCCCTCAAAACGCCCCATGGGTGTATCATTTAAAAAATGTAAAGAGATTTTAATAAAGATTCTACATATTCAGCCTTTAATATACAAAAATAAAATATATCATCTAAAATCAATAAAAAACATACGGAATAAACATCTATAAGATAGGTTGAAAAAGGAGCATTTTTGTAAAACTTTACAATATAATTATATAAGAGTCACTTAACATTTGGACGTGACTAACACTGATTAGCTCGGGGCTGTACGGTGAAGGCATTAAAACCTCTTTTTTAACCACTAATACTGCTGAAAATAACAGCAAACCTCTGCAGCAGCATGAGAAGAGTCCCTACACAGAAAACAAAGCACCAACAATGTAGTTGGTGAACCCAGAGTTTATTAAAAGAGTGTTTTGAAAGACTTACCTACTGGCCCCTGTACCAGCTCCTCTCATAGTAGAGTCCATTCAAATGGATTACCAAAGTCAATCCCAAAGGAAGGAGCCCATTGGTGCTTTGTTTTCTGTGTAGGGACTCTTTTCATGCTGCTGCAGAGGTTTGCTGTTATTTTCAGCAGTATTAGTAGTTAAAAAGACGTTTGAATGCCTTCATCATACTGCCCCAAGCTAATCACTGTTAGCCACGTCCGGCTGTTAGCGCTCTACCGGCTTTCTCCGTTAATAGTTGTTACACTGAAAAAAACTTGATGGATTATTTGATGTATGTAAGTGCCAAAAAGGACCCTGGGATGATTTTACGCTGGAATTACATTTTAAGTCACTGTAGTGTATCAATATTTGAGTGACAACTCATGAAACATCTTTCACTACGAGTGTGTATCTAGTGTATGACTTGCAGGAGAGTTGGCTCTAATGTTATTGAACTACACACGTACTTTTCATGAGCTCATTGTTGGCACTTGGTGCTGTGTGCAGTGGCATTCAAGACAGCTGTCAACAGTTCTTTTCCTGGTACGATGGTATGAAACATAGTGTCTCATGAATCTCAAAGATGTAGGGTGTCAAGATTGTTTATTTTCAAGAGGCAGTCAGTGAATGATATATTTGGATGTATTAACTTACATTAGAGAAAACAAAACAGAAGACTACTAAGTGGAATCATACTTTGACTTTACCACTCAAATTGAGTTAATGACAGTTCCGTAGCTGAGAGGTTGGGAGGAATAATGCGCTCCTTATTTACTCTGAGTAACCTAGAGCTTAAACGCCAATATAACAGGAAAGTGCAAATTCTCACCTAATGGTTCCGATGGCTAGGGGAACTTTTGTGCTGGAGGCCGATTCTAGTGTGCATCCTGGGTCTTCTTGGATGTCCTCGTATAGTCTCAGATGTGCTTGGTTCCACATGGCGGCCCGACTTGAGCCGATTTCTCTTTCTCAGCGGGCAGCAGGATGGTAACATCTTTGATCAGCCCCACTTGGCTGGGGTGATGGAGTGGTGACAGCTTTTGCCAGATGTTGTTGAATGTAATGTTGAATTCAGAGCTTTTTTTTTAAAAAAGTTGCCTGGAATTCAGCTGATGTTTGGTTGAGCGGGCCGTGGGTTGTACCTATTCCAGAGAAATGAATCCGTGTAAACAGTCCCTATTGGTTCAGTTTTTGTGGTTTCTGCATCAAGATCAGCTTTTTGTTCCTATTTTTGCTATATATTGTCAGATAAAAAACAACATATCCATTGATGTACATCACATTTTGCATTGCAAACTCAGTTGATGAAAGCCAGAGATCATCCCGACAGTGGAATACCGATCCTTAAAAGGGGTCTGTTCAATGCACAATCCACCATCAATTGACCAGCTGTCCATTTGTGTATTTCTTGAAAATCATGAAAATGCAGGCTATTTCCTGACCCAGAGATCAGAGTTCTCTGTGAGAATGTAAAATTGAAATCACCATATTTGCTACACTTCTGCAGACACTTTGGTTGCTCAATTTGAATCATGCAGAGCTAGCATACAGGATCATTCATTGAGTGAATAAAAAAGGGCCGTAAATCTTCTATGAAAATATGTCCTGATAAATGCAGTACTTGCAGTAAAGGGTTAGTAATGCTACAAAAACAGATAAGTGTGTGTTTAACTACCCACAGGGTCTAACACCAAAGGTAGATTCTCTGGCATCAGAAGAGATCCGTCGTCTCCAGCAGCAGAACAGCATCCTGCGGGCCGTGGTTACCCAGATGAGGAAGGACATAGAGGGTTTCATCCATCTCCAGCCTTATTCCCAGGACTCCGCTCCTCAGCCAGTTCAGCACCCGGGAGCCCCTGCTGCCACCTCCATCACTCCTACAGCTTACACACAGATGGGCACTGGACCACCTGCCCAATCCACTGACAACTCCTTTAAAGTCAGCCCAGCAGGTATGGACAGCACTCTTTTACACAAACATTGTTAAGAATTTTCATCATCCAGTTTATTTCAGTGAAAATAACATGTTCATTAGTGCGTATACTGTGGCAAGCTTCACTGACCGCTTTATTGTTAAGCTCCAGGAGCCAGATAGACTAGAGAGTCTCTCTTTTTCTCCTGCTCCATCTACGTATCAATAACATGCAAAACAACAAGCGAGTCAGACCTGCAGCCCCAAATGACATCCTATGGGATATGCTGCAACATAGAACCACCTCCAGCTGGGTGACCATCCTCTCCTACTGTGTACAATGAATCTGTCTCGCCAATTGCCATTATTGTTTCCTTGCTATTACTGACCCGGTACAAGCGAAGGAAGCTGCTTCTTCTGTTGCTGGTTGTGAGAACCAACAGAAAAGTCCTCATGTACTTCGGTCATCTGAGAATGTCCACACCCAGTGATTTGAATGTGTTTTTGACTGAAATATGCCCACAGTAACTGGAGAACTTTTCCTCAATGAGGACTATTTATCAGCTTATCGACTATTTGGTACAGACATATCATCTAGGCTTTTACCCAGTTCCGGGTCACCTGTCTACCTTCATTTCATTCTTCAAAAGTTGTAACAACAAAACAAATAATCAAAAAACAATATTAAGCTGTTTATTTGAATTTGGTTTTCCTTTTTTTTGCATTTTGATTTTGACACAAAATCGGAAAACCAGCGTTTTTTTAGTTTATATGTTGAGCATTATAGTAATAAAATAATAGAAAAAACATGGTATTTCCGTTTTCTCGTTCATTGGTTTAAACGAAGAAACAAGCGGTCAAAATGTAAACGGACCATATTGGCTGTCCAGAAGGCATTTTCAAATAAAAACAAAAACAAATAGTTTCACCTAATAACTGACACAATGTTATTTTTATTAGTAAGATGTATTTTAATGCATTTTGTGGGAACTTTTTTATTAGTCTTTTAACTTTTATATGTGGTATGGATCTTCAGGTGGTCTGTGCCTGGAGAAACGTGCTTTGGAGAAGCAGGCGGTCGGAGTGGCACATGCGGAGTCTGCTCTTGCCAACTTCATGGAACAGGTGAAATAAAATGTAATTTCCATTACTGTGCTATCTCTCTCTCTCTCTCTCTATCTATCTATCTATTTATCTATCTCTCTATCTCTATCTCTATCTCTCTATCTCTCTCTCTCTTTCTCTATTTATCAATCTCTATCGCTCTATCTCACTCTCTATCTCTCTCTCTCTCTCTCTCTCTCTCTCTCTCTCTCTCTCTCTCTCTCTCTCTCTCTCTCTCTCTCTCTCTCTAAACTGACATGACATCTGTGTTGCCAAAGCACATTTACAAGATATGCATTTAATTGACACAAGAAATAAAATAAATATCTATACAGTATTATATAACTACAGAAGCCCTGAAAGGCAAGGTGAAAAAGGAATGATGGGCATTGTTGGCCAAGTTTAAGTTAACTCTGTACGAGATAAACTTTGAGGCTTAATGATGCTGTGCTGAGGGCGAGAAAGCCGTGCTGAATGAATTGCCTGACGCTCGATACAAAGGGAAGTGAAAGTAAAGCAAAATCCATCATGAACAACATTTTTTTTATCTTATTAGTGAACTACAAATGTCTGTAAAACATAATGGGACTGTGCATAGGTGCCCACTTAAACAGGGTTAACCAGTGTAGATATACCGTATATATATATAAATATATTTTATACACAGAATATGAGGAGATGGTGGTGGTGATAGTGATCAGAATATGAAGATGGCTGTCTAGTAATCAGGAAGAGGAAACTGGGGACTCAATGGACACTCATGTAAAAAACCCTTTACTAGGATGGTTCAGCATGATATTGGCTTTTGTGCTCTGTAAAGGAAAACCAAGAATGTATTGTTATGTTTGAGTGTTTATTGATGTTCTGGTGATGGCTTTCCAAAGGATCAATAGAAAAGTTACTTTTACAAATAAAAATAAAAAATCCCTCTTTCTTTCTCTCCATTAATTAAATTGAGTTAAAGCTACTGACCTTTCCAGTGCTGATCCATGACTGTGAGACAATTTTGTACCAACACAAAAATGTGAGAAGTGGACAATTCCCTTCTATTGGCTCTCAATACTGTACCCCACCACCACCAGCAAATATGGTCTCTTATTATAGGGTCAATTCCCCCGTCTGTTATGGGAGATGATGGGAAGATATTGTGTAAACTACTGCAGCAACCAAGTTCAAGTTCAGTCAGTCAATCAATCAATCAATCAATCAATCAATCAATGTGTTGATCTATTTACAGGACATCATAAAATACAATTCCAGTGAAACATTATCCTGCCAGTTCCTTCAATTTGTGTTTCATTCCATCTTCTTTCCAGAGTGCACTGGTGCGACAGATCCAAGAGTGGAACCTGTATTTGCGACAGCAGCAGGCCTCAGGTCTGATGTCTGGTGGTTTGTTTAAAAATGTACACGGTGCTAAAAGCCCCCCTCCTCTCCTGCATACCAGGCTGAAGCAGGCAGCATCCTGTATCGCCCGTCTGAGCAAAGAGAAACAGCAGCTGATAGAGATGGGCAACCGCCTCCGTGCCCAGGTCACCACTGCTGGACAACAAGGTACAAACTCACCACCGCACACACTTCATTAAAGACCAGGGAGTACCATGGACACCATGTGTAATTAAAGGATAATATCAGTAGGTACATTAAGGTCCATAAGTCCCCTGTTGGGTTTATTGGACTGTGGATCAGTGTTATGGGTTGCATTAGACTTGAAAGATGTGAGTTGGACTTCCCTCGGTGAATGCAACCTGTCCGTCGCGTCTCAGCTCCACCCAGTGGGGATGTGTGTGAGAGAGAGAGATGAAAGGTGGCAGAAACTGTATTTACTAAACGCGGCTTCACCCTCATTTTGAGGAGATAGCAAGCTTCTGGGTCAGGCTTGTAGGAAGGGCAGAAGAACAATAGGAGTGTGTGTGTGTGTGTGTGTGTGTGTGTGTGTGTGTGTGTGTGTGTGTGTGTGTGTGTGTGTGTGTGTGTGTGTGTGTGTGTGTGTGTGTGTGTGTGTGTGTGTGTGTGTGTGTGTGTGTGTGTGTGTGTGTGTGTGTGTGTGTGTGTGTGTGTGTGTGTGTGTGTGTGTGTGTGTGTGTGTGTGTGTGTGTGTGTGTGTGGCACCAACAATGTAGTTAGTGAACCCAGAGTTTATTAAAAGAGTGTTTCAAAGACCTACTGGCCCCTGTACCAGCTCCTCTCATAGTAAGGTCCATTCAAGTGGATTACCAAAATCAATCCAAAAGGAAGGAGCCCATTGGTGCTTTGTTTTCTGTGTAGGGATTCTTCTCATGCTGCTGCAGAGGTTTGGCTAATCAGTGTTAGCTGCGTCCGACTGTTCCCTAACGGAATTCTCCGTTAATCATTCAATCATGGAAAAAATTGTCTTGATGGCTTACTTGATGACCGAATTTGCCGAAAAAGCCCCTGGGATGATTTTACATCGGAATTACACTTTAAAGGGGGGGCTATCACCGGTTCACGGAGGACAGAGGACGCTGGGAGGCATAACGTAAGCTAATGAAAAGCATCCACAGTCTCCCAGAACTCTGTGTATCTTACAGATCCAACAGAGCCAGAGAGGGACTTCTCCACAGAGAGACAAGAAGACAAACATGATCGGCTGTTTGGTTTGGAACAGCTGCAGTACCAGCTCACCACACAGGTATCTGCCCCAACTCAGTTTTCCAACAGTCTTCAAATCTCTCATTAATACAATGCTCCTTCCTGCCAGTTCCTTCAAAACTCCAAGACTCTCTATATCACACAGTCAGACACTTATAGTGTCAAAGTGTCACTCATATTGTTCCTCCTCAGATTCACCAAGTGAGATTGTAACTAGGAATAAAGGAATCTGTTTGGTAACAGAGTGGTAATAGCAAGTTAGACATGAGAATCTTCCTTGTCTCCCATTGGGTGTCAGAATTTGTGTGAGCTCAAAATGCAAATACTGCAGCATGTGATGGAGGCCTGTTCTATTGCTTTTTCAGTAACCCGAAAATGGTCTTTCCCTTGTTAAGGGAATAATCGGATTATTAAAGTTCCCCTTGTATACATGTTCAGGGGTTGAATGGGAAAAAGACAGAGTAACTTGACCTCCGGTACAGTAGGTGGTGCTCTAACATACAGCTTGACTGTATACGGCTTTTTTTCCAGTTCACCTTTGTCAAAATCACAAACGGCTGACTTTTGGACAGAATTATGACAGAAATGGCTCTTCTTGGTAGTAATGTTACTTACCGTAGTAAAGTCCTCCCTTGTTTTTTCCACGTTGTTTTCGACGCTGTTGCTTCCTGGTTTATTCTATTTCCGGGTAAAAAGCCACTTCAGCAGAGTGGGGAGCATGCGCAGACAAGAAACCTGATAATAGTCCGAGAACGCTGTTTACATGAATGAATAATCGGGGAACTGAAGCAGTTCTCTAGCAGTATCTCATACCCCGGTCAACAAACCGGGGTATGAGATAATTCCTTCAGTAATTAATAACCCATGTAATTAGTGACACTGGTGGTCGCTAGTGAAGTGCAGCCAGTCATCTGGTTGCTTAAGCCTGCGTGCTCGCACACTCCATAGCCCTGAGCGAGTAGCCTACCAGCCAAAACAGTAAGTCGGAACATAATTGACCAGCTTCATGTTGGTATAATGCTGTAGAATTGAGTGCAATCATACTGAATAACGCTAGCTTATTGTTCAACGTGTTCTCATGACTAAATTCATAGCAATCCTACGTAAAGTTATGCACAGAAGTTCGTACGAAAAAGAAAAAGCTGACGGACTGCAGGACTCACTCTTTTATCAATGGATTTTGACTTTAACCCTAACCTTATTATCTACATAGCAGACAGGATTCCTAGGCAGGCTATGTAGGCCAGGTCCTGGTTTTTGTGATAACCTGCACCCACTGTGGCAAACTATATGTAGGATAAACAGGGGTTCCACTCAGTATCAGAATAACAAAGCACCAGTATGTGACCAAAACAGGCTGGAGTGTTGTGTACTTCTCTGTGCTACCTCCAGAGAGCACTGGGGGTTCACTTATGTATTTGTGTCTTCAGGAGCTGCAGTACGCACTTAGGCAGGGGGAATGCACTCTAGCTGAAAAACTCCCACCTGGAACCAACAGCCGAGGTCCTGCCACAGAAAGGGCTGCCAACCCTTGGTCCCAGGGACACACAACCACAGACAGGCCTGAGGTAACAGCTAAGTAAATATTGCATTAATTGATAAGAAATAACAGCTCAAGTGCCCAGTGTACTCCTCGCATTGAATGGATATCCATTGGTGCAAAACTGTATCTGAGTTCATTCTCAAATGGTTATATTTCTGTTTGCTTATTTATAATGTACTGGAAAGTTTACAAAAACATTTATTCTTCACATTTAACTAGGATTCCAGGCTTTTCACACACCACAAAAAACATCTTAAAATGAACTTACTCACCTACTCTCTTCTTCTTTAGAGCTCCAAGGACAAAGAGAACAATCTCAGCCAGTCCCAGAGCTCAGTGGACGTGGGGTTGCAGACACACTCAGGTCTGCCCAGGTCTCAGGTGTCATCAGAGTCACTGCGGTCATTAAGGGAGCTGTGGGAGATACTGGACAATGGATTCAGTCCATCTATTTTCTCAGAAGGTAACCACACAACTTATTTTGCAGACATTTTTTTATATTGTTGATATGTAGTCAATATTAAAGACCCATATTTTATCTGGATCTTGTATATTCCTAAAAGTCATAAAGAGTCAGAGTTTCCTGGTTTCTCTTATCAGGTCAGAATAACAGCATGTTTGCACTAGACATGTTCAGAGCAACTTGTGCCCACACACACACACACACACACACACACACACATTAGAAAAACATTAATTTGCCATTTCAAGGTTACAGTGGATACCCCATGATAGTGGTGTGTAAGCTGGGAACCTTAATTTGAGATGCAGCTCAGCACTCTGTGTAAGTCTGTTTTGGTTAGGTGCCTATGGTCTGGGTATCATCGGATAATCCGTAATTAATTTGTTATTCAAAAACAGAAAAAACCTAATTTGGTGTCAGAATAAACTACCAAAAACCCAAACAAACAGACTCCCTTCTTGGTTTTTATGTTTTTTGTTTTTAGATCAAAGAACGAAAAAGTCAGAGTTCATTCAGCCAGTTCGTTTTTTTTCTCGTGTCAAGTCAAATGGTATCCTTCAAAATAAATGCATGCCTGTGTAATGTGTTGCTACCTGTCAAGGTTATTACAACTTCTACAATTAACTAACTGTACTACCACACGTCACATCCCACTGAGAGCTACATTAAGTCAGTGGCCACACTTCTCTCAGGGGTTTGAGCAGCCACTCAAGCGACTCACATACAAATTAGGGGCGTTTCGACAAGATAGTCCCGCCTCATTCTAGGTATTCCACTATAGGGGAAACGCACCTAATAAAAATACTGGAGAGTTTCTCTCCAAATCTGGAGACTTCCAAAATCCTCCTCCATCCTAGAGAGAAATGTGTCACTATTTCTGGTGTTAGTGGAGACTTTTGTGCTGTTTTGGACTCTGATGAACCAATCACTCTGCAGTTAGTGTCCTCAACGAGCAGAGGGTGCTGCTGGGAGCCCCTTCCCCGTCCCAAAGCACTCACAGGTGCCACTTTCTCACAGTTAGAGACTTTTCACACCTTCTTAGAACTTTATTTATAAAAAGTGACTAGCGACCAATTTAGCAACTTATTCAGGGCATCAGGGAAAAGGGAGAAATATGTGGTCGGCCTAATTCATTCCCATGCATGTGGCTCAGAGTCAGTTCAGTAAACAGTCTATGGGTCCGTCTCTCTCCTCTCACGCAGCAGCACTGTTGTTGTTATGTAACACTGCCGGGTTAGAGGTTGGAGGAGGGGCGATGACGCCGTCCTTTAACAAAGTATTTGGTTTCACTGGCCAGACAACAACGCCATGAGTGGCGGTTTACAATCTTCCCACTCTGGGACCTGGTTTCTAAAGATCCTGTTTTCAGGCTCCGATAACGCCGGCTGCTGTGGATGGAAGACTAAACCAGACTCAAGTTGTGCGGTTACAGGAAAACATGTCTCCACGTGGACGGGCCCTAAAACTAAACTAAACTAAACAAGGGGTGAAAAAACATTGTTTAGCTGAACTGAAAATAAAAATGAATGATCAAACAGAACTTCAGACACTGATATTTAATTATATTTCCACCGTAAAGCCAAGCTGGTTTCCCCTCTCTGCCAGTAGATACAGTGCTGTAATAATAACTTTGTTACTTTTGGCAGGAGGCCAACTAGAAGCTACTGTAATACATTCTTTTTTTAATTAAGTCACTAAATTGGTGTTACTGAATAGCCTGTTACTTCATTACTATCTCTGCCACCCATCAGGTGTAAGAGAGGGGGTGATGGTTCAGTGACCACAGCTTACCCGTCTGGACTGAACTCATCCATCTCATCTGCTACTGTAACTGTAATAAAACCTCTGTGGTCAAAAAGCCAATAGATCTTAAAATGTAGCAAATTCTTGTAAGCAAACAAACAGCCCTTTTTCCTTCTTTCAGCAGTATCTGCACATTAATAATGAATCTCCACGTCAATGATAGTGATGTGGAACAACCTGATTGACAGCCGTAGCAGAAGACAGTCTGTGCTTTGATGTCAGGAATATGATTTATATTTTTACATTTTAGATTAGTTCCCAGTGAGATATTATTGAGTTTATGAAATAACTGTTGTAAACTTCATTATTGCTGCTCCTGGAACAACATTTAGTTATATTTGGGCTAAAACGTATTGGAATATTATCATGTTCTTAATTATTTTATAAAATAATCTATTTAAAACAATGTATTTAGTAATGGAAAAGAGCCAACAAAGAACCGAGTCGATAAGGAGTATCTATAACAGCAGCAGTATAAAATTCTAATGGTACTATCCCCACAAGACTGAATGAATGATCCCAGCTGAGATTATAACAACAGGAATCAAATAAAAGTTATAGGCACATTATTAATGGCAGCATTTCAAAGTACACAAAACTAAGTAGATGGCAGGATGAGTGTATTTACATGTGTTCCTGATTTGTTAAACTGTTACTTTAGTTCATATGCCAACAATTATCCAAGTTATTAATACAGATGTATTGAATGATGTTCATTTGCTATTTGATGGTTTATTTGGAACCTAGTTATATACAGTGTTGTAATTAGTATTAATTAATTAGTATTTACACTGCACCTTCATCACTGTATCATCATCTCTGACCCTCAGCTCAGAGTCAGACCTGCATGTCTTTCTGTTCTAACTCTGCTCTCAGCTTCTTAGCAGCTCTGACAGCTCACATCACAGATTTCAGTGAGTAAGAATGACTAAACACTGTAAATGTAGGCTTACTGGTCTAAAGATGACTGTTCTATGTACTGTATGAACACTATTTTAGGAGTTAACTGTGTGAGACTGTATCAGCCTGAAACACAGCTACTCACAGGAGATTTCTCACATCCATCTACTCCCTTTACACTTCAGTGTATTAAGGACAACATGCGAATGAAGATAATCCAGAATCAGAATCAGGTTTATTGCCAAGTGATTTGCAGTACAAGGAATTTACCTTGATTTGACGGTTCTTACATGAAAACAGACATAAACATAAGCATAAAAATAAACCTAAGCATAATAAACTATTAAAATACATATATGTATTTACACAAGTAGTGCAGGAGGTGGTGTGCAGTTAAAGTGTCTAGTGATGATGACACTATCTTGAATAAATTAAACAGTTTATTCATCATATCAAATACATCAATGGCATGATAAACTTCATATCAACATTATAATACCCTACAAATGGACATAAATGAAGTTATGGCTGCAGAACATGGACTTGAAAACTAAAAGGGAAGATCTTCATGAACAGCAGGCTAAAATAGAATAAAAGAGGCTTTCAAGTGTGAAAATGTCTTCTAGCGACGTCAATCGGGCCACTTCTTTTTTGCTCTGGCTGATATTATACAGTAGCATACTTACATCTGGGGAATAGGGGAGGGTTGTTTCCCAATTTATGGCTGCAGTCTCTGTCAGCTTTCCAGGGAACAGTTTCTCAACTCGAGCAGTTGCCAGATCAGGCTCAGATGCAGTGATCAGCATCATACCATTGTGAAACCTGACAAACCTGGCACAGTGTTACAGTGCACTTATGATAGCTGCACTAGGGTCAAAGAGTTTATTACAGATAAAGACAGATACTGTACAGTTTCTGTCCACATGTCACAAGTGTCCTTGGGCAAGACACTGCACCCCAAATTGCTTTCCTTGTAAAGTGCTTTAGATAAAAGCGCTATATGAATGTAACCATTTATCTTCATTTGCACTAAAATATACTTAAAGTGTTATTCTGGCGTAAAATCATCCCATGGTCTTTTTCGGCACTTACATACATCAAATAAGCCATCTAGACAGTTTTTTTCGTGCATAAACTATTAACGGAGAAATCAGGTAGAGTCGCTAACAGCCGGACGTGGCTAACAGTGATTAGCTCGGGGCAGTACGGTGAAACGTCTTTTTTAACCTCTAATACTGCTCAAAATAACACCAAACCTTTGCAGCAGCATGAGAAGAGTCCCTACACATAACCTTAGCGACTGCCCGGGATTTCTCCGTCAATAGTTGTAACACGAAAAAAACTGCCTTGATGGTCTATTTGATGAGTGTATTTGCCTAAAAAGACCCTTGGGGGATTTTACGATGGAACTTTACTTTAAGCGCGGTACACTTCCTGGGCCACAGCCCGGTTGAGAGAGGTGGACTTTTAGTAAAGCACAATTACACATGTACGAGCACGAGCAATGACAGCGGTCCTGAGACTATTTATATACGACTGTTCCCTGCGACGGACACTTAAACAGTGCCTGCCCTTTCCCAATCAATTTGCAACGATGCCTTTTCAGATGGTTCTGTACAACAAACATCTGACAAGTTAGGTTAAAGGTTGAATCTGGAGAAAGAGCAGAACACCGCCATCTAGTGTCTCAAGATCGTAGTCGCAACAACAAAAAATAACTCCAGCAGTCGGGTTTTCCAGGTTGGTTAGACCCGGCCCAGTAGCCTACAAGAGACCGGAGTCTGTTTGAGCCTGTTTGAACCCATTCCCTCTAGAAAATCACACCATAAAAACAAGTATTAGAGGAGTTTGACTGACAATTAGCGTTAGCCGTTAGCATTAGTGTTAGCCGTTGCAGCTAAGTAAAGATGAAAGTGATGTCAGCGATCAAGGAGAACCGTAGCCATGTGGGCGTGCGTCTGAATGGTGTTTCTCTCCTTTCTCTCCGTCCATGGAGTGAATGCTCGGCCTATAGTGACTCTGGTTTTTGCCCGTCTCCGCTCACTCAGCTGCTGGAACAAATAACGCCCCCTTCACTAAGGCTCCGAAGCAGCTGCAGGATTGGCAAACTCCATTTCACCAAGTGTCAGCCTACAGTAGCTGCACCCAACAACAGACAACCCTGGCAACCAGCAACGCCCAACGCTATTGGCTGCTGCCATGGAAACACAACGGGACAGAAAGTCATTGTCAAACCTGTCAAAAAAAGACTAAATATATATTTTTTATGGAAAAGCAATACTTTCATTCTGTACCCCTCAAACGCCCCATGGGTTTATCTTTTTTTTATTAAATATATTGCTTTTAATAAAGATTCTACATTCAACCTTTAAAGACACCAGCAGATGAGTCATTGTAGCCATTAGAATTACATCTCTTTTGTCTGCTCCTAAAGGTGAAGGTGAGCTGAGCAGGAGGGAGGTGGCTGAGTCTGGTGGTGCTGGAGTCCAGATGCTGGTGCATGGTATCAGTGCTCCCATCCATAACCAGCCCACAGTGGAGGTCCAACAGAGTAGGAACCCGTCTAAAACACCATCGAACACTACCAAGACCAGAAAATCTGGATCCAGTGGAAGCATCTGCAAGATCAGAAACTACAATGTTAAAGACTGACACACATACTGTATGGGACAATCAGTCAGTATACTGGTCATGGGGAGTCCTACAAAAACAGTTGTATAAATTTTCTATGGCTCTGGAGGAGCTTTGTCAAGTAAGATATTCCTGATCATGTCTCTTTTTATTTATTTATTTTCATTAGTACTTTTGTTTGTAATTTATATTTATATGTACTGTTAAAGTATTGTAGTAAATTCAGACTCTTTTTTTAAACTTTTTTTTTTACTCTCCACTCATTCCCTGTCATCATCAACATGTTCAACTATCCATTAAAGGCATATACTGTAAAATACCCTAGAAAATTATTTCAAATTAAACCGCCAAGTTGACGATCATCATTACTGTAGGTTTAATATGAACATATATTTAGTATACTTTAAATACATATGTTTTTGAGTAAAATGCCATCTCCTTAGGCTACTTATTAAAGAGACCCTATTATGCTAGTTTTCAGGGTAAGCTACAGTAGGTTAACATGCTTTGAGCTTAAAAAAACATTATACAGTAGTTCTCATACGGCCCATTGCTACAGCAACTCTTTGGGAAAGGCCCCCCCCCTCCCGAAAAGCCCAGTGTGCTCGGTTTGGTCGGCTGGTCCGCTCTGCTGTGATTGGTTAACCATTTAGGAAGCGTGTCGGAAATGTTAAGCCCCTTACCATATACGGAATCGATTACCTCTGAAAACCATGGACATATTAAAAGAATGGACGGTGGACCGAAAATTCATCTCTATGAGAGCTGCTCAGTGGCGCAGGGTTAAAGTGAACGGGCGAATGTGCTCCCGGCCCAGGACCGACACACAAACAGGCCAGTGCTGCAGTACTGCACTTGGCCACTAAGCCCATAGGAGCATTCAACAAGAGTGCCTGTCCTGGGGATCTGCTGACAACACGTCTCTACCATAGTACCAGTTTGCAAGTGACGTATAGCACTTTTGAAGCATGACCATAGACTGTATAAAAAATGGACGTAGCGTCTCCTTGGGAGCCCGTTCGCTCAACTTGATCCAATCGTCCTTGCCTACAGGAGTCGCCATCTTGTCAGACTTTGACTCCTCCTCATTTCCTCTTACCAAATAAGGGCATTGATGTGTGGGGGGTAGGGACATACATCTGTCTGGCTGAGGTACACTGGATTAGCCACATTAGCTCCACTGTCTGGGAGTTAGGCTAACAGAACATGCCGCTAGATAAGCAGGAGCGGGAGTCAGTGTTGAGATACTTTTCCTGGACTGGGAGGGAACGGGAGTCATTTAAAAAAAAAATTGTAACAGGAACAGTATTCTTTAGAGGGCAGAGGCTGACACTGCACATTGTGTCTCTAGCGGAAATTAAACCGAGATTCTACAGCGAGTCGAGCGCAGGTCCTCCCGTGTCAGTCTAGTGGAAAACACACCGGCTCCGGGAGTGAAGTGCAGGCAGCCAGAGATTATGATCTATGATTTAAGCTAATATTCAACACAGTACCATACTCATAGGCTGTAAAACACAGACCCTCGCGGCCCGAATCCTCCCACTGCTCCAGATTAGCATCTAGTGTATGTGTCATAGTGCACACTTACACTGTCCGCCTGTACCGAGTCTCGGGCTTTAGGGTACTTGTCCCCCCCCTCCCTCTCTCCCCGCGGGCCAGGCCCATTTGTACTCACACTGCCCGGGCCTCGCGCAAATGCTTCTTGCCTGTCCATAAGTCATCACGCCATAACACGTCACACGCATTGATTGACGTCATCGCAATGCGTCGTTTTGTTTACAAATCTTTCCATAGACCTCAGATTTTTTGTGCGTCTTGTCCGACTGTTTTTGAATATTTTCATCCGACCAAATCTGCAGTAAACACTCCACCTCCGCATCACACCAACGTGAACTTTTCGCCACCATTGTTGTTGTTGTTAAATGTTCGCGCAGAGTCCGTGTCTTTTTTTTTTTAATGTTCCAACAGGCGCACATAAAATGACGTCAGAGCCGCCGTAGGCCTCGTGCTCGTGCTCGTACACGTGCGTATGCTCGTGCTTGTACACGTGCAAACACGCTTTACAAAAGCCCACCTCTCTCAAACGGGCCGTGGACGGCAAGCTGGCCGCAGCTAGGCGCGGAGCGGTTGCACTCACACTGGTCAAACGAACTAGGCTTTACTCATAAGACCTGTTTTGGCCCGGTACGGAAGGACAGTGTGAGTGCGCCCATAGATAGCAGGCTGTATTGCAAGTCATCGTGCAAGTGCGGCTATTTAATTAGCATAACAGAGCTAACACGTTGTGTTTCTAAACCATCTGTTTGTTCAGACGATCGAAGAGCAAACCATCTTGTCACTTATGGAAACACCATCACATGAATGACCAGATGACGGAGTTAGCATGCTAATGATGCTAAACCTGACAACTAGCCTCTGAGGAGAAGTGAGGGCCAGTGGCTAGCTGTCACTCAAGAGACCACGCCCCTAATTATTCATACACTTTAACCTCCAATAAAACAAAAACTAGCCTGGTACAAAACAATTAACCCTTCTAAGTGTTGTCATGGAGATATGACCTAAACATCCAGACTAGAATATTTTTGTACCAGGTTTAATGATGCTGTGAAAACGACCTGTTTAACATGGGGGTCAATGAGAAACTGCTTTATTATGAAACATGCCCCTAGTGGACACTCAGAGAACTGCAGTTTTTGGCGCTTTCTGATTGGATCAACCAGGAAGTCGCTGTGGTGGGGGCTTGCACTGCTCTGTTTGAGGGCGTGCCTGACTAAGGCTTGCACAGCCAGGCATTGGGCAAGGAATGACCAGTGACGTAGGTATTTAACGGAAGTAAAGACAGAAATGATATTGAAGCGTTCCAGGCAGGTAACGAGAAGTTCTGTCTGAGGGGAACACGACCATGGAGAAAACTGCCGTGGAATTTAGTTTTTTTTTTTAACTTAGAACACCTTTTACCGACACAAACAAACTAAATAGCATACTAAAGTACAGGGAAACCCTCACAAAAGCATGATAGGGCCTCTTTAAAGATGTCAGATTTCAGATTTATTTTTATAGTGAATCACCTCCTACAGGAATAATGCTGCACAGCACAGTACACCGTTGTGTGACTTTGCACATAGGTTATGAAATGAATCCCTATTAAACATGTGCCGATGATTTTCTATGAAACAACATGGGCCGTGGCAGTCATTTCTATTAAACAACATGGGCTATTAAATGACTTTCTATTAGATAATATAGGATATTAAAATAACTTCCATTCAGGAAAATATGTTTTATAAAATCATATGCAATACTTTATGTACCAGACCATAATTTCAGCCAAATAACGTGTGTGCTTCACTGTTGATCCCAGGGTCAGTGTGTTGTGTTGGGGCTTATCAGTGCTGCCGCAGTAGGTCAGTAGAATACCCAGCTCTCCCTAAAACATCATGCTATCTGAGATGATCATGAACTCCAGTAACCCCGAGAAGTCAGACGAGCGTTCCCGGCTACGTCATCAGTTTGGCCCCGCCTCTTAATCACCCTATCTCCGAATAGCGCCCTCCTCTCTACTGCGATTGGGTGAAGCCTCACACCCCCGCTTTGTGATTGGCCAATTTACACGTCATCCAGAACACGTTGAAGTGTGTACACGCTCGTGCGGACTCCTTTCTTTACCTTCACGTTTAAAGTGAAATGATGAGCTGTTAAAGGAAATAGGAACTTTATAATAAAGGTTGAAGAATGCGCCAGTGTGCCTCATGGGTCTGCTATTCTTAGTACACACATCAACATGAAAAGTAAAAAAAAAACGTAAGAAACATGAGCCAGATTGTATAAATTAATTTGACAGCTACTTTATTATTGCCAGAAAAGTGTTGATGGTAATTGTTTGGTTGCCTCCAACATGGCAGCTCAGTGCCAGAGAAGGATTCACATCCGTAGTCTTATTATTTTGCACCCAAAAATGTCTTTCTCAAAGGCGGGTATTATATACATGAAGCCCCGTTAAGTATCGCAAGTACAGCCAACGACCACCCATGGATTCATGCGGGGTTTAGGGTGCTGCTACTCTGGCGGGTCTCGTTGGTTGACACCGTCGATATGACGCTCGCCTGGGTCGACACTTTTGTCGTGCCCCTTCCACCGAGTTGATTGAAGATGGAAACGGAGAACCGGCTTGAAAATACTGTCTGATATCATAGAGGTGTGCTCGTCCGACGGGGCGGAGCGGAGAGGAGCGGCGGGCGGCAGAGACGGTGTGGGCAGAGGAGAGACTCGCAGCCGGTGTGAACTCCAGTAACCCCGGCTCATTATGTCCTCTCTCTCTCTCTCGGTGACTACGGGGGCGTTCAACGAATTGCTCCATCACTGGCTGGATCCGACAGCCCTGCCTCTTTTCTCATTGGACTGCTGGGCCAAGCCAAACTGTCAGCCCATGTGGCGTGGCCAGGCGGAATGTGAGACATTTAAATTCATCAGAGGAAACACAGTCAAAGAAGCGCGGAGGCTAACGGTAAAGCTACCAGACAGTGAAACGACAGAGACGGCCGCACACCCCCACAACAGTCCGAGGAACCCGACCTGGGCAGCGCAGGTGAGCTAATGTCTCTGGCGGTTATTCTGCTGTCGTCAGAGCCACTGTGGGACTTTAGTTCGGAACAATAGCAGGCTACTGAAGAAAACCTGCCCGTTTACTGTGCCGCTGCTTTTGTTAGGACCGGTCGGGGACTGCTCTTGCAAAAAGAAAACAGGAGCTAGCATGACTTGACATTTTGTCATTTTTTGTAGCTTTTATTTCAGTGAATTCTAACTTTTGGTAGTGGCTGGCATTGTTTGTCTGGTTCCCGTTGGTGGAGGTGCTGGATCATATCCAAGCCCACACTGAAGGTGTACAGTACTTCTCCTGTGCCTCGGTCACCGGTGCACTTGTGTGTTCTTGGAGGCTGCTGTCAGGTGCTGCTCCCTCTGGTGCTTTGTCACAGGGCTGAGATGATGATGATGATGATGATGATGATGAGGGTTGGTGACTGAAGAGCCAGGGTAACAGGAGAATGAGGGGCACATCCACCCGCTTCCTCTCTCTGTGAGGTGGCTTTTACAGTAGGGCAGTGGCTCCCCACCCAGCAGGTCCCCATTGTGTACATTTCAATTTATTAGTGAGTGGATATTATTCCACACTGTTCACAATATATTTCAATAATTTTTTTTACAATATAGTTACAATGAATATTTTTAGCCCCTTTTTTAAGCATTTACACATTTCCATTAGCAAACATCCCTCTCCTGGATTGCTAACTACTTAATACATTTTGTTCCAGCTACTGATGACTCAATATTTCTGTATATATATATATTTATTTTTTTTCCAATTTTTTTATAGTTTTTTTCAAATGAGGTGATGTACATGACGACTATATTTCATGTACCCCCCTGTGAATGCAGAAGTGCCCCCCAGGGCACAAGTGCCCCTGGTTGGGAATCACTGCTGTAGGGGATAACTGCTGGATGACAACAAACCGAAGGCCAGTGAGACCAGAAAGTGTCTGAAATTCCCTTTCTTATAGTTTTTTTTCTTTTTAACTTTATTGCCTTTAGTGCACAATTACAGGAAATTAACAACACAAAAAGAGTACAAGAATCATCTGGAGATTGGGTCTCATCTGCACACAAAGATAGCACCGTAAAGGGTATAGCATATATCTTATCTAGTTCTGTACTCCAAAAAAAGGGATATTTTAGATTATAAAGAAATGAAAGGAAAAGAAAATGACAGGCAGTCCAACAGTTTTCTCTCGTTCCATTCTCAGTTCTCAGCACATACAGTATGGCTCACTCTCATTCAAGACTCACATTCAGCATTTGGTTTCTATTTTAGAAGTAAGTCTTGCTGCTCCTTGAGACCAAAAATCCACCTTTATGTCTGGTGATGTTGTATCCGTGCATGCATCTGCACAGTGCCTTCTTATGCTTAATACAGTGTCGTATGGAGCACTGAGACTTATTACAAAGCTCGAATTCACCATTGGTCTTTGTATGATTGGGTTGAATGGTGGGCCTTGTCGACCATTAGCATATTCTTATTCTCTTATTCTTATCTACTGACCCACATCCTTCAAAAAAAGTATGGGAAGTTATTGTATTTGCTCCCAGCGTCCAGTCTTCTAACTGTCCTTAAAGTTCCTACTGAGCAGGGAAAGGGGCATTTAAGCTTGCTGCTCCTTCTGACTGGAACTAGTTACAAAACCAAGTGGCTCTTCGGGAGCTGGATTCAGGGAACACATTTAAAGCGATGCTAAAAGACTTGGAAGCCGTCATACCTTGTTGATGTTGGCTCATAATGTTTTAATACCTTAGAAGATGTTATTTGTTTTGTTACCATTTAATTGTTCTATGTTTGTATTATGTCTGAAATCATGTTACTTATGCTGCTGTTATTTTTTAAAACTCAAAGGTTAAATAAATAAAATCAAATAAACAATGTCCTAGGGCGGCACAGTGGTGATCTGGTTAGCACTGTTTCCTCACAGCAAGAGGGTTCCCGGTTCAAATCCGGGCTGGGGCCCTTCTGTGTGGAGTTTGCATGTTCTCTGCGTGGTTTCTCTACGGGTTCTCTACGGGTTCTCTACGGGTTCTCTACGGGTTCTCCAGCTTCCTCCCACAGTCCAAAGACATGCAGGTGTGTGTGTGTGTGTTAATTGATGACTCTAAATTACCCTTGGTGTGAATGTGAGTGTAAATGGTTGTCTGTCTCTGTTTGTCTCTATGTGCCCTGTGATAGACTGGTGTCCTGTCAGTGGTGGACCCCGCCTCACGCCCAATGTCAGCTGGGATCGGCTCCACCCTCCCCACCCTGAGTGGTTGAGGATGGACGGATGGATGAAATAATGTCCTGATTTTAACCCTTGTAATAATAAACTATACATTTTTGGAAATACCCCAAAACCGTCTCTGTGGTGGCCATCTTGGACTTTCAAAATGTCAGCCTTCCTTAACTTGTTTTAAGCTGGATCTCTAATGACAAATCAAATACTAGCTACTGAGTTTAGTGGCTAATTACATGTTACTTTGTACCTAAAAATACCTGCACCACCAAAGGGCAGATCTCTTTTTGTCACAAAAGGCAGGTGTGGCCATGCTAAGGTAGGCCGACAAGCCAAAAGCAAAGATGGTTAAGCTCACATCATATGCTTGTGTAAATATACTGTACTTTATTAATGAGTTGATATAGGCCCATTTTATAGTTATTAACGACAATGGTTGGAGAGCTGTAGGCCGATATGTGGCCACATGTTTGTTTGTTTTTGGGGGGTCAGGGACTGTTCAGGAGGAGATAGCAGGTGATGCCCCACCACACCGATTTCCTGGTTGATCCAATAAGGAAGTGCCAAAAACGGCAGTTCTCTGAGTGTCCACTAGGAGCAGGTTTCATAATAGAGCAGTTTCTCAATGACCCCCATGTTAAACTGGCCGTTTTCACAGCATAATTAACCCTGTTTAAGGCCTGGTACAAAAAAACACTCTAGTCTGTATGTTTAGGTTATATTTCCGTGACAACACTGAGGGGGGTGAATTTATTTTGTACCAGGCTAGTTTTTATTTTATTGGAGTCTAAAGTTTATGAATGAAGGAGAGTTCGTCCTATAGTTGAACCTCAGATTGAAGAGGAACAATGTGAATTCCATGCTGGATGTAGAACAACGGACCAGCTCTTCACTCTCGCAAGGATCCTGGAGGGGGACTGGGAGTATGCCCATCCAGTTTACATGTGCTTTGTGGATCTGTAGAAAGCATATGTCCGGGTCCCCCGGGAGAAACTGTGGGAGGTTCTGCGGGAGTATGGGGTGAGGGGGTCACTTCTGTGGGCCAATCTCTGTACACTCAAAGAGAGAGCTATGTCCGGATCCTCGGCAGTAAGTCGGACTCGTTCCCAATGGGGGTTGGCCTCTGCCAGGGGTGCGCTTTGTCACCAATCCTGTTTGTGATTTTCATGGACAGGATATCGAGGCGTAGTCGTGGTAGGGAGGGGCTGCAGTTCGGTGGGCTGAGGATCTCGTCTCTGCTTTTTGCAGATGATGTGGTCCTGATGGCATCGTCGGTCAGTGACCTTCAGCACTCACTTGATCAGTTCGCTCCTCAGTGTGAAACGGCTGGGATGAGGATCAGCACCTCTAAATCTGAGGCCATTGCTCTCAGCAGGAAACCGGTGGATTGCTTACTCCAGGTAGGGAATGAGTCCTGACCCCAAGTGAAGGAGTTCAAGTACCTCGGGATCTTGTTCACGAGTGAGGGGATGATGAAGCGTGAGTTTGGTCGAAGAATCAGAGCAGTGGGGGCGCTGTTGCAGTCGCTCTACCCTACCGTTGTGACAAAAAGAGAGCTGAGACGGAAGGCAAAGCTCTGGATCTACCGGTCAACCTTCGTTCCTACCCTCATCTATGGTCATGAAAGCTGGGTCATGACCGAAAGAACGAGAGCGCGGGTACAAGCGGCAAAGGGAAGTTTGGGGTCCCCTGCTAGAGCTGCTGCCCCCACGACCCGACCCCTGATAAGCGGTTGAAGATGAGTCAGTGAGTGAGAGTTAATGAAAAATTAGAGGCGCAGCCTCTTATGTGACAGCTAGTTGCTGGCACTCAGTTCTACTTGGAGGTAAACATCAGCCAGATGGATGTATCTCCCTATAGATAGATAGGGCTGGCAGGCAATGATGCAGCAACATTTTCAGTGTCTGCACCAAGCTTGTGTGAGGTGCAGCAGCTCAGCGATGTAGCCGTCATACACAGGTAGACCATGTGGCTCAGACCTGGTTAGAGCCCCGGCTTCTATCCGCATCTAGAGTTTGGCATTTGTCTCCACCTTCGGCTCTTTCCACCAGGCTGTGTAACAAGTCAGGTCTTGTTGTGGTGTGGTAATGGATGAGCTAAGCAGTGCTATAATCAGAATGTTAGGCCTCATAGCAATGCAATAAGGTATAATTAGAAGACAATGCAGACACTCATCCTTGTTAAATATGATTTGGAATGATGTTCATTGCATGAGACTGCAGTGGGGCAAACACAGTCTACAGGCTACCTCGTAACTGTGTATTATGCGTGTTGACCAGATAGTCTCCTTGTGTGCCTTGTGTCTCCTCTCAGTGCATGGTGTTAGCTTGTGATCTGGGTCAGGTGAGGCTCGATATTGTATTGAAGGTGCTACATTAGATCTAATCTCAGGCCTGTGTATCCTGGAGTCCAAATCTTTTCAGCTACTGAGCCACATAAAGGGCCAGGAGGACAGCCTGTCAGACTGTGACCGACCTGCTCACACTTTCATTGTCATGGCCAGTACACAAAACAATACAACCTCAGTCCCTCATTCTACCCACATTACCACGCACTGTTTGAAACTGACCTCTGTCAACTTTTTCTTGTTCTTGTTCATTTTTTGTTATTCAGTCCCAAACCGTCCTCTTTCTCTGTGTGGAATAAAACAATTAGAATAAGCTCCATCATTCAATTCATAAATCAGCATTTTCTTGGTAAATTTTGGTCTGTGTGCATGTTTTTGCGTGTGTACTCTTGAATTGTGTACTCCCTTGCAATACACTGATAACTTTGGCAGAGATTCATGTTATGGTTTAATCACAGTTGTATATTGTTTTAAGGCTAGGCCTCCCTTCTGTCCACAAATGTGTCTGTCCCTGGGATGGCAGGACACCCTTAGAGCCCTGCAAATAATTGAATTCCTTATTTCCTCACATACACGTACTCAGTACACATATTGTACTCAAACCTCTCAAATACAACACACACACACATGAGCCCTGTCTCTGTGCGTTACATAAAGTTTTTCCTGCATGCCTCTACGACGTTAGGTAGCCAATCATTAGCATTATTAAATCTGGGTACAGTGAAAGCTCACTAGCCAGGCTAACAAGCTAGTAAGACGACTTCGCTGGGGTGAACAGCCGAGGACGGCAGCTGGGAGACGAGGTTACTTAGTGGATGTGTCAACTTAAATCCAGGCAGTGCAAACAGCAGCACCAGAGCTGGGTCTAACCTGAGCCACAGTCCAACCCCGGTGCTGCTGTTTGCACTGCCTGGATTTAAGTTGACACATCCACTAAGTAACTTCGTGTCCCCCGGTCAGAGACCACCACCAATACAATGTAATTCTGTGGGAATTGGTGCTTAATACATGTCTAATAATAAACTTTTTGGAGCAAATTGATTATAACATTAATGATGATACTACACTGCTTTTAACAGTGCAAAGTTCACGGAGGAATGAAATTTATATGTCAGGTTGCTATTGACAGCCCTGTGTAAGATTGTTATATTGAATATGACAGTTTAGAAATAATAATGCTAAGAACTGAGGGGTCGAGATGGTCTTCAGTAATGAAAATTAGCTATAGAGCTGATAAGTCCCGCCCCTTCCTGTAGAGCCCATGGAACCTCAACTCCCAAAAAATATACACTGGTGTCTATTGAAATAGGACAATTATGACTGGTCACATTATCTGTCCTGGATTACACACATGATGTTTGCGGTATTAAATGATCATTTTTCATGTAAAGAGTTGGACAGTTTATTGTAAGCCTGATGAGAATGACACATTTCATGTTCCTATGTGACATCATCACACTCTCCTCCACTTCTCAACTCTGAGAACTGCTGCTGCGTGGCTGAAACTTTCTACATGTCCCGACTCGTAGGGGTTTCCGTCACGTGTAAGGATTTTGTCCTCTCTTTGGAAGAAGGTGGTGAAATGTGACAGAGAGACAGCCATGTTCAGCAGCACTCAGAGTTTGGAAGTGAAGGGATAGCGTGATGATGTGACGAAATGTGGTCATTCTCATCAGGCTTTTTCCAGAGCCTTTTACTAAACATCTTACAATAAACTGTCAAACTCTTTACATGAAAAAAATATATAATTTAATGCCACAAACATCATAATGACTGGGACCAGAAAAATAAGTGTTCCATTTCAATAGACACCAGTGTAAATCGTTTCAGGACGTCCCATGAGCTCTACAAGAAGGGGCGGGACTTAGCCGCCCTATAGAAGCCAAAGGGGATATTTGTACCAGGCTGCAAACCTGTTTATGACTGCTGTGAAGAATGGCATTTTAACCTGCGGCTCTATGGTCCAAGCAGACACTCTACAGCAGTGAGTTAATTTCTCCGACCTGGAGGTTGCTTTGCTGAAGCATTTCCGACTGTGGTTAAGAGGGGAAAACCATAACATTCCCCCAAACCAGTTTCTCTGAACTACCTCTTTAAGCGAACCACACACATTTAGACTATTTTATGTGGTCTTCTTTTGATAACTACTGTTATAACTAAAGTAATATTTTCTTACTTCTATTCACTGAGCCTCCCCTGGAATAGGTTGCAGCCCCCCTGGGGAGGTCTGTTGAAAACCTGCTCAAGAAATGGAGTAGTGAGGACTGTACGGTTTCACAGATTATGAAAAAGATTTTTGATGATCACACCATTATTGACAAACATTTGAAATGTTTGTATGGAATATTGTATGGCTCATAATGTCATCTTGGCACAGTGAAATGGTGGTTAGCACTGTCTCCTCACAGCAAGAGGGTTCCAGGTTCAAATCCCGGCTGAGGCCCTTCTGTGTGGAGTTTGCATGTTCTCTCCATGTCTGCGTAGGTTCTCTCCGGGTTCTCCGGCTTCCCGTAGGTGTGAATGGTTGCCTGTATCTGTTTGCCCTTTGATAGACTGGTGTCCTGTCCAGGGTGTACCAGGGACCAGGGACACGCGGTTGAAGATGGATGTCATCTGTCAACACTGTAATCAAGTCTTCTGTGCCACAGAGAAATGTCTTGTGTTACAGTCACTATTCACTACCTGTAGTAAAGAATGACCATTTCAGACATTCGGTAGAGTTACAGGTTCACAGTTATTCATTTAATTCTCCATCTCTACTGTTCCTGTCTGTAGAGTTACAGGTTCACAGTTATTCATTTAATTCTCCATCTCTACTGTTCCTGTCTGTAGAGTTACAGGTTCACAGTTATTCATTTAATTCTCCATCTCTACTGTTCCTGTCTGTAGAGTTACAGGTTCACTTATTCATTTAATTATCCATCTCTACTGTTCCTGTCTGTAGAGTTACAGGTTCACTTATTCATTTAATTATCCATCTCTACTGTTCCTGTCTGTAGAGTTACAGGTTCACAGTTATTAATTTAATTATCCATCTCTACTGTTCCTGTCTGTAGAGTTACAGGTTCACTTATTTATTTCACTCTTTCAACATTTAGCTTGAAGAAAATGCTGTGCATTAAACATGTCTCGTTTTGGAGTTCATGCACTAATATGAGCTACAATACGTATGTAAAAATGTCTTGTGTATACTTGGCAACATAATGGCATAGATAGTCAGAATTTAACATATGTGTTAAAAGTGTTTAAAACCATTCATTTACATAATGAGCATCGAACACTTGGTATTCAGATGTTTTTGACTAAAAAAATCCTGTCTGGAAGTCTGGAATTTTGAAACGAAAATGTGTAGGAACCCCTTTGATATAGATTTAAGCCTTTTGTTTGTTTGTATGTTCCCTGCTTACATGGGACAAGACCAGATTATCTTATTTCTATGTATTCCCCGGACCATGTGGGCACAGGCAGCAGGCAGAGCATTATTTAAGTGTGTACAGTGTGTCATGATGTAAGGGAGGCTGCTTTACATGGAGACGGTGACATGCTTAAATTTAGAGTGGCTCTATCCCACACTGCTAGCTGATTGGTCCATGGGACTGACCCTGCTGACACGAAAAGGCCTGGCCTAGAAACAAGGAACAAAGACACAGAGCGCATACACACACACACACACACACACACACACACACACACACACACACACACACACACACACACACACACACACACACACACACACACACTACATTATTGTCTGCCCTCAGTGCTCTTTCATGCATGCTCAGAGGGACTCCTCATTCTCAAACCTGCCAGTCAAAGCCAACACACTTCCATATGCTTCAATACTGAAACATGTTTAATGTGAATTCATACCATCGATTTAGTGCCACACGGATCTTTTTTTAATATTTCATGCTTTGCCGTGATAAAGACATTTTTAGACGATTTGACTATTCCACATGTTTCTTTTCCAATCGTCTGATTGTATTTGTGCCGTATATCAGTGTGTTGCACTGATGAGATGTGACTGGCTGGTGTGAATGCACTCACTGAACCAGAGCAGCACATGCTTTCAGAAATTAAATTTACATTTGGATTTAAATGGATTTCTGAAAATGTATTTTTAATGCAGATCAGAATGTAAATGTAGATTTAAAATAAGGCATTATTAAGACATTTTTCAACAAACATAAAATCCTATTAAATAGGGTGTTCCAGGAAGGAAGTTATTGGTCAAAGTCATCTTTAGTTAAACTGAACATTACTGAGTTAGGGGAGGCTAGTAGAGAAGTTTAGTTTGATATTTCTTTAACGTTGCTTTTAGAAAAAAATAAAACCTTTCTAAGATCAGAATGCTGGATCCACCTCATTCATCCGGTATCTGATCCAGGTATCGGATCGGTGCATCTCTAGCAAATTTGAAATCCATTTTTGAGACTTACAGGGCTCTCGCATGTTTATGGGTTGAGAATATTGTATTTGTATTTGAAGTAGAGGGCCCATGTACCCCTCTCATTGTTGATCTCTCGCTCTCTGTTCACAGTAAGTCAGCATGGACGAGATAGTCATAGCAGGGATATCGGGCCGTTTGCCAGAGGCCAATAACCTGGAGGAATTCTGGGAAAACCTCATCAATGGTGTGGACATGGTGACAGAGGACAATCGACGGTGGACACCAGGTAAGACCTCTCCTAAAGCTGCATTTGATTGATTGGTCAGGGTCAGAAATGCGTCTTATTCAGGATCAGCAATGCAGGATCTGAACTTCAGTGACACAACTCAGTGTATTCTGAGTAGGGTTGGGTAACATTATTTTTAAAAAGTAACTACTGTATTTACATTACAAGATTACTGCCATTTAAAGGTAAGTAGTTACATTACAGCGTTATCTATTGAGAAAAGTAACCCATTAAAGTACTTCTGCGTTACCAAATATGAAAACCCATTTGCGATTACCTGAACATTTTGGTTATATTTAGTGATAGACAGATGCATATTATCGGCCAATATTTGAGTTTTTAGGTGTAATCGTATCGGCCGATACACCACTCGTAACATTTGTTATCATCAGTGTGTAATTTCTATGATGTAAATTTAAGGTGCAAAAGTAGAATCGGCTCCAAATATCGGCCCAAGAAAAGTGGCAATCTGTATCGTTCATCGACTAAGGCTGAGGGGGGAAACAAATCGAAATCGGCCCAAAAAAATCAATATCGGTTGATCCCTAGTTATATTGTCCAGAGGACACGCATGCCTTCCTTTATTGACTCTACTGTCATTACAGTCTACAGCCTAAATGTGTAACTCTGCAGACTAATAGCACGAATGACAGATTTGACTTTATTAAAGGTATATTCAGCTGATTTGAAATCCAGCTCTGTCTTTGCAGTGTGTGCAGTGAGATAAAAGGTGTGTGTGAGCTCCCAGCCAGTCAGAGATAGTGTTATGTGACTTTCATGTACTTCCATGTAATAGAAAACCTAGATTTACCTAGGTATCTGACAGCTGGTTAGACACAGACACACTCAGCCACTTCAGTGTCCACCGAGACATCTGCCCTCAATCTCAAATGCATAAAAGTCACCCTCTCTCCTCAGGAGTGGTTGTTTTTTAGGGAAATACTATAAAAGTTTAAAAGATACTGATAACTTGAACTGCATGCTACAACTGATTCTGAGTACAGAGTATTTTTTATTTTCCATGTTATGCCTATATTAGACAATAGTAGATGCATGAGGGGACAGACAAATGGGGAATGGTCTTGAACAAAAGTCCCATCACAGTCTCAAATTGGGGACCTTGCAGTTTAAGGCAGGGACACAAGCCGACTTGTAGTTGCTAGTGACTAGTGCCAATTAAGGCTGAGTGTGCACTCACGTCACCTGTGTCTTGTCCGAAAAGTGTCACTTGAACACACCACAAAGACTCCAGCCGACAGCCAACTAGCATGTCTGCTCTGTGAGAGGAAATGACTCTCAGCGGGTGACGGTAGTCTGTATTTGTCATTCACAAAGGGAAACCAGAGGCCGACAGGACAGCTCATGACACTAGTTAGCCAGTTAGCTCATTAACAACACAACCCGCTGTTTAAAGAACAAATGTTAAATTTGGTGTGTACGCGTGAACAATCACACAAAAAATTAAGAAGCATTTCTGCTAAAGAGCTCAGTGGAAGTTTTTTTTGGTTTGTTTTCCCTCTCACAGCCTCTTGACTTTAGCTGTTTGTTTACTTTCCTCCCTTCTGTTTCTCTTCTCGTGCACTTAGCTGAACTGCAATCAGAACGATTTCTCTCACAACTAGGGCTGAAAGAATTAATCAAGTTACTCGAGTAACTCGATTTAAAAAATGCATCGAGGCAAAATCTCTGCTTCAGGTACAGGAAATAGCAATGGTTGGGTAGTAAATTGCAGGAGCTAGTATGCCAACTCCTCTTCTCTGCTGCTTGCGTTATTGCACCATGCAGTTAGAAATAAATATGTAGATAAGCAATATATCCTGACTTACAGGTCAATTGCACTCCTCCTGTCAAACTGCTTAGACATTGATGCTGCAGTGAATAAAGATGTCTCATTTTATAAAAATAAATTCACCCTTGCATCTCTTCCCAGGGATGATTCAAGACGGATACAAGCAAGAGATGCGAGGATGCAGGAATTCTATTTCCCATTGTCACAAAAATGTACAATATTAAGGACATATAAGACTAACTATAATCAATGTAAAAGGCACAGATAAAGTGAAAAGTGTTCCCACTCGTGTTTGTGGGCAGTGCTGTTTCTGATGGGGTGGGGGGTGGGGTTCAGGGTTGTTGGGGGCAGAGGGGAGGGAGAGAGGAGAGGGTGATGAGCGTCCTTACAGCCTGGGGTATAAAGCTGTTTCCCAGTCTGGTGGAACAGGCGAGGAGGCTCTGGTACCTTCTCCTAGATGGCAGGAGGCTGTAGAGGCCGTGTGAGGCAGGTTCTGTAAATGTCTAGGAGTGAGGGGAGCAGGACACCAATGATTCGTCCAGCAGCCTTCACTATGCGCTGCAGAGTCTTACGGTTGGAGATGGTGAAGCTCTCGTACTCTCTTCTGTGGGGGCACGCTATTCAATTCAATTTTATACATAGTGCCAAATCATAACAAAAGTTATCTCAGGACACTTTACAGAGTAGGTAAAGACCCCTCTGACTTATTTATGATTTACATAGGCCCATCAATTTCCCCTCGAGCAGCAATCTTGTGCACACGGTGGCGTTGAAAACTTCCCTTTAACAGCAGGAACGTCAGACAGACCCAGCTCTATGGAGGACGGACATCTGTCTGCACCGGTTGGGGAGGAAGAAAAGGAGAGAGAAAAGACACAGACAGACAGAGAGACAGTCCCAGAGATGCAAGCAATCACAAAAGTAACAGTAACTGTAATAATATCTATAGTAATGTGAATATGACTTGTATGTTATGGCAGTTAATACAGCAGAATAGTAGAAACAAGCACAGATAAGGTGATAGATTATGACAATGATAATAATCATGGTGGTAAATATGATCAATGATGAGTAATAACTGCTGGGATACAGCGAGACATACCACTGATGGTGTTTTTATGGCTACAAATTTTATAATTCACAAGACTAATGATTGTTTATATGAGTAACAGTGATAATAGCAGCAGGAAGCGTCGTGCAGGACCACGGCAGCAGGCACCACCACGATCAGCAGGGACCTGAGAGACGACAAAACACAAACAACCCCGGGGAAGAAATTGAATTAGTAACATGCATTGATGAGACATGCATGATACAGACAGAGAGGAGAGAAGCTCCGAGTATGAGGAACAGGATTATCCCCCAGCAGACTAGGCCTATAGCAGCATCAATAAGGGCTAGTAAGCCCTAACTATAAGCTTTATAAAGGGGAAAGTTTTAAGTTTACTTTTGAATATGGGGACGGTGTCTGCCTCCCAAACAGCACTTGGGAGTTCAAACTTGGCAGAGAAGCTGTTGAGGTCGTTCAGCAGAGACGTGTAGCTTGTTGCTCACTAATGTTGTTCTGATGTTCTATATTCCACCCTGCTCCTGTTTTACTTAGTATTTTTTTCACATCTTTGCCCACTTTTAATGACTTGTCTTTTTTCTCCCTGGTCTCTGCTGCCCCACTCTTTCCAGTCCTCCCTTCTCTCGCTTGCATTTTTTCCTCTCTGAATAAAAGGCCTCAGTGCCTGGCAACCATCATTAGCACGCATTCATGTGCTGAAAGAGTTGGACTGGGCTAGCTGATGCTGCTGAGACCACACACCAGGCATCATGGGAGAGCAGGGACAATAGAAAGGGAAATAGATAAAGCGGTTTTGTGCAACTTGGTCTCACAGTAAAAAAAATGTCTTTTGAAGTTCACATTTGCTGAAGGTGGTGGTTATCTTAGCTTATCATTGAGACTGGCTAACCAACCGAGACAACCAACTCGCCTAAAACCTCATCATAAAAGTCATACATTGAATATATTTTTTAATTAATCTGTACACAAACAGAAATTTTGAAACTTTTATTTGGGATTGACAAACAAAACATGGGTTTTGTTTGTAAAATCATCAGGTGAGACTATGTGAAAGAGGTAGGCACACAGGTGTTTTTAACCAGTCACTGATCCAGGTGGACAGACAAATTCCCAAAAGGATTATTAGGCTTTTGCGGCCACTAATTCTACTCAAATAAGAAGACAAGAAACCATTTATTGTGTGGTGGGATGTACTACCAAGATGGTAAAGACCTCAGAACTACATTTCAACATTTTAACAAGTAGGCAAGTATAAAAGCGCAGCCTTTATGAAGTGTATTCAGGCGTTAACTCAGTGTTAACACATAATGTGAATTACCATTAATGCAGAAATTGTAATGGAAATTAGCTTTACCATTGTGTTATCCAAACAAGAAATATAACTCTTATAGCTAGCATAACTGCTAGAACCGCCAGACAAATAATCAGTGCTTAGTTGAATTACAAATGTTACTGTTCATTTGTATCATTGCAATGTTTACTGATTTATCATCTAAAAATCCCATTAACTCAAGCCTAAAACATAATGGAAATTACTATCAGTGTGCATCATATCCACTTCTCATGCTTAAAACGACTTGTGTGCTCATACTTCCTGTCAAAATGCTTTAGTGTTACTTACAGAACTACAGTTTTATAGTTGTGGCCTGCCACGAAAGTTAGGGCTCCGGCCCCGACGATGTTGGGGGGGGGGGGGGGGGGGGAAGACCCATTTTTCAACTTTTGCACGTGTCATATTTAACGAGAGATTTAACCCAACCGACTTCAGATCTGGTCAGTACATTCTTAAGACATGGAAAAGTTGTATTGTGAATCTTTTACCTTTTTATCAAATGGCGTAGCCGTGGCGAGGCCTCAAATCTCGGTCTACCACCATAAAAGAGAAAATAGTTTTAAACATGACTGAACATTGTCCAATCTTCTCCAAAACCTCTCATGTATGATCACAGACCCGGCCTAAAGACATCTATGTGACAATATTATGTTATAGTCACAGCACTCCCTACCCACAACACAAGCAAACAAACATCCACCGATAACATGAAATCTACTATGTGGGTTCTACACCTGATGTAGGGGAACGTAATACATGTTTTGTGTATGTTGGGTAGTGGCGTGGCCGCCATTATGTGCAACCTGCCATGAAACAGGAAGTCAATCTAACCTCACCATACATTGTCCAAACTGCACCAAATTTCCCAGAGATGGGAGGAGCCTGGGCCTGACGAGAACTACATGCCAATATCAACAGCTACAGCTACAGCGCCTTCTACTGGCAACACGAAATCAGCCTTATATGACAAACTTCATCCAATTTACATGAAACTTTCAATGTCTGAAATAATGGCATTAGGAATCTTCTATTGGTGAAAAAAGCATCTTTCACTTTCAGCAATCCAGCAGACCAACATACTTGCAGTGTTCATACAACCACTTCCTATGAGAGGAATTATTTTTAAAATTCTAAATATTATCTATGATTATCTCTATTATTCTTTTTCTAGGTCTGTATGGTCTTCCAAAGAGAAACGGTAAACTGAAGGACATCAGCCACTTTGATGCAGCCTTCTTTGGAGTCCACCCCAAACAGGCCAACACCATGGACCCCCAGCTCCGTCTCATGCTGGAAATTGCCTACGAGTCTATCATAGATGGAGGTGAGGAAACTGAAACAAAAGCTTCAGCACTGAAGGCCAATAATGGACAGTAATATAAGTGAAAGTGGGTAATAATGGTGGGAAAGCAAAGTAGTAAATATTTTCAGTACGGAAAATATGTCTGACTTATCTTTTGTATTTTCTCTGTCAACTTTGTTAAAGTCTGTGATTTAGTGTAAAAAAGAGGTGTGAGTGAGATTACCTGATGAAATACTGAGTCATTGGTTTGAAAAAAAATGTTTCGATGCAGGACTGAACCCGGCCACAATGCGCGGTAGTAAGACGGGGGTCTACATCGGGGTGAGTGGCTCGGAGGCTGGCGAGGCGTTCAGCAGAGATCCAGAGGAGCTCCTGGGCTACAGCATGACCGGTTGCCAGCGCGCCATGTTGGCCAACAGACTTTCCTACTTCTTCGACTTCAGCGGTACCCACACACAGCCTGCTCCAACATACACTTGAATTCTTTGTCTGTTAGTTTGATGCTGGTCTGAAAGCCTTTATTGGTGATTTTTCACAGTAAATTTCCACTTTTGCGTTTTTCTTTTACAGCCATTCCAATGTTACAGGTAGCTACATGCTAAAATCAGGGAAATCAGGGTTGTCGATGTTTTCCATTATTTAAGATCACATTGCTGCTGGAATATGTCTGGTTGTGTAGTTTTGGTTTCAAAGCTGTTATTGGTGATTTTTCACTGTAGAAAGTAAGGGCGTGATCACACTGTCCTCCCGGACCACGACCCGGACTTTAGGGTACTTGTCCCCCCTCCCTCTCCCCCCCGCGCCCCAGCCCCGTTTGTACTCACACTGCCAGGGCCGGCCAATGCTTCTTGCTGTCCATACGCCATCACGCCGTAACACGTCACACGCATTGATCGCGTGTGTGTGGCTTTGTTTACAAATCTTTCCATAGACCTCAGAGTTTTTGTGCGTCTTGTCGTCTGTTTTGGAATATTTTCATCCGACCAAATCTGCAGTAAACACAACGTGAACCTTTCACCACCACCATTGTTGTTGTTGTTAAATATCCGCGCATGGTCCGTCCTTCTATTTACATGTCCGAACAGGCGGACATAACGCTACTGCCATAGGGCTCGTGCTCGTACACGTGCGCACGCTCGTGCTCGTACATGTGCAAACGGCTCCGCTAAAGCCCACCTATTTCAAGCGGGCCGTGGAGGGCCAGCTGGCCCCAGTTGAGCGCGGAGCGGGTGCGCTCACACTACTTAAAGGTACTAGACTTTAGCTGAAAAAACGGTTTTGGCCGCGGCCAAAAGGACAGTGTGATCACGCTATAAGACTGACCGATCAGAGAAAACTGTGATTTTCTGGGAGGGGGGCTTAAAGTTGTAATCTGTAAGAATTGAGATATGTTGTTTCTAGTGGCTGCTTTGGTGGTAAGATGTAACTGCAGGCAAGCCTCTGGGACTTCATCTCCCAGAGTTCCTTTGGAAACTGAACAGTTTCAACTGTATGACGTCAGTAGATTGGCAGCTCTTACCTCAGTGATGTGGCATGATGCCTCCACATGCTCCACCCTGATAGGAGGTCCAAAGAGAGAAGAAAGACGACGTCAAAAGCATCACTAACTGTGTGCCACATTTGATTTTTAAAGGAGGGAATGTCTCCAAAGCCTCTCAGATGGTATTTCTCAGCAAAGCAGCAAATACACATGCTTTCACTCTTTGATGGATAGAAACCTAACAGACAATTAAATAGATGAAAATCTTACGGATTATAACTTTAAAGAGACAGGCTTTATAGCACAGTGACTCAGACAGATGGCCAAAGCGATGAGGAATATCTTGCTAACATTAGCCTAGAAAAATGTAACGGCCCTAAATGAAGAAACATGGTTTATGGGAACATTACATCGGCTCAATTTACTGGATTGGTGACTAGAGTCAGAGAGGGGAATTATTTATATTTGTTAAACTATTACCAGTTGGATTATCCATATGACACACCACTATATTGGACTCCTACATTTATTGTTTTCCACCAGTGTATCAGTGATGTGTTTTCCTTTTTGAGAGACGTCTGGATTACATCTTATAATGGCACATCGTTCTGTTCTGTATATGAAGGAATTACCTGTCTGGCTACTACTCATCGAAATCAAAACCATGATGAGTTCACTTAAATATGTAACAATTAATACAAAAGGCTTAAACAGCCCAATTAAGAGGAAACAAGTCTTTTAGTTCTAAAGCAAGAGGAACAGCAATTTTTTCCAAGTGAAACATATCCAGTTTAAGGTTAGGTTAAGGTTACTAAAACTGTATTTGATGCATAAGGTAGGTTTGTTTTGGTGCAAGGGCAGATTTATTCCAAAAATCATATTACTTAAGCACCAGGATGCTTCATTTGATAATGATGGCCTACAGCTCAAAGAATTATCATATCTCAGTATATATGAATATGTCATTTTGAGTAGATCCCTATGTAGTATGAGTACCATGGATCTCCAAGTCTGGTTCGGTATACAGAAGACACAGATGATCATTGCTGAAAGGGCTGCATCAGTGCTGGGTTAGGGCATGCTCATGGAAAGTTGACAGGAAGGGGAAAAATGAACTTTTTCACGATAATATAATCGTTTAAGATGCACCTGTAAGGTCAATGTTGGCAAATGTGAAATTCTGTCACTGTCTGTATTTGATTATAATATCGTCAAACATAAGTTCCATCTCAGCTGTTCTTTGTGGGTGTCAAATATTTATGTGGCCAAGTATCTTTCGTCTCAGAGCGCCTGCAATGCAAGCCACCACAAAGTTTTGATGGATTCCTTGGTTTATGACGAGCTGTCTGTTCTCTTCCAGTTATCACCACACTCAGTACAGAACACATTAAGATGAGGCTGTTTTTACATGCCATATTTTTGTCTTTTCACACAAACTGTCATAACTCATTAACACATTGTGCAGTTCCAACCAATGTTCGACACCCGACACACGTAAAGTAGCCGTGACCGATCCTGCATTTAGTATTTGGCCTTTTTGTGGACCTACAGGAATGTGCTTCAGTTTGAATGAACTTTACTCACTGGTCATGGGTCTGTCTCGTAATTTGTACAGTTTGTTCTAATAATCTTATGCATGGCTGACAGAATCCCACTAAACTGCTGATCATCATCGTCTGACTGTGTATTTTCAAGCGGACATGTATATATTCATTTGCTGTTCAAAATTAATTTAGAGAATTGTTCATCTTTAGCAGGGACGTGCACTGTTTGTGTGCTCAGTAGTGTGAAGTGAAAGTAATTTAGTCAACTTAAACCATTCCACATTTTGAATGCCCTCATGTACCTCCTGGGTATCCTTGTCTGCAGATGTGGTTTCTAGCTCTAATCCACCCTCCTCTCTTTCCCCCAGGCCCCAGCACCGCTATCGACACGGCATGCTCCTCCAGCCTGCTGGCTTTAGAAAACGCCTTCCATGACATTCGCCATGGTCATTGTGATGCTGCTCTGGTGGGGGGAGTAAACCTGCTGCTCAAACCAAACACCTCGTTGCAGTTTATGAAACTGGGCATGCTCAGTCCTGAGGGGACCTGCAAGTCCTTTGACTCATCAGGTAAAAGACATTTTTGGGCTGCCTCCACGGACAAATCGGCCTGGGGATCTCTGTGTCATATCTCTCTCTCTCTTGTTTATTTTCACCCCTCCGCAATCTTTCATTATCCAATAAAGGCATACAGGATATTCAAATCTGTGAATCAGATTAAGTACAGATTAGTTTTTGCACAGTTAATTAAAGGTTGAATATGAAGAGCAGAACAACACCATCTAGTGTCTCAAGATCGTAGTCTCAACAACAAAAAATAACTCCAGCAGTCGGGTTGCCACCTTGTAATATTTAATTGTTTACTGTGGTTGATGAACTGTGCGTGCGTGTGCGTGTTTGTATATAAAGTTTATCTTTCTATTGTTTTGTTGCTCAGGAAATGGATACTGCCGTTCTGAGGCAGCAGTGGCAGTGCTGCTGACCAAGCGGTCGATGGCTAAAAGGGTCTATGCCACAGTGGTCAATGCTGGCAACAACACAGATGGATACAAAGAGCAGGGTAAGTTTGATGATCAATAGAGAAATTATAGTTTGAATCAATGCTTAAAGGACCTGCGTATTAATTTACTTTTTACATGTATTAATTGTTTGTTGTTAAGCCACTTAAAAAAAATGAAGACTCGGTTGTCCATAACAGCCTGTGGATTGACCTCTGTAAAGGTTTCAGGATCAATGACAACTCCGAAGAATGTGACGTTTTTCTCGCTCCTGAGTCCCTCTACAGCCCGCCTACAGCCAACAGTGATAGCTAAATGGAGCCTTTAGAGTCCACACACATGCTGTTATTTCGTTATACATTTTGCAGCAGAGATGGACCAAAGATTGGCAACTGTCCTGTTTCACGGCTGTTTTGGCTGGGAGTCAGACTAGGGTGGTCCAGGATGGTCCAGGATCAGACCCCCGGTGCTGGGGTTTAGGCTGACTGAGGGTCCATGGGTTGCCGGGCGCTGCAGAGTGTGTGTAGCAGAGACACAGCATGTGTAGACTCTGTGTTGGGGTGGTACAACAAAAAAAGTAAAAATCCTAAAGGGAAACAACGACATGTGGAATATATAAGATATATATATATATATATATATAAGAAATGAATTTGTCTTAATTACTTCTAAGTATTTAATTTACACAGAAGTATACAATAATAGACTTTATTATGTGGTTATTTCATATAGACTATGTATGTCTGTTACAGTTACCCAACTGTTATGGTATAGTGTAGCATACTTACACACTCCTCTTGGTCCCTCAGGTGTAACGTTTCCTTCAGGCGAGATGCAGCAGAGGCTGGTTCGTTCTTTGTACCAGGAGGCAAATATAACTCCTGAGCAGGTGGAATACGTCGAGGCCCACGGCACGGGAACACGGGTCAGTACACACAACAGTGTCATTTCTGAATCACACTTTTAGCCTGATTCAGGGCTGATCTTTGTATTACATACAACGGCGTATTAAGGCCAAGTATGAAAGAATGATAAGAAAAAAATTACCGACCCGTGGGAGGTGTGTAATATTTCCAGAAAAAAAGTGGCAAATCTACAAGGAAAAAGTAGCAAATTTCCTAGAATAAAAACAGTCGGAAAAATAGTGTTTTGTTTTTCAAGGAACTAACCTCGTTGGGCGGTCCACATGGCTACTTAATATTCATAATCATGCCCAATGGTGGTCTGCAGGTAGCGTAAACTAAAGGTCTCAAAATTTTACCCCCCTCCCCAGGGTCCGTAACTTTTTTTTTTTTCATACTTGGCCCTAATCAGCCGTTGAAATTACAGAACAGATACTTGATAAGAAAATCAAAAAGTGACCTTCACACTTTAAATGTCACTCACGAGGAGAGTCTCTCGTCTCTCATGCTCTTTACATGCAGGTTGGCGACCCACAAGAAGTGAATGGCATTGTCGGTGTATTCTGTCAATCAAAGCGAGAGCCTCTACTCATTGGCTCCACCAAGTCCAACATGGGCCATCCAGAACCAGCCTCTGGCCTGGCTGCCCTGGCTAAGGTGAGAGTGACGACACTACTGGTTGCTCTGATGATTTCAAACAAGAACATTCTTTTTATTCTTTATGAGACCTGTTGTCATTGCCTGTTCCAGCCTACACCCCACAGCCTATCTGATACCTGCAAGAACTCTTTGCATTTCGTTATCGTCCTGACGTGAAAAATTGCACACTTTCTGTCACTTTTGGAAAACGTTCATGGTGTTGTTCACATGAAAAGTGATAGAAGTAGTTCAGTGAGGAATGAAATAACACAGCTTGAGACAGAGGTTTGCCTACTTTTTCATCTCCACCAACCTGGCCTAGAACTGCGTAAAGTGGAAGGGATTGACCAATCTTTCAGAAAATTAGCCCTTTTCAGATATTTAACAATGTAAAGTTGGTTCATTCACAATGTTTTATTAAGTCTATTATACTGATTTTCTTTTCTTTATTTTTTCATAAGAGATGATATACTTATGTGTAGGGTTGTGAAATTCTGGGGACTTTGGAAGTTTGAAACTTTTACTGGGAATGTATGGAAATTAACAGGAATAAAGGGAAATTAACTGGAATTTAAGAATTGAAATTGAAGGTAGGCCTTTAAGAGTTTTTCCCTTTTTAAATATAGTTCGTGAAAAAATATTTTAGCATAATCTTGACTAAAACAACCAGATTTCATACAAGTACACTTGCAGAGTGCTTACTGCAGGGGTGATGAGGCCACGCCCCCTACATGCACTGTGTATTCCTCCATCACGTGCACAGACTATTTCTAGAACCCTGGACTATTGAGGCCCCATTTTTGAGCCCGGAGCACAAGACTATTGAAGCCACACAGTTTAACCTCCCATGGAAAGTTTCTGAAGATTTTCCAAAAGTTGTTCTGCCCCCTTTTAACCCTCTTATGTGTGAAATGTATTATAGTGACGTTAGCTGCAGGATGCATCTGTCATTTTCAACCAAATCGACTAAAGAGAAAAAGTGATTGATTATGAGCTATTGTAGTTATTTCAGCCAAATGAAAAGTCTTCTTCATTTTTACTTTGTTGATTGTTTTTCATTCTACACACAGGTGTGTCTTTCTTTGGAGCGCGGAGTCTGGGCTCCCAACTTGCACTTCAACTCCCCTAACCCTGATATTCCAGCCCTCACCGATGGTCGGGTTAAAGTCGTTGACCGGCCAATTTCCATCAAAGGTGGCATTGTAGGCGTCAACTCCTTTGGATTTGGCGGTTCAAATGTTCATGTGATCCTTCGTCCTGCTGAGAGAACTGCTGATGCGTCTACACCACCAAGGACATTTCCCAGATTGCTTCAGGCCTGTGGCCGCACAGAGGTCGCAGTGAAGGCCATGCTTCAAAAGGGGAAGGAACACACTGAAGATGACAGCTTCCTGTCTTTGCTGAATGAGGTATCAGGAGTTCCTACTGCCAGCATGCCCTACCGAGGCTACACTTTGATTGGCTCTGAGAGTGACGTCATGGAGGTGCAGCAGGCGCAGGCCGCTGCCAGGCCCCTCTGGTACATCTGTTCTGGTGAGTCATCAAAGTCTTAGACAGGTAGATGTAATATAGAATTCAGTTTGCATATGGGTTTTTCAGTAATTGCTTTTTATTATCTATAGAGCAAGATGTCTCCAGTTTTTATTAGAACTTTTTCCGAAGAATTCCCACTGAAAACAGTTCATATTCCAGTGTGTGGGATATCCAGAGTATCTGGACACACTGTCTGAAAAGCAATGTTTCTGCTGTGTATTTTTTACAGTTATCAAAGCAGTACGCCAGTATAATCAAGGAATAGTAATATTAAAAAAATGCACTGCGAACTGATAACCGTAATGGATGTGTTGCCATGTCAAGGGTTATCGGATATCTCAGCTCAACAAATAGCGATAGCAGCTCGGGGAACATAGGATGCTCCCCAGCTAGCTACAGCCACCGGAACATTAGCATCGGCTACGACAACCTTAACGTTAACGTCAGTGATTCAAAACTAACTTGACAATTAAAAAACGCTCAAACATTGTACATAACACATGACTGCCGTAATTAAATTATAAATTAAAATGCTGAAAGTACTTAAATTTGTGTGATTCTTTTGCCATGGAACGTGACGCCGGCTTTTTTAAACAACTTTGATGAGTGTGGTCCTTCAGAATCTTCATTTGAAGGGCTACGTAGCCCTTTGTCCTAACCCTACCCCTTACCCAGATGACAATTGGGACACCCCTATCCCTCACATGAACGCGCAAAAACAAGGGGAAGGGCTAAGGGGTGGAATTGGGACGGAGCCTAAAACTAAAATGATCTGCATGATCCACTGATGAAAGAGATCATTTGTAATCTGGTTGAACCGACCCCATGACCCCCTGTACAATTTCACAACCATGGTATGTGCTTATTTGTCTATTGTTTTGTTTTTTGATTCTTTTGATTTTAAACGATTTAACATTGATATGAATTATTTATAATTATGTTATTGATATTGCCCTCTCAAGCAATATTTGCTATTGAGCTTTGGAATGGGACTGTCGATAAATTGAGAACTCTTCAGGTATATGGGTGTTTTCAGTAATGATGTATTGCTGGATTGGATAAAGGTTTGTGACTTTGAATTGTATACACAGGTATGGGGACACAGTGGGCAAGCATGGGCCGCAGTCTCATGCAGCTGCCAGACTTCAGAGAGTCCATCCTGCGGTCAGATGTAGCCCTGAAGGACACCGGCCTAGCTGTGTCTCGCCTACTGATGGATGCCGATGATGCCACTTTCGAAGACACTGTTCATGCCTTTGTTGGCCTTGCTGCCATACAGGTAGAGTAGAGACGTAATTTTTCAGAATCAGAAATACTTTAATAATCCCAGGGGGAAATTACTAAACTAATTGATGTTGGAACCCTAGCAAATTGGTGTAATTTTGATATGAACATAGCCCATAGACTGTATGGAAGTGGACGTAGCCTCCATGACATCACCCATTGGTTTGTGGACTTTTGTTGAAAAGCCATCTTGTGTTTTGGCCATTGCCATCTTTGTTTTTGGCTGTCGCCATCTTGTTTGTTTTGCAGCTAGAATTTCTAGTATTTGGGGCGAGAGGGTGGAGCTAAGTTATCCAGTGTTGTCACTGATTAACAAGGTTTATAGATGAACATCCTACTCCTTACAACGGAATTTCAACCGGTTGTGGGTTTGTTGCAGAACGGCAGCACTGCGTGTCTGCTCCATGCTCCGCTGTCACAGCTGCAGTCACAAGGACCCGCGAGATCTCGCTAATTCATGTATTAGTTTTTATAAACAGAACCACAAAACCAACAACAGTTTGGTTCCATCCAGACAAGTAGAAGGGAAACTACTGATCGTCCTTTTTTGTGGAGATTATCGTGATCCCGCTATGGTTAAGTACAATATTGTGAGCACAGTGTATTTTATTTTAAAATTAATCGGAAATTAGATTTTGTTTCTGTGCTCCACCTCCTGTCCCGCACAATCTGCTCTGTGCTGAATTTCTGCGGTGTGGTCCGGCATTTAGAAAAAATAGAAGCTCTGTGTATCGGCTCCGGAGGGTCCAGATCGCCGGAACTGTGATGGAGTCGTTGGAAACATACACACAGACTTTAATTGAAACCAACCAAAACTGCATCTGGTGGAAATGAGCAGTTAGACTCTCTACAAAGTTCTTAGATTAAAACACAGGCCCAAACCGGAGAACAATATGGTAACAACTTGTTAACCACAGGATAGCCACACCCTAAGGCATTAGAAAGAATGCAGCTTTAAGACACTTCACCATTGGCTCCATTTTTTAGACCCCAAGTTACCGTTTGGGTATGACTCCTAACACTAAGTGCTGATGTAAATATTTTTGAAGCACCAACAACATAGTCAGTGAGTTTATTGAAAGAGTGTTTTAAAGACTTCCCTACTGGCCCCTGTACCAGCTCCTCTCATAGTACAGTCTATTACGAAAATCGACAATCCCAAAGGAAGGAGCCCATTGGTGCTTTGTTTTCTGTGTAGGTTATCATGCTGCTGCAGAGGTTTGCTGTTATTTTCAGCAGTGATAGTGGTTAAAGCCATTTTAATGCCTTCACTGTACTGCCCGAGCTAATCACTTTTAGCCAAATCCGGCTGTTAGCAACTCCACCGGATTTCTCTCTTAATAGTAGTTACACGAAAATGGATTATTTGATGTATGGAAGTGACGAAAAAGACCCTGCAATGATTTTGCGCCGGAATAACGCTTCAACTTAACTGGCTGACATTGTTGTAGCAGCTCTAATTAACCTTGAGGGGGTTATAGTGTGTAACCAGTAGTTGTCTGGGAAATTGCAGGCACTCATGTCTCAACCTTGATCCGCTATTGGTTCAGCTTCATGCAGGCCACACTGAGGCTTTCATGACGGTTGGCAGCTGGCAGCTGGTGTGAGATGAGGGGACAGCAAGAGTATGGAGGGGAAGGGTAAGAAGAGTGCAAGAGGAAGAACAATAGTTGTCTTCTAGCTTTATAAACCTGGTGATGTCATAAGTTCCAGGTCAGACTTTGACCAATAGCAGCTGAAACTTGGGTCTCTGGGTGGTGTTAACACCCAGAATGTCGGGGATCCTGGACCACATTGCTGTTGGCCCTGGGTTTTGTTGCTTAACAAAGGGACCATGCTTCTACCCATTTTGTTTGGTCAAGAGAAGACTGAAAATTCAGATTTATCACAGAAATGAGCAAATCATCTGTGGATTTGCCGGTGGTACCTACACAGAAGTGTGGTAATAAAACAATAAATATCAAGAAATCCTTTAAAAGACTGCATCTGATTTGGATTCATTGCTTGTTTATATTCAGCTTAAACTACAACTAAGTCTATGGTCTATGTGTGTTCTGTGGTTCTTTACAGGTAGCCCAGATTGACCTGCTCACTAAGATGGGTCTGCAGCCCGATGGCATTGTAGGACACTCCGTTGGAGAACTGGCCTGTGGCTACGCTGATGGCTCCCTTAGCCACACTGAGGCCATCCAGGCTGCTTACTGGAGAGGCCGCTGCATTAAGGAGGCCAACCTTCCTCCAGGAGGCATGGCTGCCATTGGTGAGTGAGTGAGTGAGTGAGTGAGTGAGTGAGTGAGTGAGTGAGTGAGTGAGTGAGTGAGTGAGTGAGTGAGTGAGTGAGTGAGTGAGTGAGTGAGTGAGTGAGTGAGTGAGTGAGTGAGTGAGTGAGTGAGTGAGTGAGTGAGTGAGTGAGTGAGTGAGTGAGTGAGTGAGTGAGTGAGTGAGTGAGTGAGTGAGTGAGTGAGTGAGTGAGTGAGTGAGTGAGTGAGTGAGTGAGTGAGTGAGTGAGTGAGTGAGTGAGTGAGTGAGTGAGTGAGTGAGTGAGTGAGTGAGTGAGTGAGTGAGTGAGTGAGTGAGTGAGTGAGTGAGTGAGTGAGTGAGTGAGTGAGTGAGTGAGTGAGTGAGTGAGTGAGTGAGTGAGTGAGTGAGTGAGTGAGTGAGTGAGTGAGTGAGTGAGTGAGTGAGTGAGTGAGTGAGTGAGTGAGTGAGTGAGTGAGTGAGTGAGTGAGTGAGTGAGTGAGTGAGTGAGTGAGTGAGTGAGTGAGTGAGTGAGTGAGTGAGTGAGTGAGTGAGTGAGTGAGTGAGTGAGTGAGTGAGTGAGTGAGTGAGTGAGTGAGTGAGTGAGTGAGTGAGTGAGTGAGTGAGTGAGTGAGTGAGTGAGTGAGTGAGTGAGTGAGTGAGTGAGTGAGTGAGTGAGTGAGTGAGTGAGTGAGTGAGTGAGTGAGTGAGTGAGTGAGTGAGTGAGTGAGTGAGTGAGTGAGTGAGTGAGTGAGTGAGTGAGTGAGTGAGTGAGTGAGTGAGTGAGTGAGTGAGTGAGTGAGTGAGTGAGTGAGTGAGTGAGTGAGTGAGTGAGTGAGTGAGTGAGTGAGTGAGTGAGTGAGTGAGTGAGTGAGTGAGTGAGTGAGTGAGTGAGTGAGTGAGTGAGTGAGTGAGTGAGTGAGTGAGTGAGTGAGTGAGTGAGTGAGTGAGTGAGTGAGTGAGTGAGTGAGTGAGTGAGTGAGTGAGTGAGTGAGTGAGTGAGTGAGTGAGTGAGTGAGTGAGTGAGTGAGTATTTTCATTAAATATGCCCACTGAGGGTTTGATAGTTTTACATTTCAAGATGTTGAATTCATTTTTATTAAGCGTTTTTTTTTTAAGATTCAAGTCTATTTATGAAGCGATTTCTGCACAGGCTGCTGTTTAGATCACACAAATATTGCCCTGTATATGTGTTTTTAACTAATTAACCGCATCTACATTGATTGATCAGGGCCCCCAGTCTGTCTGCCGTTTTTCTGTATGTGCTGACTCGACTCGACTAGATTACACTGCAGGACAATCCACCTTCAAGTAATTCACACACCCCATCATCCAGATGAACTAAGTGTCTTCTCCAGCAGCAGAATAGAGTTTAAAACTAATCTAAAACTTAATTTAAAAGCCACGTCCCTTTTTAGCAACGAGCACCAAAATAGAATTTATACAGATTTATGAATATATATCATACATTATATAATATTATTGATTAGCCCATTTATATTGCCTGTGAGTGAGTGAGTGAGTGAGTGAGTGAGTGAGTGAGTGAGTGAGTGAGTGAGTGAGTGAGTGAGTGAGTGAGTGAGTGAGTGAGTGAGTGAGTGAGTGAGTGAGTGAGTGAGTGAGTGAGTGAGTGAGTGAGTGAGTGAGTGAGTGAGTGAGTGAGTGAGTGAGTGAGTGAGCGAGCGAGTGAGTGAGTGAGTATTTTCATTAAATATGCCCACTGAGGGTTTGATAGTTTTACATTTCAAGATGTTGAATTCATTTTTATTAAGCGTTTTTTTTTTAAGATTCAAGTCTATTTATGAAGCGATTTCTGCACAGGCTGCTGTTTAGATCACACAAATATTGCCCTGTATATGTGTTTTTAACTAATTAACCGCATCTACATTGATTGATCAGGGCCCCCAGTCTGTCTGCCGTTTTTCTGTATGTGCTGACTCGACTCGACTAGATTACACTGCAGGACAATCCACCTTCAAGTAATTCACACACCCCATCATCCAGATGAACTAAGTGTCTTCTCCAGCAGCAGAATAGAGTTTAAAACTAATCTAAAACTTAATTTAAAAGCCACGTCCCTTTTTAGCAACGAGCACCAAAATAGAATTTATACAGATTTATGAATATATATCATACATTATATAATATTATTGATTAGCCCATTTATATTCCTTTTGTCCATAAGTATCCACCTATCGAAACAATCAAGCTGTTTTTGCAATTCACCTGAAAAGTTCTTGTGCGATGAGGTGACCTGACGTTGTGTGTTTTGCACCGTGTGAAACGTGAGATTTGCGTTGCCCGGCTTGAAAATGCATGTAATCACTTCTGTACATCGACTTTGTGTGTAATCTTGTCGCATACATCGTGACCATCAATCCAGTCTGTACGTTATAAGGAATCATATTTACACTTTACTACAGTTGTACATCCGTTGTTGCAGAGAAGTAGAGACATTCCTAAGCTCGTTTTGGACCGATGTTTGTTCCGTGTTGTAAATTTTCGGGAGAGGTGTCTCTGAATATTGTGTTAAATGGAACCATCTCCTCAACCACATATTGTGTAACAGAGTCTGTAAGAGATTTGTGCCTGTTGCTTTCATTTATTAACAGTCAGCTGGCATCGGGCTGACTTGTCTCTGCGGCTGCTCCATCTCCATGACTTGGTGAGGGCAGTGGCGCTTCCATAGCTGGAAAAAAAAGCCTGTTTCACTGAAAATTTTCTTGGGATTTTGCCTCGTCTAAATTTGCTAGCTCTCCCTTGGCTTTAATTTCCAGGCCAAAATGTTCCCAAACCAGCAACATTTGGTTTTGCGACTAAAGCAGCTGTCATTTTTCAGTCACGCACACTTGGCGGATCATGTGATGTGAACATCGCCTGCAGTAGCGGGCAGAATGACACTCTTCACTCTTGTTTTCACCATGAATTTATTTAAGATTGACACATGCGGTGGCTTGTCACCCCCTGCAGTTGGCTTGTTTATACATTACCACGACAGCCCTAGAGCAGAGCTCCACGAGAGGTCTCCAGCTTTAAACCAAGTCTCAGTTAAAAGTTAAAAAATCCATATTTTGAGAGGAAAAGAGATCTTTAAGAAGAAAAGTCTTGTCCTATAGCAGGAGAGCCCTGTGTAAAGGTTGATAACATGTTTTTAATATAACTCAACAGAGCTCCTTTTGTTACTGATTTCCCCAATAGTATTACTGGTTGACAACAGTAACAAAGATTCTCATTCAATGTATTTTAATCTTTTACAACTCTCATTTTGCTGTTTTTGTTGTTTGTTAGACTAGAAAGACACTATATAAGTACAAGTGCACTTGCTGTGTGTGTTCCAGGGTTGACCTGGGAGGAGTGTATAGCTCAGTGTCCAAAGGGAGTGGTCCCAGCCTGCCACAACGCTGAGGACACTGTCACTATCTCTGGCCCTCAGGTCAGATATTCTATGAGACCTTGTCTTTTATAGCTCTGTTAACACACAGAGAACATGACAACATTGAACTTGCTTTTACATCTGGAAAGTTCACATTTTCATTGGCTCACACAGTGTTGATTTTGTAACTATGCTTATATTCCAGGATTTGTGCCAGTGTCCTAGACACTGAAAAGTTAGGGAAATGTTGTATCTAATATACGTAACATAATACCTTAATGTTACCAGTGCTTTTGCTGAATACTACAGGTTTGGTAACACTACTGTAGAAAACTCATCAGCAAACTTAGAAGATAAATGTGTGTTTTTTTGAGAGATGACAACAGGGAAAGAAGAAGGAAGGAGAATATAGTTGTGGACCAGCAGCTAGTTGTTAACTTGCATAGCAGTGCCAACGCAAAAGATGCCAGGATGCTTTAACATTCTAAAAAAAAACAAAGTCAGGTTGTACAAGTATCATAGCAACTCTGTCGTCTAATGGAAGCATGGTTACATTGACTTTTACCCATCTAGTTTTCCCAGGTGCAGGGTTCTGTGTCTTGACAGGTTGGGTGTGTGTGTATGTGGGTGTATGTGTGTGTGGGTGTGTGTGTGTTTCATCAGGATTCAATCAGTGCATTTGTGTCCGAGCTAAAAGAGCAGGGAGTGTTTGCAAAGGAGGTGCGCAGCGCTGGTGTCGCTTTCCACTCCTACTACATGGCCTCCATCGCTCCAGCCCTGCTGGCTGCTCTGAAGAAGGTGCGTAGCTCTGCAACATCTTGAACAGTATGCAACAGTGCATCTCTGACTCCTGCTGTTACAGTGACAGTGACTGAGGAGACTGGCAAACACATTCAGTTCCCTTTGGTGAAGTCATATAGGATCTTTAGTATGTTCTAACCATTTTAGATATTTAAAAAAAAGAAAGGTTCATTTGTAAATTGCTGGCAAGAATTTACAAATGAACATGTTTGGTCGGTTCCTTTACAAGCCCTCATTTTTTTTTCATCCCACCTATGCATTTTGTTTCTTATGTTATTTTATATTTCTCCTGGTGTTCTTTAATGTATGCTCAAATAAAGAAAAATAAAGAACAGTGTCATGCTTTGTATTGGCATCATCAATTATTAAGTAACTGGTAATTTTTTGACACAATAGGCGACTTTGAGTTGCTGAAAAGCGCTATAAAATAGTATTTATTATTATTAATAAGAATATTATTATAATTATTATAATCTCATAAGGGTCAAACTCAGTTTTGTATCCTGCAAGTTCAGCATTATGGAAGTTTTTTTCTGCTTTATATGAAGGACCTTTTCTCAACACAACCATAACTAAAGGCATCATGTTTTAGGTTAAAGAGGAACAGGGTATTAGGTATGGAAAAATAATATAAATGTCATCTTGTGTGTAGGTGATCAAGGAGCCACGGCAGCGTTCGCCCCGCTGGGTGAGCACCAGCATCCCTCAGTCTGAGTGGGACTCTCCTCTGGCTCTGTACAGCTCGGCTGACTACCATGTCAATAACCTGGTGAGCCCTGTGCTGTTCCACGAGGGCCTCAGCCTGGTGCCTGAAAATGCTGTGGTGGTGGAGATCGCACCTCATGCTCTGCTGCAGGTATGCACAGTTCAAGTTGTTGACTAAAGTGCACTTATTATGCTATTCCTTATTTTCTGTCATATAATATATAATGTTACATTATCAGATGTTCATATTTTCATCCATGTTTCGTGCTCAGGCCATCCTGAAGCGTAGCTTGAAGCACACATGTTCCATCCTCCCCTTGATGAAGAGAGGCCACCCCAACAACCTTGAGTTCTTCCTCTCAAACATTGGCAAAGTCTACATGAACGGGTCAGTAAATGCCTAACTCTCTCTGCGTTTGTGACTTTTGGTGCATTAGTTTAGTTGGGGTCACCTGTTGTTCTGGATGGGCTTTGAAGTGAAACCTGCTGTCTGCTTCTCCTCTTTGAGCACTCATGGTAGCAGTTTCAGATTGCTAATATCAGAATTCTTTTTAATGCACCTCTCTAGCATCAATGTGGACAGTAACAGCCTCTGCCCTGCGGTGAAGTACCCTGTGCCTGTTGGTACACCTCTAATCTCCCCCTTGGTGCAGTGGGACCATGCCCAGACCTGGGATGTCCCTAAGGTAGAGGATTTTTCCTATGGCTCAGGAGGATCCAATTCTGCCAGTGTCTATAATATCGGTATGAAATGCACATCTGGATCAAAAAGCAGTTATCCATCTGCCCTCTTATGTCATATTATGACTCCATTGTTTTTGACCACTTGCCGTGCTCTGTGTCCAACAACAGACATTAACCCGGAGTCTACAGACTACTACCTGATTGGACACTGTATTGATGGGCGTGTCCTTTACCCGGCAACGGGTTACTTGGTGCTGGCCTGGCGTACCTTGGTAAGAAGTCTGGGGGTTGTTATGGAAAGCACCCCTGTAACCTTTGAGGACGTCACAATCCACAGGGCCACCATCCTGCCAAAGACCGGTGAGGCCAGAGAAGCACACGTGGGAGCGTGATGGGGATGGGGGTGGGTTTGATTGTGACGGACTGATGAGCCTCTGGTTGCCTCCCTGTCCGTCTGTTCCTCTCAGGCTCTGTCCAGTTGATGGTGCATCTCATGCCTGCCACCAACAAGTTTGAGGTTTCAGAGAACGGAAACCTGGCTGTCAGTGGTACGTACTGTAGTTTTTGTGCTTACGATGTATAGTAGTAGTATTTTATCGTATTTTATTATTTGATTTTATTGAACTTTATTTAACTTCACTTCTGATCCATGTCATGTCATCAACATCATTTGGTTTGTGATTTAGTATCATTACAGCCACTAGTTTTGTTACTTCTTAACAAATTCAAGGAGAATATAGCTACTGCCCTTTGATGGGGTTTGTTGTTTTGGGACTTTCCTCAATTTGATTCTAAACAATCACATCGAATCTATACTGTACAATTCTTATTACATTGCGTCATATAATGTTGATTTAGTAATTGCAAACAATAGCAATCAACATAAACTCTATCTAGAATAATAATGGCAAAAAAAACGCTCATTCAAAACTTTCACTTTTTAAATATTTTTAACAATAGAGTGAATTCTTTGGGCCTGCATTCAAATTAATTCTGTTGTGGATCACATTATGTTTCCATGGGACATAAGTAACCATAGGTTTTGTGCAGCAAAATAAGTGGCAGTTCTAATGAATGATATTAGTATTATTAGATTATTTATATTAGAGCAGTAGTGTCCCCCTATATAGAGGTATGTCTGCAGACTCCCTCAGCATCAGGTGTAGTATATAATCTGCAGATATTGCTTTTTTTCCAACGTTAATTCATGTTCTGGGAAGTTACTCCTTTGTAGCCCCACTTTTCTTCAGTGGTCTTTCCACCAATCTCTGCCTTGTGCCCTTGTTCTGCATGTGATTTTCAGGTAAGATAAGCATTCTGGAGGATGAAGCCCTCGATTCATTCCGTAGTCAGATAAGTCAACAAGCTGCCAATGACGATGGTGACCACAAAATGAAGCTCACCGCACATGATATCTACAAGGAGCTGCGACTGCGCGGCTATGACTATGGAAAGACCTTCCAAGGCATCCTGGAGTCCAACAATGCAGGTGTGTGCGTGTGCGTGTGCGTGTGCGTGTGCGTGTGTGTGCGTGCGTGCGTGATTTAACTAACACATTCAAGTTGTATTCAGTGTTGTTCATTAATTCCTCATTTTAAAAAAAGCGCACAGTCTGATCCAATAATAATGTTACAATAACTTGAAAAGGTGTTGAGGTTAAAATACAGTAGATTCAAATGTTAAACAATTTGAATCTTGCCTCAACAGCGTTCAGTGGCCTCTTCAACATGTAGTAAATGTAAACAGTCACTGAAATGCTACTGTAAGATTTTATAGTTAATAACTTACTTTTCAGATATAATACAGAACATCTTCAAAATGAAAGGAATTATGTTCCATCAGTGCCATCGCGTGGTCATTACTTTCCATGGGAACGTATGGGAATTAACAGGAATAAACCTGAAATTTACAAAATTGAAAGCTGACCCTTTACAGGGATTTTAAATATAGCTGTGGAAAATATATTTTAGCATAATCGTAAACTAAAACAACCACTTGAGAACATCTATTCTTTTCCTCCATCTCATGCACAGATGATTTCTAGAGCCCTGGACTATTGAAGCCACACATTTGAGTCCATGGACTACAAAAAATATTTCCAGCTTAACTTTCCCCATGGGAAGTTTCCTGGAAATTGTCCACCCCTTTGCAATACTATGTGAAATAAACATTTTAGCTGAACTGCTCTAAAAAATCCAGATACAAGTCAAACCCTCTCACCAGGGAAGCCTAGTTTCTTTTTTGGAAAAAAACTTTGAAAAACGAGGGGATACAGCGAAGATCAAAATTAGAGAACAAAGTATAATTCTAGTTTTTTTCTGAAAATACTGTTATTTTTTATGTTCATAATTTGATAGAATATCCACTGTGTCTATACCACTGATGTACTACCATGTTCTTTAAATATCCAAGGCACTTCAACAAAAACCTTTATTTTGTGAAAAAAAAACAGTGATCAAAATGAGAGATCCTTGCCCTTTTTAGCACTGAACTGGAGAACCAACTCCAGCTGCAGAGTTGAACCGATTCCCCATTGAGAGTCTTTACATCATCCTGTCCTCTCGTGCACTTGTTTAACGTGGACGGCCGGCCTTTTTGAGGGACTTAAATTAATCTTTGTCCTTAAAGTTTCAATCTTCTTGAAATCACAGACTGTGAACGCCCAACCTCTCTCTGATGGCTGAGAGGGTCATCCCTTTGGCCTTCATCTGGACAACCTGCTGTCTCAGGGTTTCAGTCTCCTTAGAGCAGCTTCCCTCTTACAAAGTAACCAGGAGAGCTGCAGATAAATAGGGTGTATCTAACAATGAAGTCAATTGTCACCAGGTGCAGATTTACACCAATAACTGGGAGGGATCTGAGAGGGTTCTCTCCTTTTGATCACTGCTTTTTTTTTTCTTTCTTTTTTCGCAAAATAAAGTTTTTTGTTAAAGTGACTTGGTTATTTAAAAACATGCTAGTAAAGCAGTGGTATAGACACAGAGGATATTTTATCAAATTCTGAACATTAATACATCAATATTTCAGAATAAATCAAGTATTGATCATTTGTTCTCTTATTTTGATCTCCACTGTACAAATTAGTGATCTCCCTTTTCTTCTTATAGTGGTAAGAGCTAACTGTCCTATGAGCCCATCCACCATTAATCCTTAATAATAAAGCCTCATCTAGCATTATCCCTTACGAATAATACAAGAATACAAAGATGAAACACTGGATGAGAAAAAAGGCAGTAATTAAAAGAGGATAAGCGTTAAAGGTTACACTGTGCTGTGTTAATATTTTCACTATATTGCTCAGTGACGCTCTGGTGTTGCACATTGTTTTTGCTGACTGGCTACTGTCATGTAATTGGACAATTTCAGGAAACGACGGGAAACTGCAGTGGACAGGAAGCTGGGTGACCTTTCTGGACACCATGCTGCAGATGATTGTAGTCGGGCTATCGGGTCGTAGTCTGCGTTTGCCAACCAGGATTCGCTCAGTGTGTATTGACCCAGCTGCCCACCTAGAGAAGGTCTGCAAGTACACCGAAGAAAAGCAAGGTATGTAGTTTGATTTTCATTTCATGTGTATCTGTCAATAACTCTACCAAGTGTCTGTGTCTGGGTGTCAAACAATATCTCCAGCACACTAATGATAGAACAATGTTTAAATCTGGAGGACTCCATATAAATTGATTCTCTGTATAGACAGAAACCAATGGCAAACAGACGTACTGTATACACACAGAGCGGTTCATGAGACCCCGAAATAATCATATTAATGAAGAATTTCTCCCCTTTGTGTACAGATTGTTTATGTTTGATCTGTTTTGAATCATGCTTATCATCTGTAAGTCAACTCCACATTGAATGTTTGCCTCTTTTTCCCGTAGCCCTGGATGTCCACGTAAACCGCTGCCTTGACAACATTGTCTCTGGTGGAGTCCAGATATGTGGTCTGCACGCCACTGTGGCCCCCCGTCGGCAGCAGCAGCAGAGCCCCCCCACTCTGGAGGAGTTTGGGTTTGTTCCCTATGTGGACACAGAGTGCCTGATAGCCGATGGGAAACTTGCAGAGCAGCTGATGCTCTGTAAAGGTACAACAGATTTACTTTATTTGACAGCTATAAGTTTGGATTATATTTGCTATTTGAAATAAATATTAATGCACAGCTGTAACTGTTTACTTAAAAAATTTAAATAAACATATGAGTGTATTCCAGTGAACATTAGGGGTGTCCCAGAATACGTAGTCGAATTTGATTGGTCAAGTCTTGCCTATAAGTGAGTGATCATCGAATCATGTTTGTTTTTTCTCATTTGGGACGTTTCCACACAGACAAAAAGCTGAAATGTCCCCAGTAGAGTTGTCATTGGTATTTTTTTAGCCCCCTCTGTTTAACCTTTACTTGGAAAATAGCAAAATAACAAAATTATTGGCCAAGACACTTGATGTGACTATCCCTTAGCTGTTGTTTCAGACCAATGGACAGAGCTATTTGTTGTGTGTGGGTATATGTAGGTGCGTCACTGTCCATCTGAAATGGAGTGAGATGGAGGGACACACAGACATGTCTGTTAGCCTGCCTGCTTTTCAATTGCGTCCTGAGCAGAGAATGTGTGTAGGAATCAGAATTTCTCTGTTGTTTGTTTTGATAACCGATCTGCCTGCATACACATGTGAGTGCATGTGGTTGTAAAAAAAACATTGATATTTCAAAAATTTGTACAGCTCCTTTTTAAAAAAAAATTAACAAAACACTTGCTTCTATTAGCCCCTTTTCTTTCTGGTATACTCTGCTTCCACATCCTTCTAAGTCTTTGTTCCAATCTATCGATCCAGGTTTAATCCACAGACTGCAGAGAAAGCTGGCCCCTCATGGTGTCATGCTCTCCGTCCCCGGCTTACAAGGGGAGTCAGACAGCACTCCTCCCAGTCCCGAGCCCTCTGAGCCCGGCCTGGTGCGACTGCTGGCCCTGCTCTGTAGTCTTGAGCTGAACGGAAACCTTCGATCTGAACTGGAACAGACTGTGGAGAAGGAGAGGGCGTGTCTGCTGCAAGACAGCCTTCTGCAGGGCCTGCTAGACAGCCCAGCCCTCAGACACTGCCTGGACACCACTGTAGAAAACAGCATGCCCGGCAAGATCAAAGTCCTGGAAGTAAGACTGAAAACTAGATCAAAATCTAATAGAAAATATGCATATTGAGTGAATTCCTTCAGTCTTAAACTCTCTTCTCCTGTCTGACCCCTACCAGGCTCTCTCCAATGATGGTCAGCTTTTCTCTCGCATCACAGCACTCCTCAACATCCAACCCATGCTACGTGTGGACTACACTGCCACTGCCACCAACCTGGACCTTCTGACACCCCACCAGGCCACCCTGGAGGAGCTGGCGGTCTCTTCAGCTCAGTGGGACCCCCTGATAGGCCCGGCTCCTGGAGGGGTAGTAGGAGGGGCAGACCTTGTTGTGTGTAACCATGCCTGGGGCCCAACAAGGACGGACCCTGGACTGCTGGTGGCAAATCTGGCTTCCGGAGCGAAGCAAGGAGGGTTTGTTCTTCTCCACACCCTGCTGAAGGGAGACACTCTGGGGGAAACGGTTGCTTTCCTCTCTACCACTGCTCAGAGCAGCTGCAAGCCAGGACTGCTCACACAGGTCAGTGCAGTGTCCAAATCACTTAAAGGGAAATTCCAGCGTAAAATCAACCAAGGGTCTTTTTCCGCAAATGCACTCATTAAATAAGCCATCACAACATTTTTTGTACAACTAGTGACAACTATTAGCAGAGAAATCCCGGAGAGTTACTAACAGCTCAATACTAATTGGCTCTGGGCAGTACGGTGAAGGCATTTAAACATCTTTTTTAACCACTAATACTGCTGGAAATATCACCAAACCTCTGCAGCAGCATGAGAAGAGTCCCTACACAGAAAACAAAGCACCAATGGGCTCCTTCCTTTGGATTGACTTTGCTAATCCACTTGAATGGACTTTACTATGAGAGGAGCTAGTACAGGGGCCAGTAGGTAAGTCTTTAAAACACTCTTTTAATAACTCTGGGTTCACTAACTACGTTGTTGGTGCTTTGTTTTTATGTGTAGGGACTCTTCTCATGCTGCTGCAGAGGTTTGCTGTTATTTTGAGTTGAGTTGTTAAAAAAGACGTTTGAATGGGTTCACTACGCTGTACTGAGCTAATCAGTGTTAGCCACAATCGACTGGTAGCGACTCTCCGGGATATCTCTGTTAATAGTTGTTACACCAAAGAAATTATCTCAATTGCTTATTTGATGAGTGTTTTTGCCGAAAAAAGACCCAGGGATGATTTTAAGCCGGCATTTCACTTTAAAGCTAACTTTTTTATAACACTCTCAATACCTTTTGTGCCGCTTATGGACATCCCAATGATGGCATCTCACAATCAAACCATAAGATTGACAGAGTGAATGATGGTATCAATTATGTTGAACACCGCTGAAGCTGGTGTGAGTGGGAGGCGCTGATATGATCTCTCTCTTCTCACAGGCTGAGTGGGAGAGAGTGTTCTCTGAGGCCTCCCTCAGCCTGGTGGCTGTCAGGAAGTCCTTTTATGGTTCAGCCCTCTTTCTGTGTCGCTGTCGGTCTTCAGGCAAACAGCCCATTTTTATACCTGTTGACAGCACCAACTACGAGTGGGTTGAAACACTCAAGGTGGGTTCCATATCCTTCTGTGCGGGTCTTGCATTTGTCCTGAAATACAATATTTTTTCCAAGTCAGAATGATTGGTAAAAGGGAGTAGAAAATAGTTTGTACTATAACAAATCCATTGAAATCATAGTAAGTCAGTATAGAGTTTCTTTGTGACTTCAGTCATCATTTACAAATGTGACATAATCATAGTCAGAACTGTGCGTTCTGTGTGGTTCTGTGCTGCAGGCAACAATGGCAGATTCATCAGACTGTGCAGTGTGGTTGACTGCCTCTGATGCCCACTGTGGCATTGTGGGAATGGTTAACTGTCTGCGGCAGGAGCCAGGGGGCGACCGAATACGGTAAGACATGGGGCAAGTGTTCCCACAGTGCCCTGAACATTATATGTGCAAAAAAACCACCTGTTCTGTGTCTTTGGATACACTTTCCATCATGCTGTGCACAGTGAGCAGTTTAGTTACTTCACTTCAGTCTCTTCTTACCACAATTCATTTTGTGAGCCTCTTGTATGAAGGTATTGCCTCAATTATTGGGCCATGTTGTATTGGGTTAATGTGATGGTGTCTGTGCTGTGTTCCTTTTTTATGTTACCAGCTGTGCATTTGTGTCCAATCTAAACGAGTCTTCAGCAGCACCGAGCCTGCAGCCAGCCCACAAGTCCATGCAGTCAGTGCTGGAGGGAGATCTGGTTATGAATGTGTTCAGAGACGGACACTGGGGCGTCTTCAGGCACAAGCTCATCACTCAAGGTACCTAAATATCAACTGTGACTTATGCCCTGTTTAGACGAAGACGATCTAGAAAGGAAACGCAAAAGTGGCGTTGAGTTCTCACTTTTTATTTCGCGTTTGGACGAGCGTCTTCAGGGGGATCTCTGCGTGCGTACGGTGACACAAAAGTGTGTAAATTGGATGTAGTGTGCACGACTAGGTGTAGCTGTGAAGCACTGCCACACAACAGCACCCAGAGCTGGTGCATGCATAGAAACGTCCTTCTCCTTCTCTCCCTAACAGCTGAGAAGCAGGATGCAGTACAGTGTGACAGGGATCTGCAGCACGGTCTGCAGCCTCCCACTGCCTCGGCTCCACCCAGAACACTTGAATGCTCCACTGATGGAGACAGTACCGCATGTTTGTTGTTTAACTGAACTCTGCACATGGAAGTTATGGAAACACGTACGCCACGTGAGCCAGCGTGAGCAGATCAGAGCTCACTTTAGTGTTTTTACCCCTTGAGACAGAAACACGTACGCCACGTGAGCCAGCGTGAGCAGATCAGAGCTCACTTTAGTGTTTTTACCCCTTGAGACAGAAACACAACGGTGAAGCGTTTTTTTAGGTTTTAAGAGGTTTCACTTTTTTCTGTTTTTTAGACCAAAAAACGCCATCGCTGTCTAAACTTAAGGCACATCTGATCAAATATTTTGATCTTTTCACCAGGGATTAAGATTAACGACGTCCCATCGTCCTGGGGTCATAATTAATTGTCACCAGGATGATCAATATTCTTTCTCGGGTCGACCTCGGGACGACCTCGGGAGTTTGGTGGACTTCATTTTTCTGTTTAAGTTTTCAACACTTTCTGCAAACCAGAGCGGGTTTGCAGAAAGTGGAATAAATGGAAAGAGGACTGAGCTTCGTTCAGTTTACTGGTGCGCTCTGCGCGCTCACATTTGTGTTGTTCAGTGAGACGCATGCGACTGATATGGTTTTGACACTGTTGTTCACTACAACCATCATATCCAAGTTGGTTTGATTATAGATATACTGTAGAGCCACAGTGGTGGCAGAGCTTGTTTTTTTGGAAAGCAAGAAATGGAAAAAGTTAGAAATAATTCACCTCGATCGGGACAGTTTTTATTCCCCCAGGACAGATTTCTTTAGGTATTTACAGTTACCAACTGTCTTGATGACACACAGGGAATGGAAATGGGAACCTACCCCCATAGAAATGGGGAAACGAAAAAAAAAAAATCATGAGAAAATGATATGATATAGTTTTGTCCATGGATTTCCATAACTCCATATCACATTACATAAGTTTATATCGCAGGGCACTTGGAAGGAGGTGTGTACTGAGGCTAGCCTGCTCACAAATTCAAACCCATGGAGAGGATTTAAATGGAAAATAATTACTATATTGCAGTGCACAACACCACTAATAACTTCCAAGATGGGCAATACATGTCCCAGCTCATGTTGTTGTTGGGTGTAGCTACTGTAGGCTGGCACTGGGTGAAATGGAGTTTGCCAATCCTGCAGCTGCTTCGGATCCTGGCAAAACCTGGCAACCCAACTGCTGGAATTCTTTTCTGTTGTTGTGACCATGATCTTGAGACCCTAGATGGCGGTGTTCTGCTCATTCTCTATATTCAACCTTTAAGTCTGTAAACATAATGTATATGGTAAATATAATGTGTACTTATGCCATATACAGCTAAAAAAAAAAAAAGGAAACCGTAATTGTATGAAAATGTATATATTGTATGCTTGTTGATAAAAACTAAATAAAAATGAACCAAAAACAAGAAAAAGATACTAAGTGGTCTACCTTCTGGGATTTTAGAAAGTGCTCTTGTTGGTCACTTAAATGATAACTAGCCAAGATGAAACTATGTGGTTCTGCAGAAGGTATATCTCCAGATCACTTTCATGCTGTAACTTCCCTTCATAATGTTTGATGTGCCCATGGCCACGCTTCATACAAGCATTTGTCTGTTTTGTTGTTGTCAGATCTAAATGAAGAATTGACAGAGCAGGCCTACGTCAATGTCTTGACTCGAGGTGACCTCTCTTCTCTGCGCTGGATTGCCTCCCCTCTTCGCAACTTTGTGTCCAGCAACCCGAACGTGCAGCTGTGCCGCGTCTACTACAGCTCACTCAACTTCAGAGATATAATGCTGGCTACTGGCAAACTGCCGCCGGATGCTATCCCAGGTAGAGTGTCAGTGGAAGACACACAACAAGAAGTCTTGCACTTCGATCTTCGTACTTTACTTCATACATGAATTAGCACCCACAATTAAACAACTTGCTTCTCCTGTGCATCATGTAGGCGACCTAGCTCTGCAGCAGTGCATGTTGGGTATGGAGTTTTCCGGATGTGACCACATCGATAAGCGTGTGATGGGACTGCTGCCAGCCAAAGGCCTGGCAACAAGTGTGGATGCTGACAAACGGTTCCTGTGGGATGTTCCCTCCAGCTGGTGAGTGAGTGAGTTTGTGTGTGCTAGCCGCACAACATGCTAAAGTTAGCTTCAACAGGTTAACCTCCAAAATAAACACCAAAACAGCATCAAAGTTCATCCACTGGGTCTCCAGCTCCTCTGATGATGGGAGTACATGATGGCTATTCTGTTGGTTCTTGTAGCAACAGAGCAGGTAGCTGACAGGTCCTGGTGGCTAACCGCTAGTCTCTGCACAGGTCTGTTTGAGGGTGTGCCTAACTAGCAGGCGTGCACAGCCAGGCATTCTGGGGCACGAATTACGTACAAGTATTACAGAAGTAAAACACGGAACCATTTTTACATGCAGAGACAAACTATATCACCTTTGACTATATAGTAAAGGACAGGACCCCCCCCCCCCCCCCCCCCCCCCTCCCCTTCAAAAAAAGCGTAATGGAGCCTCTTTTAATATTTTATTGAAGTCTTATTATTGATGTACTAATATGTAAGCAGTACTTGTTGAATCTTGTTGTAGGGGAGCCTTTTAACTGCTTCAGATACTGTTTGCTCCTACTAGGCCTACTACAGTTATTTAATGCATGCAACTATGATCATGTTTTGTATTTAAAACCCTTATCTGGGGACTTCCGGTGTCACAGTGCTTAGAGCAGTGGCCCCATGTTAAGCTGAAGGTCCTCAAGGCAGCGGCCGCGGGTTCAACTCCGCCCTGCAGCCCTTTGCTGCATGTCTCACCCTCTCTCACACCCTACTTACTATCGGTCCTTTATTATAAAGGCTTGAAAACTGCCAGAAAAAATCATCTTTAAAACCCTTATCTGAAAAGTAACTAATAACTTTAACTGTTAAATAATTAAAGTGTAGTCAACAGTTCAATGTTACTGTACCTGTAGTATATAATGGTAAAGAATAGTGCTGATGCGCCTGTGTGTGTACAGGACACTGGAGCAGGCAGCCTCGGTGCCTGTGGTCTATGCCACAGCCTACTACTCTCTGGTGGTCCGCGGCAGGCTCCGCCCCGGGGAGACAGTTCTGATCCACTCAGGATCAGGGGGCGTGGGTCAGGCTGCTATTGCCATAGCACTCAGCATGAAATGTAAAATTTTCACTACAGTCGGTAAGTATTTAACATTCACATTACACACATTTTGGTATGTTATATATTTTACATATAAGCCCATTTCTGCCACTGGAAAAACCCATTTGTTTTTTCCCACCATATTTAATTCATGATGGTATTGCATTAATTATTGTGAGACTTGGCTTATTAAGAGTTACTAAATAATATAATATATATAATAATGTAACTATGGGTTTCATGGAAAACTCCTTTTCAACCCTAATCGTCTTATGTGTGGCATCACTAGGCTCACCAGAGAAGCGGGCCTACCTGCAGGAGAGGTTCCCTCAGCTCTCCGCAGCGTCCTTCGCTAACTCCAGGAACACCTCCTTTGAACAGCACATCCTGCTCCACACGCAGGGCAAAGGTCAGAATCCTCAATATGTAGTACTGAGTTGTCGTCGACACATGCTTCACACAGTTTCAACATATTCTTCTTTAGGATTTCTAAAATTAGAGCCACAACAGCTATGCAATGTTTTGGAGCTTAGTAAGAACAATTGGATTTGTTGAACAAGCAACCATTAAATTACAGTTTGAGGTTACAGTGCCATGTCCCTGTGTTGTTTTTTTTCAGGTGTGGATGTGGTGCTGAACTCTCTGGCTGAGGAGAAGCTGCAGGCTAGTATTCGCTGCCTTGCAAGACATGGACGATTTCTAGAGATCGGCAAATACGACCTTTCCAACAACTCCCCTCTGGGTCAGTAGGAGGTCTCAGGCTCACACACTCAGGGTTTTAGGAACACATACTCCTTTCATTTCAGAAATACCTTTACAAATAGGCTCTATTAAAGTAAGTAATTACATGTTCCGCCAAATATTAGAAGAAATATCTCACATGTAGCTGTTAATAATTAGTTGCAGAGGAAACGTAACCTGACTCATGAGATGGCTGGCTTGGATCTGAACACAAAGCATTACTTGGAGCCTGACCAGGTGGATTTTATGACAGTTTGCTTGATATCTTAGCTAACTGAGAGGAGAACTAACACGTCGGCATTCACCACCCTGTGAAAATAATCATTCGGTTTTCATTGTTTTGATGGAGAATGCAGACGTAGTTAAAATTGACGCAGAGGGATCCTAACGTTGACTGTTACCATGTGAATAGATGATCACAGCTTTCTGAAGCAACTGGGAGGTGTGGCAGGAACCTTCTAATTCATTAAATGGCCCTAACCAGTGGTCATCAGCCTCATAGTTATGGAGTTATTACGTCTGAAGCAGGTGCTACGGACGAGGTCCATGTCTTATTTTGACAGAAATAAACACGTTTAAATAAAGTACTGATAGTCAGCTAATTATGTTGCTGCTATGGCATAGCATCATAGTGTGCTACATAGAAGAAATTTGAAATTAAAAAGCCATTTAATTTATAGCAGCAAATATTTTTGCTTTGAAATTTTGTAACTGAATTATTTTCATTGAACTGTTTTTTCAATGTTCGTAATAAAAATTCAGAGGCAAAAAAAATTAGATACATAATTTCAAAGCATAATCAGTGCTAGAAATTCAATGGCTTTTTAATTTCGACGACAGATTTACTTCCATATCTGCACACATCCATGTGAAAACACACACACAAATGAAAAAATAGAGCGTAAATTGAATTTCCCCATTGCGGGACGAATAAAGGAATTCTTCTTATTATTATTATTCTTCTTCAAACACCTGTGCCTGCTAGTAGTGATGCTTCAGTTGTGTTTGTTGAGTCCACTAGATAGAGCTCTTGTTTTGATGAAAGGGGCTCAATGCATGGTGATTCAGTGTGTTTTCAACCCTTTGTTTAACAGAGAAAATAATGAAAATGCTTCATGAAGCTTCATCTGGACATCACTACCTGCTAGTGTGCCTTGTCATGTCCATTGTGCTCAGAATAATGTGAAAATCTTAAAGTTAATTCCATACCAAGACATAATCTGTGTTGCGAGTAATTGCATATTGCGCGATGTGGTTGATCTTCAGAGTGGTCGGCACTGAACATTTTCCTCTTGTTGTGATTTCTCCAGGCATGGCTCTGTTCTTGAAGAATGTCACATTCCACGGCATCCTGCTCGATGCTCTCTTTGAAGAGGGCAACCAGGAGTGGGGGGAAGTGTCCCAGCTGCTGAAGGAAGGCATTATGGGAGGTGTAGTTCAGCCTCTAAAGACCACAGTGTTTGAGAGGGACCAAGTGGAGGAAGCATTCAGATACATGGCTCAGGGCAAGCACATCGGCAAGGTCCTCCTGCAGGTCAGTTCCACATATATTAGCATGAGAGGACTATAGATTGTTCATAATGAACCAACCTGTCATGATGTAGTAGAAGTGCCTATTCATAATGACTAAAAACATAGTAAAATGAAAACCTAATATGCTGGATTATCCTACATGTGTCAGTTAACAACTCCCACCTCAGTGTCTGATTAAAGTTCACATAATAGTTTAGACTTGAAAACACTACACTGCACCAGAACGCCTGCACTCACTGGTTCTTTTCTTCACACAGGTCCGTCATGAGGAGAGGGGTTCAGCAGTCCAAACGGCTTCTCCTTTGTCTATTCCAGCTATCTGTCGCACCTTCTGTCTCCCGTCCCGCTCCTACATCATCACTGGGGGGCTTGGAGGCTTTGGTCTGGAGCTTGCTCAGTGGCTGACAGAGAGAGGAGCCAGGAAACTGGTGCTGACCTCCAGATCAGGCATCAAGAACGGTAAGGCACAAATGACCCAGATCTGCTCAGGTGCTGCTCATTAAAAAAATGAACTGAAATGGTTGATTTTACACATAAATAACATAGTTGTTGGAAAACAGGCCTGGGGAAAAGCAGAAGAGCAACCTCTTCACAGTACTACACAAAGCCATTGGCTTTGAACATCCTGCCACTGGTTTGACTGCCAGCACATACTAGTGTGCCACACTACCATCAACTTCAGAGGGGCAAATTTGGCCTGTGTGTGTTCTCTTTCACAGAATAGATTACTTCCTGTAGACAGGGGTCGCCAGACAGTAATATCGTAGAAATTCTGACTGTACTGTACACTATACAAACCTGAAACTTTGCTTTGGAATCATGAATTAAACAAACGTGTACTAGTGTACTATGTGACAGGAATTTAGCTCTTGGCATTGTTGTTACTATATTTTTTTACAGTTTTACTTTGTAATTGTTGCTAGGTTATCAGGCAAAGCGAGTGCGGGAATGGCAGAACCAAGGTGTGGAGGTGCTGGTGTCTACCAATGATGTCAGCACACTGAAGGGAACAGAGCGACTCGTCGCTGAGGCCTGCACGCTGGGCCCAGTGGGTGGTGTCTTCCACCTAGCCATGGTAAGACATTTTCTCATATGAACTCCGACCATATGTCTAACAAATCAGGTCCAGACATTGTGAATGTCACATGTTTTGAATGTCACCTTACATTATTATTCATAGTACCTACCTACCTATCCAACCACCTACCTACCTATCCATCTATCCACCTACCTACCTATCCATCTATCCACCTACCTACCTATCCATCTATCCACCTACCTACCTATCCATCTATCCACCTACCTACCTATCCATCTATCCACCTACCTATCTATCCATCTATCCACCTACCTACCTATCCATCTATCCACCTACCTACCCATCCGCCTACCTACCTACCTATCCAACCACCTACCTACCTATCCATCTATCCACCTACCTACCTATCCATCTATCCACCTACCTACCTATCCATCTATCTACCTACCTACCTATCCATCTATCCACCTACCTACCTATCCATCCACCTACCTACCTACCTATCCACCTACCTACCTACCTACCTTCCTATCTATCCACCTACCTACCTATCTATCTATCCACCTACCTACCTATCCATCTATCCACCTACCTATCTATCCATTGATAGCCATAGCCCCAGTTAAGACTGACCCTTTATGGTGTTATTGCTCCAAATCTGCTTCTCTGTTTAAATGGGCAGTTATTCCACTTTAATCATGAGCATTTTTGGTATCTCATCATCAGGTGTTGAAAGATGGCATGTTGGAGAATCTGACTCCTCAGCTCTTCCTTGACGTTAACAAACCTAAATATGATGGCACCATGAACCTGGACAAGTAAGATACACATCAATCATCCTTCTGTTTAAATCAGGGAACTGTCGTTAAGGACTGCTATTTGCTTCTCTCTGAATCTTGATGTTCTCACTTCCATTCTCTCTCCAGAGTGACAAGAAAGCTGTGTCCAGACCTCAGCCATTTCGTGACCTTCTCCTCAGTCAGCTGTGGCCGTGGCAATGCTGGCCAAAGTAACTACGGTTATGCCAACTCAGCCATGGAGCGCGTGTGTGAAAAGCGCCGCCACTATGGCTTACCTGGCCTGGCAATCCAGTGGGGTGCCATCGGAGACGTGGGCGTGGTGCTGGAGACCATGGGTGGCAACGACGCAGTGATCGGTGGCACCCTACCACAGCGCATCGCGTCCTGCCTCGAGGTGCTCGACCGCTTCCTGTGCCAGCAGCAGCCAGTGATGTCTAGCTTTGTACTGGCAGAGAGGACGGTGATAAAGAGCGAGGCAGGAGGCCAGAGAGACTTGGTGGACGCTGTAGCTCACATCCTCGGTAAGAGTTGAGCTGTTTAGCAAAATAATTGAACTTTTAGAAAAAGCAAATGACCCAAGTTTCATTGTGTAAACACTACAGTGTGTTGCTATGGTAAACAGTGAGGGAAAAAACATAGCATTTTTTTTGCTACTATTGACCAATTGCAAGTGCTGAAAGTACTGAACGGTAAATGAAATAGTGCCTGTATACTAAACAAGTTAAATTGGTGTAAAACCTGGCCTTCTCACAAAAAAACCTATGGATGGAGAATGGCATGTCTTCTTCAAAATGCTGAACTCTCATTAGGTGTTGTGTGTTATGAGTGTAGGTATCATGGGTCCTGGTTTTCATATCCTTCAATCACCCATTTAGGTACACAAAAGTGTTACCTTCCTGGGGTCCGTATCTGTCCTGGAAGAAACGATGTTTAGTTAGTTAGGCACTAACTAAAGGGTAAAGGGACGAGGGTTATTTGAATTAGTCAAGTTTAAGGTATAAGCAGTTATTGATTCTCACAAGAATTAAAGCGTAACTAAAGCCCAAAACCATTGTTTGAGCTGAATGCAAATGAAACTTATGCATGTTGGTGTTAAATAGTGTTGTTGATGGACTCAGGTCCATCTTGATATTGTAATGCAAAGTGTTTGAATTCTACATAATGTATTGTGTTATAAATATGCACAGCGACTGCCCTCTAGTGATTGAAGCCCATCTATTGTAATTTAATTTTGCTATTGGTCGACCTGGTGACAGATGGAGGTTGCGTTCATCAGCAAAGCAAACAAAGCGAATTAAGTGGGAGTGTACTAATTTACCACTTTTTCGATTTCCCATAGTACCAAATAACTTTACAACTTTCCAGGAAATGAACAGTAAATTACAGATCAAATAAAGAGGCTGCTTAGTATTATCCATGTATTATATATACATTTGAGCACTGCCGATGTTAGACATTTGAGACCGATCCCAAGAGGGATAGAATTCACCAATTACCAAAATATAGTGAACTTCTGGCTCTTAAATAAAGAGCTAATAAAGAATAGTTAACGTTATTATGCATACAATATTTTTCCTTTGTCAACCAATTCTAGAATGAACCAGGAGTAACAAAAGAACACTGTAAATAAAAAGAAATCAATAACTAAACAAACATAATTTTCAGTATTAATCAAATTCTTTCCATGTAAATAAGGAATAAAAATAAAATAAATACATGTACGACACTATAAATCCCTAAATCCCCTCATGCATCTTTTTCTGTGTTTTATGTTCTGTTTTCATATTAGCACATCTGAAAACGTATACTCCGATACCAACATGTCTGTAATAGGCCATTATCGGCTGACTAATATATCAACCATGCTCTAATATACATGTAACAGGAGGCATTTTTCTTGTCTGCATATTTTTTTATTTCTTGAGCTGAATTGGATCATGCAAAGCGTGCAGAACTTACCCTGCGCCCTTGACTTTCAGGTGTGCGGGATGTGAACAGCCTGAACGCGGACGCCTCCTTGGCTGACCTGGGCCTGGACTCCTTGATGGGTGTTGAGGTTCGCCAGACTCTGGAGCGTGACTACGACATCGTCATGGCTATGAGGGAGATCCGCCAGGTCACCATCAACAAGCTGCGTGAGCTGGCCTATAGCAAGCCAGGTGGATCAAACGGTAATATTAGGAACGGCTCTTAAATCAGCAAAACACACTGAGAGATTCACTGAGAGATCAGCCTAACTCAATTTCTTTGTCTTCCTTTCTTGCTTTATTCACCATGCTACAGCTAAGAAGGATGGCGTTCACGCTTTGTTGGAGTCTAATCTGACTCAGCTCTTAATCAACCCCAGCAGCCCCACGGTGACCCCACTCAACAAGGTCCAGAGCCAGGAGAGGCCATTGTTCCTGGTCCATCCCATTGAGGGCTCCATTGCTGCCTTTAAGACGCTTGCCTCCAAGCTTAGCATGCCTTGCTACGGCCTGCAGTGCACGAAAGGTAATGTGTGTTAACAAACATACTCATTTATACACTCACCAGTATATTACTGTGCTAAGAAGGAGCGACACCACCTTTTCAGAACAGAACTTAGTCCTTGAATTGCTGATGAGCCTGAGCCACAGATGGTTTGATAATGTAACTCTCACCAACTATTCTGATCTTTAATTTTATTTTTCATTCACAATCAGCTGCTTATTTTTGGAGAATGTTGCAACGTTGCTCACCTTTTTATGGCCTAAACGTTATGTTTCTTGTTTCTACCATGTCTACAGTTAACAGAGACTTTTTTCACGTCACAAAAATACTTAAATAAAAACATTAGGCCTCCTGCAGGACTGCACCTGGCTACTCCAAGCAGAAAGAAGAGCATTGATGGTGGACCATATATGCATACACACTGATGATGAAGTGTTCCCTTCATTATTTTGAGCTCAGTACAACACCAAGTCATTTAAACTTCAGGGACATAATCTGTCCATTTAGGAAGCACAAGTGATTGTGAATCAGTTTCACCTGCTTTGGTGCAACGGAGAGGCAAAAACAAGACAACCCTCAAAAAGGGAATGGTTTAGATGTGGTGGCCACAGACACTTGCTCTCTCCTCATCCTTCCTGACTGATTCCTCTCCAGTTTTGTGTTCTGTCTTTGTCACACTGGTAGCATGAGGCAGTACCTGCAGCCCAATCAGGTTGCACAGGTAGTCCAGCTCCTCCAGGATGGCACATCCATACGCGAGGTTGCAAGGTTCGCTTTCTTAAGAGCATGGAGGGGATACCAGGAGATTGGCCGATGCCTGAGGAGAGCATCAGCCCAGCAGCAGAACCGCTATATGCTTCTATGTGAGGAGGAACAGGAGGAGCACTGCCAGAGCTCTACAGAATGACCTCCAGCCGGCTGCTGGTGTGCATGTTTCTGGCCAAGCTGTCAGAAACGGACTCCCTGAGGGCCCGGTGTCCTCTAGTGGGACCTGGGCTCACAGATGACCCCGTTCTCTTCACAGATGAGAGCAGGTTCACACTGAGAACATGTGACTGGAGTGAAAGAGTCCTGGGACCCAGCGGTGAACGTTCTGTTGCCTGTAAAATCATCCAGCATGACTGGTTTGATGGTGGGTCAGTGATGGTCTTGGGAGGCATATCATTGGAGGGTCACACCTCCATGTCATAGCCACCAGGACCCTGACTGCTGTCAGGGACCAGGATGAAATCCTCAGTGTTTTTCAGACCTTACTCTGGTTCAGTGGGTCCTCAGTTCCTCTTGGTTCCTCCTGGTTCCTCCTGGTTCCTCTTGGTCCCTCCTGGTTCGTCCTGCTTCGTCCTGGTTCCTCCTGGTGCAGGACGAGGCCCGGCCTGATGTGGCCAGAGTGTGCAGACAGTTCCTGGATGATGAAGGCATTGATGCCATTGACAGGACCTCTCTTCCCTCTGACCTAAATCCAATTCAGCTGAATAACATGTGTGTGTGTGTGTGTGTGTGTGTGTGTGTCCGTGTCCCTCTCTCCCCCAGCTGCTCCTCTGGACAGCATCCAGTCCCTGGCAGCCTACTATGTGAACTGTATCAGACAGGTTCAGCCAGACGGGCCCTATCGGATCGCCGGCTACTCCTTTGGTGCCTGTGTGGCATTTGAAATGTGCTCTCAGCTTCAGACCCAGAATTTACCTGTGGAGTACCTCTTTCTCTTTGATGGATCACACTCCTATGTGGCAGCGTACACACAGGTTAGAGAGAAGCGCTCTTACACACACACACACACACACAGACATTCAGTTTAAACATGCAGGGTTCCAGTTGTGGGAGGTGATTTCTACACTGGGAAAGTTGAATATTAGGATTTTTTTTCCTTTTTCTTTGGAGATGACTGGGAATATCAGGGACACATATTAATTTATTCATTTTGTACAATTTATTGCATTAAGGAGTTCTGAGTGGGATCATAAATAAATCAAAGTGTGAGCAAAATGGTTTTAGATTATACAGTAGTAATGAAGAGATGAATATGTGCATTTAATGATGTAGTTTGGGGAAAAGTTGAGATGTAAAGTAAGGTCGTTGGTTGTTCATGTCAAGTTAACAAAGTATTTGGTTTCCAGAGCTACAGGGCCAAGTTAACACCAGGCAAAGAGTCTGAGGCTGAAACTGAAGCGCTGTGTGCCTTCATCCAGCAGTTCACTGGCATCCCTTACAACAAGGTATACAGCCTCTCAGCACACACCCACACACACACACGCACACACACACACATGGATGAACCATCTGTCTGTCAAAGTCAGTCAGGAGAAGAGAGAAAACATGTTTTCCATCAGAAAAGCCTTTAGTGTCGTTCTCTTCTCTCAGTGAAAAAAACTCTGTTCTGATCAAACAGATGCTGCTGCAGCATCTGAGCTAACCTCTCTTGGAGCTGCCATTGTTCAGTCGCTTTTTAGTCATTATCATCAACCACTCCCACAGATAGGCTCCGCCCTCCCCAGCTCAACTTCAAGTAGCTTCTCACAAACACATAACTTGGAGCCTGACAAGATGGATCTTCTTGTGGAGTGAAACTGTGGTTCTCATGTGATCAAGATTGCAAGAGTTCAGCTACTGTGCAAAGTAATATGTTTCCAGCCACTATAATCTATTGTTGGCCATGGCAGTAAAAGAGCAGTATTGCCTTTGTTGCAGGAAAAGACTAATGTTGAATATAATTCCAATCAGCTGTTACCTATGCTAGTGCCAAGAGTTTTAATCGGTTACCTTTGTTGGAGCCATTTAGAGGTTTTTTTGTTTACAATACTTTTAAAGTAACTTTGTTTTGAGTCACGGTTGAATTGATGAATTATAAAATGAATGAAATTTGTACCTAAGTTTGATTTGGATGAACATGTATTTGTATGGATTTTCTTACCCATGATTCACCTGGGAAACAGGTGTGTCTGTCCTGGTTAATGCCCTTATAAGGGAGGCGGAGTCATTGAGCTCGGTTAAGGAAGGACACAGGCCAAACAGTTTTCTGACCGCATGTACTGCATTTATTTTAGAGATTTCATTCATATCGTTCAGTCATTTTCTTAACATTTCACCGTCATCTTGGTCGGTCATCTTAGGAAAATTTTTGGTTTGTTTTTTATTTATGTTCCTGGAAAGTCAAATGGAGATTATTTTTGTTAAAATAAATATCAAACATTAAGACAACACTCTCTGTGTGTGCTTTAAAGGAATAACACCAATCAAAGGATGTGCAGTTTCAACCATTTATTGCTTTAACTAGTCAATTCCTATAGCAGTTTCCATCTAATCTAATCTCTTCTTCTATCCCCTCTTCTTCTGTAGCTCGTGGAGACTCTTCTCCCTCTGCCTGACCTGGGGGCCCGTGTCAACACTGCGGTCGACCTAATCACTTCCAGCCACAAGGACATCAGCCGAGACTCACTGCACTTTGCAGCCACCTCCTTCTACTACAAACTGAAGGCTGCTGATGGCTATGTGCCCGTGACAAGATACCATGGAAATGTGACACTACTTCGTGCCAAAACCAGCAGCAACTACGAACAAAACCTGGGAGCTGACTACAAGCTCGGCGAGGTAACATCCATAAGGATACTCACAAGACTATTGTTAAAAGTGGACCACAGGAACTACACCCATTTTCTAAATGCATACATGATACTCCTATGGCCAAAGACAGTCCAACGTATCAGTAAACATGAACGCTAGTATAGAAAATATACTTCTGTTTACATTTGGCCCTTGGCAATCACAGACTCATGTTACAGGTGCTTAAAGCTATGGTCTACATTCTGAAAATCAGTTGAGCCTCTGAGTGCCCGTCCACACAGAGACGCGTTTTCCTGTTACCGCACAACTTTAGTATTGTTTTGGCCGACCATCCACAGCAGCCGGTGTTATCGGAGCCTAAAAACAGGATCTTTAGAAACCGGGTCCCAGAGTGGGAAGATTTGAAAACGCCCCCCATGGTGTTGTGGTCTGGACGGAGTAACCTCATACATCATCGCCCCACCACCAACCTCTAACCCCGCAGCATTACATAACAACAACAGTGCTGCTGCGTGAGAGGAGAGAGAGGGACCCAGAGACTGTTTACTGAACTGGACTCTGAGTCACATGCATGGGAATGAATTAGGCCGAGCACAGATTTCTCCCTTTTACCTGATGCTCTGAATAAGGAGCTAAACTGCTCTCTTTTTATAAATCAAGTTCTAAGAAGGTGTGAAAAGTCTCTAAATGTAGTGAGAAGGTGGCACCTGTGAGTGCTTTGGGTCGGGGAAGGGGCTCCCAGCAGCACCCTCTGCTCGTTGAGGACACTAACTGCAGAGTTTTAGGTGCATCAGAGTCCAGAACAGCACAAAAGTCTCCACTAACAGCAGAAACAGGGACACATTTCTCTCTAGGATGGGGGAGGATTTGGGCGAGGCGGGATGTTGAGGAGCAGGGGAGACGAGGGGATTTGATGGAGGGTACGAGCCAATGGGAGCCCATTGGTCGATTTCTATGCAGAGCTACGACTGACTGGTTTGTTTTGCTGTTCATATTGTGTAGATCGGACGACAGGACCATAATCACTAAACGATGTTAATGATAATTACCAATATTCCAAATGGTAGACCGTAGCTTTAAGCTCACCTCAATTTCATCATAGTACCGCTAAAAAATAATAATTATTATTAATTATTATTTTCCGCAGTATAAAACCATGGGGTTTGGCACTGTGCCTTAAACATCGAGAAGTCACAATGTTTTTGGATATTTTTTAAAGATGTGAACAGCTCTAACACGCTGCACAACAAGCTCCAACACACACACACTCACAGAGAAAGCTAGATTTTTATTGCACATTAGCTTTTAGCACAGCCTCTTGACTACACCACCCCTCACAACATCTTTGAATGTCTCCTTTGAAATGCTGAATACGTTGTGTCTGACTGGTGTGTCTTACTTCAGGTATGCGATGGCAAGGTATCGGTCCACATCATTGAGGGAGACCACCGCACCTTCCTTGAAGGAGAGGGGGTGGAGTCTATCAGCAGCATCATCCACAGCTCACTGGCTGAGCCACAGGTCACGGCAAGGGAGGGCTAGACAACCTCCACCTCCACACTAATTCCACAACATTCCCAAATTGGGTCTCTTTCTACAATTAGTTCAGGATCTGTAAGTTTGATTTTGTTTTATACAGTGAGAATAACACACAGTATGTTTACGTTCTGTGCCATTTTGCCCTCATATCCCAAATGCACCTTACTGCACCTTTTCAAATCTTGTTGTTCAATTTAAGTAATGGACACCCTCCCTGTCAGAGCTGGTATTTTCCTATTGGGTTGATAAAATGTGCTGTCCGTTTGTACAGTTATATATTCTAAGTTATGTCTCACTATGTTACCATGTTTCATTAAGCCCTTCTCTTTGGGATTGTAGTAGGGTTACCAATGTTGAGCCATTTCTGTATTTTACCTTTTACATGATCGGATGATAAAAGTCAAAGCTCAAACACAACACGGAATAATGAATCCCTTAAAATTGCTGCTTGTGCATGCTTCCACCGCATCTGTCAGTATTCATCAAATAACCAAGCAATATCCAGAACTCACGTCATTCAATGGACGACACAGATTTGACTCATTTAGAATAATTTAAGACTAACAAATAGGGGTGTGATGAGATATCCTCCCTCCCTCACGATATTAAAATGTGACGATATTTCTTGTTACGGTCTCGCAATGTCTATATGTAAGTGGATGAACAGCAACAGAGTGACAGAGAATACAAACAATATCTAAGAAGATGCTTGGACCGGCTTGGACCCAGAAATCATATTTAGAAAGGGCGTTACATCACGTCTTAAGAGCCGGATACTTGTGGTATGAGTACCGTAGGCTACACCGCAGCTAACACGAGCACTATGCAATGACACTTGCAGCACCACCACAGCTGTGTGCTGAATTCATAATCAAGAAAATAGTGAAAGTTTAAAAATAGTGTCAAAATCTGGTCTCATTCTCGTGAACACAGTGTCCTGCATCGTCTCATGAGCCGAGGGTCTCGTCACACCCGTAACTAACAAAGCTTTCCTGTTATTGATGTAGCCAACAGCATTTGTCTGTTAGCAAGCAGTAGCATAAGATAGTTTTGCGTCAAAAAACAAACACACTTCGTTTCTTACTGATTTTATTTAAGAACTGATCAAATTGTATCTATGTGCTCTGGTGAGCTGTGAGCCCAGTCTGTTCACTGTAGCTGGACCAGCTGCTTAATCAGACCCAGGTGTAAACAGTGTCCCAGGGATGTAAAAACACTGTTCAGCTAACTGTGATCCCTCTAAGGATAAAAGGGTTTCCATCCAGAGAAGGTGTGTCTTTGGAGGCCACTGGAAGCATGTGTAAAGAGCTCATGGAGCTGCAGTTGTGCTCTCTGTTTGAGCGTGGAGTTTGACGTTAGACTTAAAGAGCACTTCCCGACACAACAAAACCCAGCACAGTTTCTACTGTTATCAGGTATCCAGAATCCAAAATCAACTCTGGCACAAACACAAGCGTCCGAACAAGAAAAGAACAGTTTGAATAATAAAGACCTGTTTGTAGGTTCATCAGATGCCAAAATATTCTGAAACTCCCTAAATTCTTCAATCGTTCTGTCCTCCGTTGAGACAATCACCAATAAAACGGAACAAATACCCAATTCACATTACACAGTAATCTATCAGGAATGTGCACTTGCATGTATTTGAGTGGCCAGTGTCATCGCTGGATGATATCGCAGTGAGTTAAGATAAAGATAAGCCAGGCTCAACTATTGCGCAGCGACCCTGTGGTTCTTCTTTTCTCAGAATCCTCCATTTTGGCATTAATTCAAATAAATGATGGTGCTGCACCAGTTGATGTTTTTTTTCTCAGTGAAATTATTAACATGTAGATTGTAATGGAATGTCTTACACACCATGGTCTCTATCATCAACTAGAAAAGGATGCAGCGCAGCACTAAAGGCAGGCTCAGTCACTGTGATGATGACTAATATATAATAATAATATAACAGCTGCATCGTAGCTTTTGCCACCTTTGTTACTTGGCTCTGGCTGACAGGCAGGACTGTTTCAGAGCTGTACACTGATGCATGTTTACTAGTGAAGGAGGACTAGGCTACTTTTAAATGAGCAGAGCTTCATTCTGGGATTTCACTGGTAAAGAACATGTACATGTCCTTTTGATGTATGGCTTCTCTTCCACTGTTTATGCACACGGACGTTTAACTGCCATGGTTAAATGACTCCTGACCTAGCTCTATCCCAATGTTGACCACATCCTATATTCCATAATACTGTATGACCATTTGGATTTTTTTTATTTTGTGTGTTTGTATTTGTTTACTTTGTAAGTTTTAAGTAAATTTGATATCTGATGAGGTGACAGAGTCAGTCCGGCTCCGTTTCATGGATCTTTGCTGAAAGGCTGCATCCTCCCAGAGTTGCATTTCGTTTGTAGTTCCACTTCCCCTCAGCCCTTGGTTTTACCTGACAGCAGAGGTTTTCACTAGGGGCATTAATAGGGGATTAAAATTAACACCTGCCCATGTTCACTTTAGCCCAAACTATCATGAATCATCCTCCAGCTGTAGGATTACATTATAATGATTTTCCATTAAAGTGTAAATTCAACGTAAAATCATCCCATGGTCTTTTTCGACAGTTACATACATCAAATAATCTGCTGGAGGCGCTGACATTCGGACGTGGCTAACAGTGATTAGCTCGGGGCAGTACGGTAAAGGCATTCAAAGGTCTTTTTTAACCACTAATACTGCTAAAAATAACAGCAAACCTCTGCAGCAGCATGAGAAGAGTCCCTTCACAGAAAACAAAGCACCAACAGCGTAGTTAGTGAACCCAGAGTTTATTAATAGAGTGTTTTAAAGACTTACCTACTGGCCCCTGTACCAGCTCCTCTCATAGTAAAGTCCATTCAAGTGGATTAGCAAAGTCAATCCCAAAGGAAGGAGCCCATTGGTGCTTTGTTTTCTGTGTAGGGACTCTTCTCATGCTGCTGCAGAGGTTTGCTGTTATTTTCAGCAGTATTAGTGGTTAAAAAAGACCTTTGAATGCCTTCACTGTACTGCCCCCAGCTAATCACTGTAAGCCACATCTGGCTGTTAGCGACTACCGGATTTCACCGTTAATAGTTAAAACAAAAACATTTTCTCCATGGATTATTTGATGAGTGTTGAAAAAGACCATGGGATGATTTTACACTGGAACTTCACTTTAATAGTGGCATTCTATCCCTGTTATGGTCGTTCCTGGTCTGTTTATATAATAAATATTTATAAGAAGTATTATTACTATTATTATTATTATTATTATTGCTTTTTACAAATCATCAGAAATACCTGTAGACTCATTTCAGGGAGGCTCTGTAATTATCTGATTAAGAAAGTTTATGGTCGGTATCATGATTGATCATAACCGTTTCTACAGGTTTATGATATACCAAAAAACATGTCTTCCAGGCATTCACAGATCATTTTGGGAATAAAGAAATCCCAAGCGGGACATCACAACAATCTAAGTGATGTTAACTGTAAAATATCAAGCTACCAATGAGGTTTTCTCCAGAAAGCATCTTCTAAACAGGTGAAATGTAATAATTCACTTCATTCATCTTCTCCTTTGGTGGTCAGTAACCGGACGTTTACCGGTTGAACGTTACTGCCACTGAACCATGGAGGAATTTTCTTGTACCAAAATGCAAAACTGCAATGCATTGTGGGTGAAATCCACCTCTGGAGTGACCATCCTTGTTGCATCAGTCCCCCCAGGGTCGATGTCACCAAGTGAAGTGAAGGAGGGTGTGTTAAAGAACTAATGAAATGGATCCTCTGACTGCCATGAGCCTCGCTGAGTTCAGTCCCAAACAGCAGCGTCTGATCTCTGAGACCTCTCACTTGGTCTATGAAGGGTCAGGTGACTGCAGGCAAACCTGGTGACAGAGAATGAATTTACACTTTATGCTCATCTCTTATATTTTAATATTACCAGTATGTATTGTTTTGATTAATAAAGACCTCTCACTAATCATTTTATGACTATTTTTGTGTTTTTCCATAAATTCAACATGTGGCAGAAGGAAACAGACACGATGTATGAATATCTTTGTTTCTGTCTGGGCCAATCTACAGGAGTGTACTGTGAAAACGGCCCATTAAGGCAGGTATGTGTACGTGTGTGAGGGCAGGGCTGCTGCCAGGAATCTCAGGCCCCATGGAAAGCTATCACATTGGCCCCCCCACCATAGACCCTACCAACACTAAAAAAAAGACAGAACATCTTCAGAACTATATCCACTCTTTCAAAGCAATGAAGCTTGCAACTCTCTTGTTCTGTTCACATTAGGAACAAGATGATGTGGTGGTTAGCACTGTTGCCTCACAGCAAGAGGGTTCCTGGTTCAAATCCTGGCTGGGGCCCTTCTGTGTGGAGTTTGCATGTTCGCCTTTGGACTGTGGGAGGAAAGTGGAGAACCCGGAGAAAACCCACACAGACAAAGACATGCTCAGGACACTTTACAGAGTAGGTATAGAGACCACACTATATGACTTATTTATGATTTACATAGACCCAATAATTCCCCTGTAGAGTACAGTGGCAACGAAAACCTTCCCTTTAACAGGCAAGAACGTCAGTCACACCCAGCTCTGTGGAGGACGGACATCTGTCTGCACCGGTTGGGGAGGAAGAGAAGGATAGAAAGACAAAGACCGACAAAAGACAGAGAGACAGACACTTCCAGAGATGCAAGCAGCCAAAGAGTAACAGTAACTATAATAATATCTATAGTAATGTGAATTTATGACTTATATGTTATGGCAGTTAATACAGCATAGAATAGTAGAAACAAGCACAGCTAAGGTGATAGAATATGACAATGATAATAATTATGACAAACATGATCAATGATGAGTAGCGGCAATAGCAGCTACGATACAGCAAGACATACCACTGATGGGGTTTTTATGGCTACAAATGTTATAATTTATAAGACTAGTGATAGTATATATGACTAATAGTTATAGAAGTAGCAGGAAGCGTCATGAAGGACCACGGCGGCGGGCACCACCACGATCAGCAGAGACCTACACACAGGACCACGGCAGCAGGCACCACCACCATCAGCAGAGACCTGCACATAGGACCAAGGCAGCAGTTAACACCACCATCAGCAGAGACCTGCGAGACGACAAAGCATAAACAACTCCCGGGAAGAAGTTGAATTAGTAACATGCATTGATGAGACATGAATGATACAGGCAGAGATGAGAGAAGCTCAGAGTATCAGGAACAGGATTATCCCCCGGCAGACTAGGCCTATAGCAGCATCAATAAGCAGAACAAAATCAGCTTAAAAATAAAAACATTGCTAAGGGCTCATAAGCCCTAGCTGTAAGCTTTATCAAAAAGGAAAGTTTTAAGTTTACTCTTAAATATGGAGACAGTGTCTGTACTCCGAATAACACTTGGGAGATTGTTCCACAGGAGAGGAGCTTGGTAGCTGAAGGCTCTGCCTCCCATTCTACTTTTGGAGACTCTAGGAACGACGAGTAGCCCTGCATTCTCAGAGCACAGCGATCTAGTCGGGTAATACGGTTCTATGAGCTCATTAAGATAGGACAGGGCCTGACCAATAAGAGCTTTGTAGGTAAGGAGAAGGATTTTAAATTCTATTATAGATTTTACAGGTAGCCAGTGCAGAGAAGCTAATACAGGAGAACTATGTTCTCTTCTATTTGTTTTAGTTAGTACACGAGCTGCAGAATTTTGGGCCAACTTGAGACTTTTAACAGACTTATTGGAGCAGCCTGATAATAAGGAGTTGCAGTAGTCCAGCCTAGAAGTAACAAATGCATGGACAAGTTTCTCTGCATCTTTCTGAGACACAATGTTCCTAATTTTTGCAATATTACGCAGGTGAAAATATGCATTCCTTGTTGTTAGTTTTATGTGAGAATCGAAGGACATATCCTGATCAAAAATAACACCCAGATTCCCAGACGACAACACAACATCATCCAGAGTAACAATGTCTTTAGCTATTGAGTTTCGGAGGCCTTTGGGGCCAAGTACAATAACTTCAGTTTGATCTGAGTTAAACATCAGAAAATTGCAGGTCACCCAGCTTTTTATTTCCTTAATGCACATTTGCAGTTTAGCTTACTGATCGGTTTCTTCTGGATTGATCAATAAATATAATTGTGTATCACCAGCATAACAAGTGCATAACGAGTGCTTCCTTATAATATTTCCCATGGAGGCATATATAAGGTGAAAAGAATCAGTCCAAGGACAGAACCCTGTGGAACTCCGTGACTGACTTCAGTGTGCATGGAGGATTTGTCATTAACATGTACAAACTAAGATCTATCTGACAAATATGACTTAAACCAGCTCAGTGCGATTCCTTTAATGCCAGTTAGATGCTCCAGTCTCTGTAGCAGGATGCGATGGTCAATAGTGTCGAAGGACCACTAAGATCTAGTAAAACAAGTACAGAGACAAGTCCTTTGTCTGAAGGTCGTTAGTAATTTTCACCAGTGCTGTCTCAGTGCTATGATTTGCTCTATATCCTGACTGGAAGTCCTCAAATAACTCATTATTATGTAAAAAGTCGCACAACTGATTGGCAACTAATTTCTCGAGGATCTTAGAGAGAAAAGGAAGGTTAGATATAGGTCTATAGTTGGCAAGTACCTCCAGATCAAGACTGGGCTTTTTAAGAAGAGGTTTAATTACAGCTACTTTAAAAGACTGTGGTACATAACCTGCTGATAAAGACATTTTAACCATATCTAATACAGGAGTGCTAACTAAAGGTAACACTTCTTTGAGTAACCTAGTTGGAATAGAGTCTAGGAGGCAAGTAGAAGGCTTAGATGCTGAAATTGTAGAGGTTAATTTCTTAGGGTCAACTGTAGAAAAGCAGTCCAAGAACATATCAGGTCGTACAGTTTCTAAGGTTCCTGGGTTTGAAGAAAAATTGGTGCCAAGCGAGTTGATTTTGTCTCTAATAGTTATAATTTTGTCATTAAAGAAGGTCATGAAGTCGTTACTACTGAGGGTTATAGGAATACATGGCTCAATAGAGCTGTGGCTCTCTGTCAGCCTGGCTACAGTGCTGAAAAGAAATCTAGGATTGTTCTTATTCTCCTCTATTAAAGATGAGTAATAAGCTGCTCTGGCATTACGGATGGCCTTCCTATATGTTTTTAGACTCTCATGCTAAGCTAAGCGAGATTCCTCCAATTTAGTGGAGCGCCATTTACTTTCCAATTTTCACGATACTTGTTTTAATTCACGGGTTTGTGAGTTATAGCCCGGAGCAAACTTCCTCTGTTTTAGTATCTTCTTTTTTAAAGGAGCAACAGAGTCAAGTGTTGTTCGTAGAGAGCCTGCAACACTGTCAACAAGGTGATCAATTTTAGAGAAACTAACGTTAGTGCAGGGATCTTGAATATAAGGATAAGGCATTAAAGTAAATGCAGATGGAATGGATTCCTTAAATTTAGTTACAGCACTATCAGATAAACATCTAGTGTAGAAACTTTTGCCCAGAGGTGAGTAGTCCTCTAATATGAATTCAAAAGTTATTAAATAATGGTCTGATAAAATAGGATTCTGTGGAAAGACTATAAAGTCATTGATTTCCACAGCATAAACCAAAACAAGGTCGAGGGTGTGATTAAAACAGTGAGTAGGTTCACGTATACTCTGACTAAAACCAATGGAATCTAATAGAGAGATAAACGCAGTACTAAGGCTATTATTAACAACATCCACTTGAATATTAAAATCTCCTACAATGATTACTTTATCAGATTTAAGGACTAAATTTGACAGAAACTCTGAGAATTCAGATAGAAATTCGGAGTACGGACCAGGAGCACGATACACTATAACAAGTATAATTGGCTACACAGTTTTCCAGGTTGAATGTGAAAGACTAAGAACAAGACTTTCAAATGAATTATAATTTAGTTTAGGTTTTGGGTTTATTAATAGGCCTGAGTCATAAATAGCTGCAACGCCTCCTCCTCGACCACTGCCTCGAGGAATATGAGTATTAACATGACTGGGAGGAGTGGATTCATTTAGGCTAACATATTCTTCGGGACGCAGCCATGTTTCAGTCAGACAGAGAACATCAATGTGGTTATCTGATATCAGATCATTTATTAATACAGCTTTAGATGACAGAGATCTGATGTTTAAAAGTCCACATTTTATTTTCTGATTTTGTTGCATTATCGCAGATTTGGTGTTGATTTGTATCAAGTTTTTCTGTACAGCTCCTCTTCTGTTCACTTTTGATTTAATTAATGTAGATGATCGTGAGGCACACAGCGTTTGTATAGGATACTGAGCTGTAAAGTGATCCACAGAGCGTGCAGAGAGGTGTGTAAGTCTGAAGCTATGCTTGCTGTGCGTCTGTGGTAAGGGCAGCGCAGAGAGGTGTGTTAAACTGTGACTCTGCATTGATCCCAACACTGGGTATTTGTCAGGAGGTGGTGGTGGTGCATGATGACTCTAAATTGTTCGTAGGTGTGAATGTGAGTGTGAATGGTTGTCTGTCTCTATGTGACCTGTGACCTCTCTGCCGATCCCAGCTGACATCGGGCGTGAGGCGGGGTCCACCCTGGACAGGGCACCAGTCTATCACAGGGCACATAGAGACTAACAGAGACAGACAACCATTCACACCTACGGGTGATTTAGAGTCATCAATTAACCTAACACCTGCATGTCTTTGGACTGTGGGAGGAAGGACCCGGAGAAATCCCACACAGACACGGGGAGAACATGCAAACTCCACACAGAAGAGCCCCAGATCTGATTTGAACCAGGAACCCTCTTGCTGTGAATCAACAGTGCTACGTGCCGCCCCCACTACTGAGCCCCATTATTAATTGATATGGAATTACCTGATCTTGAGTTTCTGTCCAAATGAAGTTGAAAGACCAGCGTTATTTTAGATTTGTGTTTAAATGGGACACATTGTTGAATTAATCTGAAGCACCACACAGTAAATGTGGGGCCAGGTAATATTCTGGCCCAGAGAAACTGGAGGCTTTCTCCATTTAATCCCAGCTACAAGGTCTTTTTTACAACCAAAGTAACCATATCAATACCAGTATGATCCTTGCACTGGCTACCTGTAAAATCTAGAATAGAATTTAAAATCCTTCTCCTTACCTACAAAGCTCTTATTGGTCAGGCTCCGTCGTATCTTAAAGAGCTCATAGTACCGTATTATCCGACTAGATCGCTGTGCTCTGAGAATGCAGGGCTACTTGTCTTTCCTAGAGTCTCCAAAAGTAGAATGGGAGGCAGGGCCTTCAGCTACAAAGCTCCTCTCCTTTGGATCCGACTCCCAAGTGTTATTCGGAATACAGACACTGTCCCCATATTTAAGAGTAAACTTAAAACTTTCCTTTTTGATAAAGCTTACAGCTAGGGCTTATGAGCCCTCAGCTATGTTATTTTAAAATGATTTTGTTCTGCTTATTGATGCTGCTATAGGCGTAGTCTGCCGGGGGATAATCCTGTTCCTGATACTCTGAGCTTCTCTCCTCTCTGTCTGTATCATTCATGTCTCATCAATGCATGTTACTAATTCAACTTCTTCCCCAGAGTTGTTTGTGCTTTGTCGTCTCGCAGGTCTCTGCTGATGGTGGTGGTGCCTACTGCCGTGGTCCTGCACGACGCTTCCTGCTACTGTTATAATCTATCACCTCAGCTCTGCTTGTTTCTACTATTCTGCTGTATTAACTGCCGTAACATATAAGTCATATTCACATTACTATAGATATTATTATAGTTACTGGAAGTGTGTCTGTCGCTGTCTTTGTCTCTCTCTGTCCATCTGTCCGTCTTTTCTCTCTTTCTCTCTTCTTTTCTTCCTCCCCAACCGGTGCAGACAGATGTCCGTCCTCCACAGAGCTGGGTCTGGCCCACGTTCCTGCCTGTAATAGTGAAGGTTTTCATTGCCACCGTAATCTACGAGGGAATTGTTGGGTCTGTGTAAATCATAAATAAGTCATAGAGTGTGGTCTTTACCTACTCTATAAAGTGTCCTGAGATAACCTTTGTTATGATTTGGCACTATAAATAAAATTTAATTGAATTGATAAAAACTGTACCATTCTTTAATTCAGTACAAAAGGTGCCACACAGGCCCAAAGACACAAGTGAGAGACTATTTACACGGAAACAGAAAATGGGATTTTTACCATTTCTATAGCACAGAGAGACAGACTGGAGATCCAACAGAAGAACACATTTAACCCCTAGATACAGCTCTCATTGGGTTAAAAATCAGCTTTTTTTGTGCCTGTGTAAATCAAACCAAAATGCCAACATCACTGCTATTCTCAGATGAAAAGAGTACATCATTTTAATGACAGGTTTACTAATTTAAATGATCCAGAGGATTTTAATACTATACACTTAATGATAATAATAAAAATAATAACAATAATAGGAAGAAGGAGACAGTAATACAAGACTTGACGTGTAAGTATTCCCATTTTCAGGGAAACTACAACAGTACATTGTTTCATTCCACTTTGTTTGCTACAAGATGCAAAAGAACTCAAAAAAGAAAAACGGTCACCCGCTACATGACATGTGTCCGAACGAGGGGCGGACATATTTGGCGTTCCATCTTCCAAATACCCATGGTTCAGTGAATTCCCTGCTGGCTGCTGAGGGGCACAGCAGGGGCTGAACCTGGGCTTTTCCAGTTATGGAGCAGCGTGTCCACCATGTATGCTGCCCTGCTGCGCCATCACTCAGCTCCTCTGAAAAAAGGCTTGTTGCTGAATGGCATATGTTGGGATTTATGTCTCGCAATATAGTTTTACTTCAAATATAAAGAATGCTGTAAAGTAATTTGTAATAAACTTGTTCTAAATAAACATTCCTTGACGCAAAAACAACATGTCATGAAATGACCATAGGCAATCTTTCTCATCTTCTCGTCAAAGTCAACTTCGGTTTTTAAAAACAAAGAATGTATATGTCATGGTCTCAGATTAATAATGCTAATGACAGTTCAGTCTGATGGAAGTTACCTAAGATTACTTCATGATTCCATACTATGATTTACAGTGTATTGTGACTTTAAAAAAGAGAAAGAAGCTCGTTTTTCTTCATCTTTTGTCTTTACATGGCATACTTTTGAGTCCAGTCTTTTGCTAGTTTGTTGTATCTGAGGAGAGAAAAGAAGAGAGTGAGGTTAGGTACACGCACAACACCCCATGCTGGTACTGATACATGGGAGCCTGTGGATATACTCACCTGTCTTTGTCGTTCTTGTACATGTGCGCTATGTCAGGAACTAAGGGGTCGTCTGGGTTGGGATCGCAAAGCAATGAACATATGGACAATAAAACTGGAAAGAAGCAGAATGGAAATGATCACATTAGTAACATGGAGATGAAGCTTGTTTAAAATGACCGTACACCTGATAGATCCCTTTCTGTAGTCGTCGGGGCCGGGTTTCACAAAGCAGGCTCGACATACTCGGAGCCTAATCCTGAACTCTGAGTTGACTAATCCTGAGGGCACACTCCCACTGTCCGTCCGTACTGTGCCCCGTGCTTTAGGGTACTTGTCCCCCCCTCCAGGCCCGTTTGTACTCACACTACCTGGGCCTCGATGAGTGCTTCTTGCTGCCTATACGTCATCACGCCGAAACACGTCACACGCATTGATGACATCGCGATGCGTGGCTTTGTTTCCAGATCTTTCCGTAGACCTCAGAGTTTTTGTGCGTCTTGTCGACTGTTTTTGAATCTTTTCATCGACCAAATCTGTAGTAAACACTCCACCTCCGCATCACACCAACGTGAACCTTTCACCGCCATTGTTTTAAATGTCCGCGCATGGTCCCTCCTTTTTTCTACGTCCCAACAGGCGCACAGGAAATGACCTCAGAACCGCCGTAGGGCTCGTGCTCGTAAACACGCGCACGCTCATGCTCGTACATGTGCAAACGTGCTTTACAAAAGCCCACCTCTCCCAAACGATCCGTGGACGGCAAGCGCACCGCTCCTAGGTACGGTACAGTTGCACTCACACTGGTCAAAGGAACCAGACTTTAGCCGTGACACGTGCTTGGGCACGGTACGGATGGACAGTGTGAGTGCGTCCTGAGTTGGGAAACTCTGAGATTGTGGTTCATTTTAAAATAATTGAATTAGATAATTTATTTTTTATTAATGGTTGTTATGTTAAATATATAACCTTGTTTAAAGACATGATTATACGATAAGAATTTTATGATAATGTGTTTGTGATTTAAAATACAGTACATTTAAATGTTTGAGCTCTGTGATAGACTGGCGTCCTGTCCAGGGTGGACCCCGCCTCACGCCCGATGTCAGCTGTGATCAGCTCCAGCCCCCCGCGACCCAGATAGGGACAAGTGGTTGAAAATGAATGAATGAATGATAAATGTTTGACATCTATTTGAATCTTTTCTCAGCACCATTTACAACCCCAATTCACATGAAGTTGGGACGTTGTGTAAACGTAAATAAAAACACAATACAATGATTTGCAAATTCTTTTCATTAAAAAATATTTAATGTTCAAGCTGACAAACAAATAGATGTTTTTGCAAATATTCTCTCATTTTGAATTTGATGCGATATTATATTGAGAACTGTGGCTTCCATAGTGTTCCCTATTAATTCATCATTTAAAAATATAGTTGAAGAGGTAAAATATATGATCTAAATCAAAGACATGGAGATATGACTGTAAGATCACAATCTGAGCCAATATTGTAAATTTTTTACCTTTCTTACATATTTAAAATTTGTTTTTTGTGTGACATTTATATTTCGTTGTACTATGTGGAATAACAAAAAGATTCTGATATTAAAAGTATTACGTTGATCAAATTTACTATACATTGAAAGATAGCTCAACTAAAGTGTCTTAGTTAATGTCCTTGGACCGCTGTAACAATCCAACATAATCTAGGTAGAAGAAACGGAGCACAAGAGAATGAACTGAGTGACCAACCCAATGCAAGGTTTATTAGTATTATCATTATTAATTATTATGATCCATTTTAAATAATTCCTCACTCTAAAGCTGTGATGGACATGATAGAAGCAGCATGATTACATAGAAAGTCAATCTACAGACGCGATTTCAAGACCGGCGGCACATTACTTGCATTACTCGCGTTACCATGCATTCACACCAAAAGCCATGGAGGCGATGAAAGCGTCAAGCTGCCATTCAAAATCAATGTAAATGACGCAATGACACGCAATGTCGCTTCGACCGACGCGTTTTGGGCGGTAAGAGTGATGCGATGAAGCGTCCATCACCTCATCCCCTCAACTTTTCAAGCGACATGCTGTGACGCTGTGCCACAACAGCCAATCAGCGTTGAGATCGCGGTAAGCGCCATTAAAGTTCACCGTGAAACCTCCAGGGGCTCACCGGGCTTACCAAAGCCGCCATTGTTGCAGTCCTTGGGGGAAACCAGTCTGTTCCTATGGATAAAATATAATGGATATAACTATAGACTGTGGATGGCAGCGACGTGCCTTTAGACCTCTGTTCTGCCAGAAATCCAGAAGAAGAAGAAGAAGAAGAAAGCCGTCAGTGCAGAGTAAAGCTGATCTGATCTACAGGAGACCGGGCAGCACCTGTACAGCTATGGAGGTTCAGTCACTGACGGCCTGATCTCACTTTACACAATTACAAAGCTCAAATCTCTTCCAGCCCCCCGCGACCCCGACCCCTGGATAAGCAGTTGAAAATGAATGAAAATCTCTTCTTTTAAAAGCATTCAGAGCCCTGTTAGCACTAGCATAACTTCCATTTAGCACAACAGCAGAGTAGGCTGAGCCGGGGCTTAGCTTCAGTTAGCTATCCGACTCGGCTGCTACTTGCGATTGAAGTGTGTTCAGCTGATTGGCTGACGCGTCACGTGATTCAGCTGAAAAGTTCAATATTTTCAACTCCCACGTTCGCAAAATCGATCGCTATATGCGCGAGCAACACACCTTCAAATCACGTCTGTAGATTGACTTTGACACACACACACACACACACACACACACACACACACACACACACACACACACACACACACACACACACACACACACACACACACACACACACACACACACACACACACACACACACACACACACACACACACACACACACACACACACACACACACACACACACACACACACACACACACACACACACACGACAGAGTGATAGCAACATGAAGCTGTAATTACCTTTAGACACCGTTAGTGCTGGAGACCACTGTGACCGTAGAATGTCCAAACAGATACTCCCATTGCTGTTTATATTTGGGTGATAAATCTTAGTTGTAAATGCTACCTGTAAACAAACAAACAAAAAGAAAAAACAGTCACACTGGTCTGTATAAGAATTTAATGACTCACCAATACCAATATGAAGTGATTAAATCCAGCAATCCTCAATTCCTCTCTAGCAGCAAGGCAAAAGACACAAAAGACACCTCTCCATGCTTCGTACTCCACAAACTACAGAAGTTGATATGGAAGTTAGCCCACTAACATTCACAGTTCTTTGCAATGAGAACGGTACACACAAAAATGGCCTCCGCTCTCACCATCCTGCTATCTTTTATTTCTACATCTGTTATTGATTTTACGGTGTGTGCTCCTAACATTTCTGGTTGGGGGCCACAGTGCTCCTAGTGAAAACCCCTGAAACTCTGCAATATTGATACTTTTAAAGTAGAAAAAATGACAACATTAAAGAACAGCTTTTTTATTGAGGCAAATTTTAAGTTGAAATTGATAGCTCTTAGATTTTTCATTTATATGATGGTGTTTGTTTCTTCTTCTGATACTTGTTTTTATTTTAAAGCTTTTATTGTGAAGCAGCCTGAGAGCTGGACACAGATACTTTTAGGGGGGGGGGGGGTTGTCGCTGGCTGAAGTTTGCCAGCAGCTGTTATATTATTGAATATTCAATATTGATATTGAATATAACTTAAAACCAACTTCACCCCAGTTCTCTGCCCTGTAACGTCCATTTCAGAGCACCAGAGAGCAGCACAGGCATTTAAGTGAATGCATGCAGCACTCTTCTATGTCCCTGTAGGCTGAGTATGCTCATGATTTGACAGCACTACTTTTTTTTTTTTTATCTCTGCGGATTCTAAAACTCATAGCCTGGAAACCCAAATGGCAGGAATTCAGAGGCTCAGGAACCCTATTTTATGTTTCAAATAAAAAAAAGAAAGAGCAAAATGAGTTATACATGAACAAATCATATTTTTACTTTGATGAAATATGGCATTTTTCTTAGCAGGAAGCCATGATATAAGCTTGATAATACCCTCATGGTTTGTGATTGTAATGGATTCTAAAAATGTAGATAGGGGATGTTACAGAACTTGAGGCTTACCCAACTGCACAACGAGCACAAAAACTCCCACAGTATGACAGGCCAAAGCTTTGAGTAACCAAACCAGCTCTTACCTTTGGTGGCTTGAATGGGTAGTCGGTGGGGAAGTGGATTGTGAGAAAGAAAACTCCCCCTTGATAAGGACTGTCACCCTGACATAAAGACATATTTCACACTGAAAACCATTCAGCTGGAACAAGATGACTGACAATCATCAGCACATTACAGTCACCTTCAGTGAGGACAGGGGCGTGTGTCAGCAAGCTCAAACTCTATTTTTACTTTAATGGATGTTGAAGCCTTACACTGGTGATTAATGAAAGCTGGTTACCAACCAGCTGTATTATATACTGTATATGAGTGAAGTTCATCATTTCAAGACGATAACAAACAAGGCGACAAATCAAGAGCAGTAACTTAAAATGTGATTTACTATAAACACCCAACTAGAACAGAAAAAAGCACACATAACAAATATTGAAACAATACATATCCTATAAATAATACAGTAGGCATCACAGATATTCATTTGTCAAGGACTGGATCACCTGTGGAAAGCCAGTTGAGCTCAACGGGGTTCACGTAAGTCCTTGTTGTTGGAAATCAAAGCATTCAGTGTATATTGTGACCTGTTAGTGCAGCTATAAGGCTTAGTGTTAATTAAACCCCCAAGACCAAACAACGGTCCTGCCTGTTCCATAACATGGGCAATAAATAGGTGTTGGAATCATCATATAGGCCTTATACAGCTGACTTCCAAATAAAGTGGTTTAGATAATACTGTTGGTTCGTTTCTAACCCGTCTGACGGCAGCTCAACACAATGTGCTGGAATTGTGCTCCTGTGTATTGTGTTTAAGCTGTTCTTACTCACAGGCTTAAATTTAAACATTAACATGTTGTTGTATTTGCTAATGATGCTTAAAATATGCAAGTATACCTAGAAGTTCAAAGTCAATTAAATAGCTTGATCCCATGTCATACCTTGTGTTACACAATGTAATGACGAAGGGATGCAAAACTACTGAAAGGCAATGGGAAATTGATCCAAACAAATCCCCACTGTGGTCTTAAAGGCCTATATCAAACAGTGGTAAACATGTCACAATAGTTACTAAGAGAGCATTTCTAATGTAGCACAAGCACAGGAGTGTGTATAAGGATCTACTCACACTTGGCCCAGATGATCCGTGCCGTGCTTTAGCATGACCTAGCCTGTACTCACGTTATTCAAACGATCCGGACTGCAGCACTATTGCTTCTTGCTTATACGTCATCACCCCTCAGAGTTTTTGTTTCGTCCAACTGTTTTTTAATATTTTCATCTGACCAAATCTGCAGTAAGCACTCCACCTCCGCATCAGACCACCGCAAATCCATCGGTGGAATCTTTTTAAATGTCTGTCGCAGGGAACAGTCGTATATAAATAGCCGTCAATGTACAGGCTCATGCTAATGCTTGTACACATGCTCTTGCTCTTACATATGCAACTAAGCTTTACTAAGGCCTCTCTCAACCAGGCCGCATTTGCGAAGTGTGCTGTGCTTAAGCACGAAACAGTCACACTGATCAAACGAACAAGACTTTAGCGTGAATCGTGCTTGGGCGCAGTACGAACAGTAAGGGCGTGATCACACTGTCCTCCCGGACCACGACCCGGACTTTAGGGTACTTGTCCCCCCTCCCTCTCCCCCCCGCGCCCCAGCCCCGTTTGTACTCACACTACCTGGGCCTCGGCCAATGCTTCTTGCTGTCCATACGCCTTCAAGCCGTAACACGTCACACGCATTGGTCGCGTGTGTGTGGCTTTGTTTACAAATCTTTCCGTAGACCTCGGAGTTTTTGTGCGTCTTGTCGACTGTTTTTGAATATTTTCATCCGACCAAATCTGCAGTAAACACAACGTGAACCTTTCACCACCATTGTTGTTGTTGTTAAATGTCCGCGCATGGTCCGTCCTTCTATTTACATGTCCGAACAGGCGGACATAACGCTACTGCCGTAGGGCTCGTGCTCGTACACGTGCGCACGCTAGTGCTCGTACATGTGCAAACGGCTCCGCTAAAGCCCACCTCTTTCAAACGGGCCGTGGCGGCCCAGCTGGCCCCAGTTGAGCGCGGAGCGTGTGCGCTCACACTACTTAAAGGTACTAGACTTTAGCTGAAAAACCGGTTTTGGCCGCGGCCAAAAGGACAGTGTGATCACGCTATAAGTGTTAGTAGACCTTAAGAGGACTGAAAGCCTAAAGTGAAGGTGTGATACTCACCGGACCCATTATGGTCGCCTGCCAATGAAACACTAAAAGCAATTAATGGAGAAAGAGAGAGACACAGGAAAATGTAAGCTCACAAATCACAGTCAATGTTCATCAGCCACAAGTTAAGCCCAGTTCAGACCAAAGATTTGCGACAAGTTGAAACTTGCAACTACTTGCAATGGCCAGATCATCATTCTATGAATAGAATTAATAAAGACATTCTAACAATGAACATAATAATGAACCATAGTAAATTGGAAATTAAATAGAATAAGAAATATGTAAACATCCTACTACAATATCAACTATTTTGGTATCATATCAAAAACCAATAAAACTAACCATGTTGTGCTAGCTTGTCAGGAAGTGGGCTAAACAATGCTCAGACGTTACGCTTATTTTTGGTGAGGTAAAAGCCAACATGGCCATTTTCAGGATGCATGGCTTTAGACACTAAAGAATGCACTTGTACTTTTTTCCACTCACTCAATACTCATTGACTGTGGAGTGTGTAGAGTTGCACTTTATCTTGTTGACTGCTCTAGTATGTTCATGTTGAAGAAAAAAAAGTACATTAATGTAACTGCTTTGGGTCAATTGTTAAACATTAATATTTTTAATAATAAAATAGGTTACCGGCGGCCCTGTACAATTTTCAGCATTAATTATCGGAAAATCTCTTTTTAATATCAAAAGTGGTAATGCAAAAAAAAAAAGGAAGTGGTATTGTAATTTAAATATCCCTTATCGAAACACCATTGAATTGAATTGACTCAGGAAATCAGTGGCGATAGCCAGCCCTAAGGAACAGTCGGATGAGAAATTATGACATGAAATGTGCATGTGTACTCACAGTCATCACCTACTGGTCCAGCAGAGCACTGTGCTGGGGGGTCTCTCTGCAGGTCATTCAGCTCCTGCTCAATGCAGTAGAAATACTGATGTTAGTTATTCAGCTAAACGAGTACTGTTTAAATGTAATACTGCTTTTTTTTTAAACTTCTGTGACACTTCTCTTCATGACTAGGCTAATGCTGCAAATATCTACAGCTTTTTTTCCCACACAAACCATAAAACTAAAGACTTCACATCATGTGTACCACAGCAAAAACAAAAATAAACTGTTAACTTGAGGTCAGCTAGCTATTGCTCTCCATCGTATCTCCTGGTATTCCTTAATGGATGGAGTAGTATGTGGACCCTGCGTTAAGATTTTGTTTTCTCCACTACTTTCTCTCTTCTGCAAACTGATATTTAGTGTGTTAAAGGGCTGAGTGATATGGCCAAAAGTCTCTATCCCGAGCTAACCCGTGCTTTAGGGTACTTGTCCCCCCCTCCCTCTCCCCCTGCGCCCCAGGCCCGTTTGTACTCACACTGCCTGGGCCTTGGCGAATGTTTCTTGCTGCCTATACGTCATCACGCCGTAACACGTCACAGGCATTGATGGACATCATTGCGATGCGTCGCTTTGTTTACAAATCTTTCCATAGACCTCAGAGTTTTTGTGCGTCTTGTCGACTGTTTTTGAATATTTTCATCCGACCAAATCTGCATTAAACACTTCAACTCCGCATTGCATCAACGTGAACCTTTTGGCCGCCATTGTTTTAAATGTCCGCGCATGGTCCCTCCTTCTTTTTTCTATGTCCCAACAGGCGCACATAAAATGACGTCAGAACTGCCGTAGGCCAGTTGCACTCACACTGGTCAAACTAACTATACTTTAGCAGTGAAACGCCCTGGGGCACGGTACGGATGGACAGTGTGAGCGTGCCCTTAGACTCAGGTGTGTTGAAGCAGGGAGAAACCTTAAACATACAGGGGCAGGATTGGACACCCCCTGTAACAGAACAGTTAAGAAATCTGTCCAGACGCAGGATGTGGTAGCATTTGTGGCACTAAGGCATCATCAACAACAGTACTCTCGTCTCAAATTCCAAAAGTTGTATCGATTTGTGTTTACTGTGACCAACAGGAGTCTTTACTGAAGATGCTGACTTTAATATTTACATCAGCCTGATACAATACAAGTCCAAGCAAAAATACAAAGGGACATTCAGAGATCGGAAACGTCTTCTCGATGAAAAAGATGTCTAACTGACCAAAGAGATGATCGTAAATGTTCAGATGTTCGGCCGTTGTTGTTGGTTTTCTTTCAACGGAGCATTTGGACCCGGATATTGTATTTTGAAAGAGGGTTACGGCAGCCGGGTAGAAAAATATATACAATAGACATTTTTATATCATTTTGATGATATATTATATTGGCATAATGCCCAGCTCTAGTAAAATATAACTCTAGCAGTCCTTGCCTGGTAAATGTCCATTTCTTTTCACAGCCCCAGTTTTTAAGACAGGTTTGCTGTTCATTTCCAAGCCAAAACTGAGATATCACTGACAATGTAATGTGGGTTAATTATATTCTCATATCTTAGGAAGCTTCTCCAGAGCCACAGTTAATAGAAATATGTTTTCACAGGCTGAGTAGTGAGTACTAATCTTCACGTACACAGTTGGTAGAGTGCCCTTTGATGATCAATATTAAAAGTAATGCATTTGAGAAGTTTAGCTTATTTTTTGAATATGAAAAAAATGTTCAACAATGTAAGGCATCTGTACTAAAGTTGCTGGTGTCAAAATTATTCGCACACAGCCATAATCCCTGACCAAGACATTTTTCAGTTTTTGGATGAATAACCTGCATACAATAGGCCATCACAAAGCATTTACAAAGCAAGACAAAACATGGCAGGCTATTGTAGGATTGTAATTGTTAAGTAAAAGAACTAGGACGAAGGATTCATTATTCATTTGTGACATCACTAACTAACAGCAGCAGGGTAAAAGGTGCACAGTGGTTTGGATGTGGTGGGTAAAAATGTATCAGATCTGTATCAGTTGTATCAGTGCGACTTCACCAAATAGCCAACATCCCTTCTTGTTTCAATGGCAAATAACTTGTCCCAAGTGGCCTGAACTTTCCTTCAGCTCCCCTCAGGTTATTTCCTGGTTTGAAAGGAGGAACATGAGGAAGAAGAGCGTTCAAGAACTTTCCTAGTAGGCACTACACCTATGTTAAAGCTTTCACGAGGTGCACACACTAACAAGTATACTTGTTAGTTTTATCACGTCCTCTTTCCTAAATTATGGTTTTCACGAGGACTTGTTTGGAGAAACCAGACGCTTCCCTGCTGTCTATCGACTTCTAACATTACACAAAGGCAGTTACCCGGACAGCACTAGCTAAATAGCAGGGGTGTTATAGCAAGAGAACCGAGAAACCATAGAAATTAAATTGTTAAAAATTGTTTCATATCTATGGGAGAAACAGTTGATTTAAAAAATGAATAACATCGTCCGCTGAGAAGTAACTTTTGTGGTCACCGCAGTGCTTGTATACAGAGCTGTTGTCCGGTTAGACAAGTTAAAGAACACATATAAGGTTAATGAGCAACACTGACAGGTTGGCATGGAAGCAGCCAGGGTAACGCCAGTTACTAACTAAGCTAGCTAAATTGTTAGCGAGCTAGCAACAAACTTTGAAGTTGTCAGTCTCCTGAATCTGTTCTGAGAGGTGTCAACAAACAAATTATTTCCAAAAACGTTACGGGGTTACCCAGATGTTACTTTAATGTAGGGATAACATTAAAATCGTTGTTAATAAACCTCTTTGTGGAAATAAACTCTTACGTTAGCCTAGGCCAGTTAGCTACCATTAGCTGGCAACCATAGCTAGCCAGTCAAATTTACCTTTTGTATTCTTTTCAGTGCCATGTTGACTGATGCTGTTTGCTCTTCAAGTCACGTCGACTCACTCTTTATTTGAATGTCAATATTGCAGGCGAAGTCAAAGTCTGTAATCAATTCCCTGAGTACTTCGACAGCCGGGGAAGTGTTTGTGTTTTTATATATAAAAAAAAAGCCTATTTTGTTTCCGCTTTCTCGCGTTTACGGTCGCTTCTCTGAAGTGGCTCATGGGAAACGTAGTTCTCATGAAGCCCAGTGGCGGTTTAGAAAAAAATCTTGATAGATTTGTATCTCTCCATCCTGTGATTGAACACTTCTTGATTATTTAAATATTTATTTGTCATTGTTATTGGAAATCATCTATTCATTCCATCACAGCACGAAAAGGTGTTGAACAAAATTATTATAATTATTATACCTTGTGTTTCAAACTATTTAATGAGATGTCACACACACACACACAAACACACACACACACACACACACACACACACACACACACACACACACACACACACACACACACACACACACACACGTGCCAAAATGTTTAAATGTACCCACTTTCAGGATTTTAAAATTTTTAAAGAAAATATTACTCTATGTCTTTTCCATCAAAATAAACAAAGTGATGGAAATGACAGTTGTGGATTGACATTTTGTCCAGAGTTTGCATTAAATAAACACAAAATACATTATATAAAATTTTATTTTTTTCTTATTATTTGTACATTTGAAGGACATGTGAGCTGTTTGGAAATGACAACCAAGAAACTCTTGATTTAACAAAAACTTGTTATTTCAGTTCCCTCCATGGAGCCAAGTCTGTCCTGCAGCGATGAGCCTTCCTGTCACATGACTATCGCTGTGGTCACCAAGTATACAAACCCTTAAACAACTCCCTGAATCTACTTTCTATACATTGTGTTGTACATTACAGTGACCCTAAGGGACAGGTGTTATTTTAATACTTTAAAAAAGACATAAATTCTAATATGTCTTACAACACATGATACATTTAATTAAAATTGGCATTTGTGTATCATTTGTATTTGAAATTAATATTAGATCAATATCAAATTCATATTTAAGGCGGCTTGAATGTCCAACATCTGGTCCAGGGAATAAGGAAATATTGCAAAAACCACATATCAAATCAAATCGTTATTTTACATACAGTGGTTTCACTCTCTTACAGGGTAATTTTTTACTTCTTCGAATGAATACTGTCATTAACCTCAAGTCAAACCCAAGCCCCCACCAAAGCGACTTCCTGGTTGTACCAATAAGGAAGTGCCAAAAACTACAGTTCTCTGAGTGTCCAGTAGGGGTAGTTTGCACAATAGAGCAGGTTGAGCCCCATGTTAAACAAGCCGTTTTCACAGCATAATTAAACCTATTTACAAAAAAACACTCTCATCTGTATGTTTAAGTCATATTTCCATGACAACACTTAGGAAGGTGAATATTTTCGTAACGGGCTAGTTTTTATTTTATTGGAGTTTAAAGTTTATGAATAAGTAGGGGCACAGCCTCTTGAGTGACAGCTAGCCTCTGGCCCTTACTTTGGACTGTGGTTATTCATGTGGTGGTGTTACTATAAGTGACAAGATGGTTTGCTCTTCGATCAACTGTACCAACAGATGGTTAAGGAACACACCGTGTAAACGTTACCTCTTTTTTAAAATTATTAATTCATATCATAGCCAGTGTAATCTCCGCTAGAGACATGGGAGTCCAACTCCCATTTATCTAGTAGCATATTCTGTTAGCCTAGCTCCGGTGGAGCTAATGTGAGCTAATGTGGCTTTAAACGTCACCCAGATGGACGTATGTCCCTCCCCCCAACGGCACATCAATGCCCTTTTTTGGTAAGAGGAAATAGGGAGGAGTCAAAGTCAAGTTGAGAGAATGGGCCCCGGCGGAGAGGCTATGTCCATTTTTTATACAGTCTATGGTCAAACCACATCTGGTCACATCAGGTCGTGGTCACTACTTCACACGCCCCTCATAGCCCTATGGAATTTGTAATTTCCTACGGAAGAGGCGGTAGCGCCTGTCGTGTACTGATGACGTGATTATGTCATGTTGCTGCAGGTAGACGCTTGAGAGTAAAAGACCGTTCCACCTGAGATAGGCGGTTAACAAGAAAATAGAGGAGCTGCTAAGCATGGACATCATCGAGAAGGTTGAGGGTCCAACACCGTGGGCAAACCCTGTCGTAGTAGTTCCAAAGGCAAAAGACACTGACATTCGGCTATGCCTTGAGATGAGAATGGCCAGCAGGGCTATCATCCGTGAAAGATATCGAATCCCGACAGTAGATAAACTGTTACACGAAATTAATGGATCAGTTGTGTTTAGTAAACTTGATTTTAAATGGGCCTACCACCAGATGGAGCTCGCAGAATAGTCAAGAGCTATAACGACATTCACTGTGCACAGTGAAACATACTGCTACAAAAGACTTGGGGTCTTATCTGCAAGTGAGCAGTACCAACACGAAGTGGCAACAGCACTGGCTGGCATCGAAGGAGTGGCCAACATATCGGATGATATCATTGTCCACCCGCTTGATCGTGAGAGACACGAGAAACGACTACACGCAGTACTGGAGAGACTAGAGCGATGTGGCCTGACTTTAAATGGGGACAAATGTCAGTTTGAGATGGACAAGCTAGAGTTCATGGGCATATTACTATCAGAGAAGGGGATAGGGCCCACAAGTGAGAGAGTGAAAGCACTGGTTAGGACACGAAAGCGCATCAGACGCCCGCAGTTTCCTGGGTTTGGCTGGATATCGTAGCAAATTCATAACCCAGTTCGCCTCCCTCTCAGAGCCGCTGCGGAGACTGACCAAGAAGGTATGCTATTTGTCTTTGGCCCAGAGCAGAAATAAGTGTTCAAGACACTCAAGAAGAAACTAGTTGAGGCAGGCACATTGGCATACTTTGACAAAGATGCTCCCCCAAAAGTGATACCTGACGCAGGGCCAGTGGGCATAGGAGCAGTTCTGATACAGGAACAACAGGGAATTATGGTGCCTATATGTCATGTGAGCAGGAGCCTGACAGATTGTGAGAGGAGATATTCTCAAACGGAAAATGAGGCCCTGGCACTGGTTTGGGCATGTGAACGCCTTCACCTGTACGTTTATGGCAAGAGGTTTGTAACCCACTGTTTTTTGATCATAACCCTCTGGAGGTGGTCTATAGTCCAATATCAAAACCGTGCGCCAGGATTGAGCGATGGGTGCTTCGCCTCCAACCTTATGACTTTCAAGTGATACACATAGCCAGAAAGTACAACATTGCTGATCCTCTGTCTTGTCTCCTGAGGGACACTGTTAGGAAGACGACACATGCACACGGGGTGTGCGGTGTGGCGGTGCAGGCGGCGCCCAGGGCGCTGACTATGAGGGAGGTAGAGAGAGGAATGAGGAACTGACTGAGGTGAGATTTGAGAAGTACTCAGCTTATGCACCTATCTCAAACGAACTGTGTACCATTGGACAGTTAGTATTGAGAGGGACACAGATTGTCCTGACCCTACAGAATAGAGCTCTAGCCTTAGCTCACGAAAGACACCAAGGTATTGTAGGGACAAAACAACATTTGAGGGGAAAGGTGTGGTGGCCAGGGATGTATGGGGCATCAGAAAAACATGTCAAATCCTGTCATGGGTGCCAACTAGTGGCACGGCCCGACGTTCCAAAGCCATAGCGACCCACAGCTCTCCCTGATGGTCCATGGCAGGACATTGCCACAGACTGGTTAGGTCCGTTACCACCTGGACATTCTATCCTGGTAGTTGTAGACTACTAGACTTGGTAGATATATGGAGGCTTCTTTACCCCGCCACAAAGGATTTTTCCTATTTTTCCACAGTACATAAATCCTACTTCAGGATTGATTTCTTTTTGATGGATTCTAAGGTGCTACACTCAGTAGTCGACTGCACCTTCCACAATATATTAATATCTGATCACTCTCCTGTCTTGTTAAGTCTCAACTTGAATCACAAGAGAGGTGAACATAACTGGCGTCTGAATAATGCACTATTAGAAGGTTAAGAATTTTGTAGCTATCTTTCTGATAAAATAGAACTATATTTAAGCCCCAACAATACAGGCGATGTAGATTCCAATCTATATATTATATGGCCCCTACGGACAGCCTTCATGGCCTCCCATGAAGGCTGTCCGTAGGGGCCATATAATATCGTATGAGATAGCAGAGAGGAAAAACTCTAAGCAAAGATTAACTGAAATTGATGATCAATTGTCTAAGCTAGAAGCTTTATATAAAACTGAACGTAAAATAGAAGCACTTACTAAAATAACTGCTGAATATAATTCTATATTGTCAAAAAACATATTAAAACAACTAGACCGAGTCAGACAGAGATATTTTGAGCTTGGCGACAAACCGCATAGGCTATTGGCAAATGCAGGCTTCCAGAGCCATACATTGTATTAAATCTAAGAGAGGTATTTTGAATACGGACCCAGCGAAGATCTTAGATTTTCAAGCCAAATTTATTGAGAATTTAAACCTACCCAAATTATCATTTGATTCGGTTGATATGCTAGATAAAGGTATCAATTTGGATGAAATCGTGCAGGTTATCTCTTCCTTCCCCAACAACAAGGCATCAGGTCCAGATGGTTTTAACGTAGAATTTTTCAAAAGAATTTGGCTCTAAGTTGTCACCTTTGCTCTTATGGATTTTCAACCATACAATGCTGACCTCTGGCTAATATCTCACATATTCCAAAGCCAGACTGTGGGCCTCAGATGGTGTCATCATATCGCCCTATTTCGTTATTACCCATCAAAACCAAAATTCTTGGAAAAATTCTGGCCAATAGACTTAAGAAATACATTTGGTCTATCATACATCCAGATCAAACTGGCTTTATGCCTGGTCAACATACAGTATGTATTTTAATCTACGTTGACTTTTCAACATATTGTATGCCAAGCATTCAGGAGAGGCGGTTGTTATTTCACTAGATGCACAGAGCACGTTCGATCAAGTAGAGTGGCCCTACACTATGTGTGTGCTTAAAAGGTCCTCCTTTATTTACAGTACACCGTGGGACCCATCAAGGTTGACCCCTCTCCCCTTTTTTGTTCGCGATTATCATTGAACCGCTCGCTGCTGATATCAGACAGAGCCATTTAATATCCCCCATTAAAATGTTTGGCTATAAACACTATATGTAGCTATATGCGGACAACATTCTCAAACACTTCAAACACGTAGACGCGATTATTATACCTTTCATTTGGAGTTATAAAACTGTTAGAATCTCATCATTGACCTATCAAAGCCAAAGGGTATGGGAGGTTTTGCTTTACCAAATTTTAAGCTATATTATTTGGCTGCACACTTAACCATTCTTTCATGGTGGAAAAAGGGCCCTTCTTCTGTCGCAGACTCCTGCCCTGCGTGGTTGTGTACAGAAAGATTGCTTTGCAAATAAACGTCATTATCCGCTCTTCTTAACAGTCCCACTGCTGCAGGAAACACACTTTAATAACAGTTTTGTAATTGGTAACACCATAAGAATATGGAATCAGATAAAACTTTACATTAAGGCTCCAAAAACCTACTTAGACACTCCAATAGAGGCATGATACTGAATGTATCAGTTGTCATCAAGTGACAGCAGTGTAAGCTGTAGTTCATTATACTTGAAACAACAGAAAACATAAAATAACAATAGACAAACATGTCTCTCCATGAGCAGCAGCAGCCAGTCGCCCTCTGGATCAGTTCAGTAGTCACCAAATACAGAAATAGTCACTATGATGGATTCACATGAGTGGCACACCTCAATTGTCCATGTATTCTTGCAGTAGATTAAAGTGAGTTTAAATGGAAAAAACATGAATGAAGATCCCCAATTTAACAAAAAAAAAACATTAGTATTACCTGCATAAACCCTGATAATGGAAATAAGAACCTACTGTATACACTGTCTGAGTGAAACTAGCAGGGTGTAATTTATCAGTGTATCCTCTGGTTCAATTGATCAAACAGTAACAACAATCTTCTTTTGGTGAACACCAGTCTGTAAAGAAATGTAGCTTCTTGAATTGTATTTATTGATTTTCTGTCTAATATGAATAATGCACATTGAGGCCTAGTCTTCTATATTCAACTTAAAAATAACAGACAGAAAAAATGCCAAATCAGAGTTTACTGCCATTTGTACACTGCAAGGCAGATCTAGGCCTACAGCATAAACACTATCATTATATTGTTATGAGCAAGAGAAGTGACTGGAAATAACTTAATTTCCCTGTAAACAGAGCTGCGATCTGTTTACTGATCCCAGTAGTTGTGTTTATGGAACTTTAGGCCAATAAGAGTGATAGCATGAACTTTCAAGCAGATAAGTGTAATTGTCAGGGCAATTAGGGACATGTCTGGAATTTTGGCCAAGGAGGCTTTAATTCCATATGACAGAGGGGAGATAATTTGATGTCAGGCCCTCAGATAATTTATTCCACGTTTTCCAATACTTAATGGACTGTCATGCTGAATTTCAATTAAAAAAAAGCATTTCACATTCATTTTGTCACAAATCTTATCTGTGAGAACCTGAGAAATGATCCAATATTCTCTTATTCATTAATTATCATAACATACAGTAAAGTGCCCGTTGCATGGCAAAAGGGTTGTATTGAGTCTCTTAACTAAACATGGGTGTGTTTTGGGCGTGAATAAATTACACTTATCAGTGTCATCTCCCATTCCCTTTAAAAGCCAGGTGCCCCTGCAGCGAGACATAGTCTGCTGGGGGATAATCCTGTTCCTGATACTCTGAGCTTCTCTCCTCTCTTCTTCCTCGGAGTGGTTTGTGCTTTGTCGTCTCTCAGGTCTCTGCTGATCATGGTGGTGCCTGCTGCCGTGGTCCTGCATGACGCATCCTTCTGCTATTATCACTGTTACTCTGAATACTATCATTAGTTTTATAAATTATAAAATTAGTAGCCATAAAAACACCATCAGTGGTATGTCTCACTGTCTCACAGCTGTTATTACCACTACTCATCATTGATCATATTTATCACCATGATTATTATCATTGTCATATTCTATCACCTTAGCTATACTTGTTTCTACTATTCTGATGTATTAACTGCCATAAAATATAAATAATATTCACATTAATATAGATATTATTACAGTAACTGTTACTTTTGTGGTTGCTTGCATCTCTGGAAGTGTGTCTCTGTCTGTCTCTGTCTTTGTATCTGTCTTTGTCTGTCTGTCCATCTGTCCGTCTTTGTCTGTCTGTCCATCTGTGCGTCTTTGTGTCTGTCTGTCTCTGTCTGTCCATCTCTGCGTCTTTTCTCTCTTTCTCTCTTCTTTTCTTCCTCCCCAACCGGTGCAGACAGATGTCCGTCCTCCACAGAGCTGGGTCTGTTCCACGTTCCTGCCTGTAATAGGGAAGGTTTCCGTTGCCACCGTACTCTACGGAGGAATTGTTGGGTCTATGTAAATCATAAAGAAGTCATAGAGTGTGGTCTTTACCTACTCTATAAAGTGTCCTGAGATAACTTTTGTTATGATTTTGCACTGTAAATACAATTGAATTGAATTGAATTTAGCTACACTTCTTCCTCAATTGAAAATGAATGTTGCAAGGGGTTGTACATCTTTACTACAAATTAGCTGCAGAAAAAACATAATTTGTAGAAGGAGCAGGTTTAAATCTACTAGCTGGCTGCCTCTGGTTTGACTTTGACAATTCATTTGAAGTGTGGTGTGCTTCATGGTCCTTCAATAATAAATCAGTTGGAAAGAAAAACAACTTTCTTTTTACAAAAAAATCCATCACGGCTCTGTCTTAATTGCATTTGTAATCGACTTGAATGGACTTTACTATGAGAGGAACTGGTACAGGGGCCAGTAGGTAAGTCTTTAAAAAACTCTTTTAATAAACTCTGGGTTCACTAACTACGTTGTCGGTGCTTTGTTTTCTGTGTAGGGACTCTTCTCATGCTAATGCCTTCACTGTACTGCCCCGAGTTAATCAGTGTTACACAAAAAAACTGTCTTGATGGCTTATTCGATGTATATTTATGCCGAAAAAGACCATGCATTTGCGCTGAAATTACACTTTAATGACAGTGAGCTATTAAAAAGGTATGGACTTAATTGCGAGGGTATTATGATCATAGTAAATCTAGTCAAGGATTCAGTTACTTCACCAACAGAACCAACCCAATACCACTGGAGATCAAGGTTGTGAAGTGGGAGAGCTGCATTTATTTCCAGGTATATATTTTCCCATGCCTCTTTTTTATCCTTTGTAGTTTTCTGACTGTAAATTTTCTTTAATAACGTCCGTCCATTCATGCACGAGAGTAAAGAAGTAATGTCTGTTGTTGCTTGCACCTCTCACTACCATCAGGGTTATTACAGGGTTATTTACCTGATCATTGGTAACGAGCTGTCAGACCTGGAGGAGGCTGATAATTACCTGCACATACAGTCATTAGTCCAGATTACTCTCTTTCATGTTCAATCATTTGTTTTTATTATGTTTATTTGGATATGGAAACACTATTTCTATGATGAATTCACTGACAGCCAATCACATTAGGATGAAACATGACATCATCCAGAGCAACAGGGTCAACCCTGCCCCCTTAAAAACCAAGCCAGACCGCATATGTCAGCAGCATGTGTGCATTGTGGAACTTGTTGCTTTTTATTTCGGCGCCCATGTAACAGGTTGGAGCAGCCAGAGGTGGATTAATGCACAGGCTGGTGTGTGCCAGGTGTGCAGGGGCCCCGGATTGGCCAGACTATTTTTTTTATTTACTACACTGGGGGAAAAAATACCTCCTATTAGGAGAAGTCTAATATTGGATAGATAGTTGACACATTTACTCGATCATGTGGCCGGGTTCATAAGGTCAGTTTCGTTGTCAATGATACGTCACTCACTGTTACTAGACAGTACAGCAGAAAAATGTCAGAAAGGAAATGTGATAGAGCACAAAAAAGAAAAGCACAACAACTGAAAGAACAGCGAAAATTCCTAAATTGACAGTATTTTTTAAGGTTGCGGACTCTTCGGAGGGGGGGGGGGGTCTGATAAACCATGATTAACAATGTGTGCCCGCCTGATCAGTTCAAGCGAGGCAGCCCCCATGCACTGCTCATGCTTCAGATTAATCCAGACTAATATATTGCATGATTAAGTGATGGCTCTTTGTCTGTTTGTATTAATATAACCAATAGAATATAATGCAAGAGTCCGTGGAACATACTAACATTATATAATATGATACATCGTGAAGGATATAAGACAGAATATAAGGTGAAGAGTAGTACTATAATAAATATTAATATAATACAATAATATTAATATAATAATACATACACAGGAGGAAGTGGGTGATAGGTATACTGTATGCCACTAGAAATAGAGTCAGGAACACCCCATATACCTGTGAACAGCCTCGACTGCACCACTGAGTTGTGCATCTATTAAAATGTAGCCTATAGGGCCTACTAGTTGAAGAGGTCACACTGACGTTGTAAAGATAACTAGACTATCATCAACAACGACAACAACAACAACAACTAGAGATGCACTGATCCAGTATTTTCCGATCCACTCAGATACCTGGTCTGAGCGTATCGGCCGATACCTGATACTGATCCGATCCTACTGTTGAATGAATGAAGCGTAAACCTGTCCATGTGAGTGAAGGCATCAGGCTTGACATAAACAGAGTCAGAAATACTTTAATAATCCCATGGGGAATATATTTAGCAGCAAGAAATAAATAACACTTCCATGTAAAGTGCAAACAGATGTATATCCGATATCTGATCCGGCTAATTAGTCAATATATCCGATATCTGATCCAGCTAATTAGTCAATATATCCGATATCTGATCCAGCTAATTAGTCAATATATCCGATATCTGATCCAGCTAATTAGTCAATACCAGAGCTGATATTATAGAAATAGATACAGAAATATATCCAATATCTGATCCAGCTAATTAGTCAATATATCCGATATCTGATCCAGCTAATTAGTCAATACCAGAGCTGATATTATAGAAATAGATACAGAAATATATCCAATATCTGATCGAGCTAATTAGTCAATATCAGAGCTCATATTATAGAAATAGATACAGAAATATATCTGATATCTGATCCATCTAATTGGTCAATATATCTGATATCTGATCCAGGTAATTAGTCCATATCAGAGCTGATATCTGATCCAGCTAATTAGTCAATATATCTGATACCTGATCCAGTGAATTGGTCAATATCAGAGCTGATATCTGATCCGGGTATCGGATCGTGCATCTCTAACAAGAACAAATAAACCAATAGAAATAGCTATTATTTACCCATAGACTGTATAAAAATGGACGTAGCGTCTCCCCTGGGGCCCGTTTTCTCAACTTGATCCAATCATATCCGCCTCTTGGAGTCTCCATTTTGTCAGACTTTGACTCCTCCTCATTTCCTCTTACCAAAAAAGGACATTGATATGACGTTGGGGGGAGGAAGTTACGGCCGTCTGGATTACATTTACAGAATTAGCCACATTAGCTAATATTCGCTCCACCTACCGGGAGCTAGGCTAACATAGCACGTTACTAGATAAACGGGAGTGGGAGTCCCTTGTCCCTAGTGGAGATTACACCAGCTCCGGGAGTAAAGTGCAGGCAGCATTTACGATCTATGTTTTAAAGTGATATTCAACACAGTACCATGCTCATAGACTGTAAAACACCAACCCTCACGGTCCGAATCCTCCCAGTGCTCCAGATAAGCATCTAGTGTATCTGTCATAGATAGTAGGCTATACTGCAAGTCATGTTGCAAGTGCTGCTATTTAATTAGCATAACAAATGTTGTGTTCCTAAACCATCTGTTGGTTCAGTTGAACGAAGAGCAAACAATCTTGGGACTTATGGAAACACCACCACATGAATGACCGAAGTCCAGGTCGAGATGACGAAGTTAGCATGCTAATCCTGACAACTAGCCTCTGAGGAGAAGTGAGGCTAACTGTCAGTCAATAGACCACGCCCCTAATTATTAATAAACTTTAACCTCCAATAAAATAAAAACTAGCCTGTTACAAAACAATTCACCCTCCTAAGTGTTGTCATGGAGATATGAGTTAAACATACAGACGTGAGTGTTGTTTGTAAACAAGCCTAAACAGGTTTGATGATGCTGTAAAAACGGCGTGTTTAACATGGGGCTCAATGAGAAACTGCTCTATTGTGCAAACTGCTCCTAGTGGACTCTCTGAGAACTGCAGTTTTTGGCACTTCCGTATTGGATCAACCAGAAAGTCGCTGTGGTGGGGGCTCGGTTTCTCCCATTCACCATGATGCACGCACAGCACCGCAAATGCAAATCGAGGCACGAGCGACTGCTGCCGCGAGTGTATGTTTTGCGACAGTAATGGCAAGTGTCGCAAACGTGTGGGAGGCTTGGGGCGCTGTTTGTGACGTAGAAGGTAGCCGCCTACACTGACCTGGGTATCTATAGATGAGGAGTGCTCTGTCGACCTCTTCACTACCATGGATTTGGGTCGACCATTGGATCGTTTTTGTGCTCAACATCAAAGGATAAGCCTTCGTCTCGAGGGCGGCTGTACGGCAAGTGTGGCGTCCCTTTCGCCTGCTCAATTGTGACGCGAGGAAGGGCTTGCTTCACAGCCTAATGGACAGTATCGATGACTTAGCAATCAAAACCAGGACTGAACAGCCTCTTTATGCAATTCCGAGACGTATTGTCCCCATTCGCGCCGCCAGCTTCTTTCTACTGGAACTGGATATCACTCCAGAGTGTGTCGTAACATCACCCTTACTAAGACATAACAGTATTTACTTCTCTGAAGCTAGGAAGTGGATCTGCGTCAGGCTAGCTAAGCTTGATAGACATAAGACCGGAAGCTGGATGGCTGTGCCTTCACAATAAAGGTACGACGTACATATATTTTTTCCTTGAATAACGTTCGAGATTGGACATTGTCGTAACACCTGGACGGGACGACATCCGACTTTTTATCAGCATCAAGAAACTCCGGCTCTTCTTTACCGAGGTACACTGACCGCAGTATCCACAAGTTCACGTCCGTTTTATTGTGGAAGCTACGAAAGGAAGTCGTGCTTGCTCATGCTGCGTTTGACACTGGTAGGAAGTGGGATGTGGCCAGGGTGTATTTATGCTTCTGTGTAAGATATGAAAATCATTGAATTAGCGCTGCTTCGGGAGCCCTGGTTCACCACCGGACACAGCGGAGCTTACGACAGTGTTGCCCGTCAATGTGGTTGTTGTCGGCGGTCGAAAACAGCGAAAACGACCGAGGCTGCTGTGCTGCTTTCGTCTGGACTGGACCAATTCCATGAGGGCTTCTCAACCTCACGCCCTAACAATTTGTGTGCGGGGCTGTATTTAGTGCTTATGTAATAACAGTATGTGATTCGATATTCACATTGTTGACTTTTTTTATTTTTATTTTTTTCTTGGACAAATACTTTGTGCTTTCCCCAATTTTATATATAATTTCGCAAATGTCAACAACTCAGCGTCAAGTGATGATGGAGCCCTCTCTGGCTCTCGGAAGGCTGGAACTGAGCCCCAGTTCGGGCGCTGTTGGGGTCAGCCTGACCTCGCGGCTCTCCGGCGGACACCCCGCGAAAGACAAGTGCGGGCAGCGGCCACTGGGGCCTCAAGGCCAGGCTCATCTCAACGGCTGCGTCCCGCTGTCTCATCAGGTGGCGGGTCACAAGTATGGAGTGGATACAGTGGGTGAGTAAACGAGACAATGCTTTCTTACTTATCTATCCATCTATATCTATCTACACACACACACACACACACACACACACACACACATAACTTTCTTCACAGCATTTGCGCCTTGGAAAAAGTATGTGGGAACATTAAGTTAGTGAAAAGTTATATTTGTGGAAGACGTAGTAACAATTAATTCTGTCTTAGCTCTTGGTATGCTATGTTTGATGCCAGCAAGAACAATGAATCAGGAGGTTTTGTAGAAACTTAGAATGGTGATTTGTTCCAGCATGCTTAAGTTACGGTAAGATTCAAGTACCTGTACAAATCAATTCCATTCTTCTCCTCTCTCTCTAATCTACACCAACTACATGGTCATACGTGGGTCCCTACACTGACAAACGGATCATTTGTGTATGTATTCCCATGACATCCCTGCTCCATGGTCCCCCCTCTATTCTTCACTGGCACACACCCGTGCACACAGGACACCTGACATTATTAAAGCTTCCTTTGTGTGTTATCAGGCTAGGTGTTGAGCTGAATTGATTGTGCATGATACAGTCAGCTGGTGTTAGTTAAAGTACCTCTCAGATGGATGAGTCACTGCAGGTCAGTCAGTTACCTTGATGAATTGCAGCCTATGGAAGACTCCTCTTTCTGTCAGGAGGACAAACCTGTCTATCCACATGTTTGTTTCTTTTGGCTGAAGTGTTCCGGTTTTACCAAACGTTTGGTGTGAACCAGCGTTTGTTTTCTTTCCAATTGGTTAATCTGTGTTCACTGTGTTAAATTACAGGTTTACCAGGGCTGTAAACAAGTTTCCTGTTTCTACCTGTTTGTCATTTTATGATATATGAGCTCCAGCTTCACTGTTTCTAGAGCTAAAAATGAGTTGAGTTAATTCATACATTACATGATTTACAGAAAATAAAAACAATATGCTTTGAAAATATATATTCAATCTAAGAGGTACAATGAGTGAAGTAGGGTTGCACAGATTCAGCCTTTTTTGCTCACTTGACCTCAGGATGGTTAAGCTCCACAACTTTCAGTTCTTTGTCTGTGGTCTGACACAAATATATTAGATTGACAGAAAATTCATATAGTCCAGTGTGTGAGTGTGAGATCCCACGCATCCTAGAAAAGAGTCATGGAAAATGAGGGGAAAAGTAGAATGTGTTGTCCTGATTATTATTTAGTTTGATTATAAAAATATTTCAATATTCTTCGCTTTTCCTTTAGCTGAGAATGAACTGCTAGTCTATCCTTTAGAACCCCTCAAAACGGATAACACTATCATCTGAAAGGGCTAAATTGTGTGTGTCAGATTAATGTTCAAATGGTAACGTAATGGAGGACATTAGGTCTCGAATAGGCTGTCATGTTGTGGAAACTTGCTGTGTAAGCTGCCGTTTCAGAGTGGCGAAGAATACTTCACTTTTTGGAAAACATCTGTTTTACCATCGCTGAAAATCGTCCTGGAAAATGATCTCTACAAAAAAGAGTGGCAACCCCGATGGAGTCAAAATGACTCTGCATTCTCAGCTCCGGGCTACTCCAGTGTAGATTTGCTGTTTTTATGTCACTGTAAATGGAATCTATTTGGGTTTTCCTATCAGGCAAAACAAGACATTTGAAGAAATCACCCTGGCCTCATAGATGGGGATTTTTCATTTTATTCTGACATCCTGTAAACAAAATGATTAATTGCTAAATTTATATAATGATTGATTAACTAATCAATCATGAAAACAATCATTAGTTGTCAAGATGTTGAAATATCAGTTTTTCCTTTCCAATACTGACTCCGATATCTGAACTTGCATATTGACTGATACTGAGTAGTGAATAAATAAATAAAAAAAATAAATAATAATCTATATATAAATATAATTATTCTTTTTATTATATTTTTATCATCTGAGCAGCCGTTTATATACTGTCACCTATGGATGGGAAATGATTGTTGTACGGCCGGGCTCAGGTTTGTATAACATGAACAAACAGACACCTTTTTTCTAGTTTGACAGTCGGTCATCAGTCAACAAAAAGAGAACAAATACATATATTTAAATAACGACTCTTTGGGGGGTCACATTACATGGTATGGGATTGGTTCATAGACTCATGTATGTGCGGATACCAGCATCTTGGGCAGCGTTAGTTGCATTTCCAATTACTTGTACCTTTTTAAATGTGTGTTTTACCACATTTTTTTGATAGAAAATTAAAGCTGACAGCTTTAAATGTCTATTAACTGTAGCAGATTAGTTTTGCTGAAGAGAAATGAAACAATACACCTAAGTTAGTGTCATGAAACCTGTTATATCTTAAATTAGAAACCGTGTCAATAATGTTATCAGAATAATGCAAACTAAGGTGTCCGTGTCTCTTTTATATATTCAGAATATTTGTTGATTGCTTTAGACTGTCTCATTTCTGTCAGAAGTGATCATCAGGTAGAAAGAGGCATTTAGAGTTAAGTGATATACAGTATATACTGTTTATCTATATATATAGTATATTTGACAGTGATGTGGAATGGTTCTATCTTAGTCCCTTCTTGCGCTTGGTAGTGGACAATCATTAACACTGGCCACATATAAACTCAAAGTAACAGGCAGGGGAAACTAGTATTGACACAGTATTGAGACTGAGCCAGCAATCTCTTTCTCCACAACAACAGTTGTAGAACAAGTACTGGAATCCTGTTCAGCGTGTACTGCTGCTGACTGAAAATGATCCTGCTAACTCCTCCTTCAACTGCTCTGTTTCCCAAGGTCTCCAGTCTATGATCTGGGCTTAAATGTGCATTGGCGATGGCCAGTTATGTGCCACGAAGGGCTGAGAGTGCTGAGGTTTAATCACTGACCGAAGCGGGTGGTTTCCTTAATTCCCAATCATTTTGAGGCAACACAAAGGTGGAAAAGGGCCCACAGTTAAAGTCAGCACTGTCAGGAAACTTTACATGCAAATCTGAGTTTTTTCCCCCATTAGACCACGGTTTGTGTGCTTTCATAGTGAGATCATTATGTAGTTACAGGGTCTGATGCAAGACAGAAACGCAAAGGTGAAAGTCCGGCTGCGTTACTCAGTGGTACTCATCTGTCAGCTGTTCCATTATGATTTTTCATGTTGAGAGCAGGGTAGGACTTTATAACCTTTAAAACTAATAGCTACAAATTTCTAAATGATTGACAGTCAGTTCTGTATTAGGTTATAAATTAATCTCCAAAGGATGGTTGGTCACTGGGGTTTGAGTGATAGGGGGTAGAGAACAGGAATGGGCATGAGTAGCCTACTACATTTAGTGAAACAACATAACGTCAAATAATAATCATGTTACTGTGCTTCATGAATCTTGTAACAGTAAGATTATAACTTGCATCATCGTGATTACTGCACCACGATTGTTCGTCTCGTCTCTGAACATGAAATATTAACAACAGGCGCTATATAGAAAATAGGGCTGTGGTCATCATTTAGAGCGGTTAGTCGACTTACAGCAGTATATAGTATAGCCTCAGCGACTGAATAACATAAGCCAACATAATTAATAACCATTATTATTTAAGTGCGCACAGCCGAACGCTTTAAGTCCGCAGCCTGTTAATAACCCCAGCAAATTATTTCAGATTCTGAATTTGTCAGAAAAAATCAGGAAGATGACTGTCAGATCGGCCGCCACGGGCAGGTAGCTAGGCTAATGTTACGAACATGTTAAGGCCGTATTTTAGACGTCTTTCTAGACATGATTGGCCTTTAATATTCAACTGTCTGAAGGGACCAGCTGTCTTAGAAAGAAACACTGACAGTGAGTAAGTGTCATTATTTCCTGTATCTGGCCCTTCAAATTAAAAGCCCTCCAGCCCTTTATGCCAGCCGCCAGTCACATAGATATTGTCTTAATTTTGACAAGTCAAGGCTCCAAATGTATTTTTTTTCCCTGCGATCAATGGACTTATGGAATTTTGGCCGAATTTTTTTGGTCGTCCGGTGCTTGGTTGACTATTTGAAGGGCAGCCCTAATAGAAACTAGAGTAAAATGAACTTGACCTTCAAGGGGTGCACCCCTAATATAAATGGTAGGGGAATGCCAGCCACCGGGCTAAACTGTAATGTAACCATATCCTTACAACAATGCTCAACACGCTCAAAGTTATTTTTAGTATTATTGTTTTGACCATGGATAACAATGCAGGGCTACACCATGATTGAATTAACCACAGTATGATGGCTGTTTGGGTAGTTGACTCAGTAACCTTACCCTTTGACAAGTCAGCACGCAAACGTTACGTTAGCTAACATTATTTGCAGTTATTTCATTTGAAAGTAATCACATAACCTGAATAAACGTAACATGAATAAAACTTGACGTGACAAGCCTAATTACAGCCACTAAGCTAATGCGCACAGTAGTAGTAGAGTAACTCACGCTCAATACTGTCACGATATCTGGCCTGTGATAACGATATGGTGATACCCGATATCTGCAATAATCAGTATATTGCAAAAAATTTCATCTATGATACATCACGATATCTGCGTAGCTGAAGATGAAAATTATTAGCTTATTAGATTTGTTAGTGTGCATTACAAACTGGCCAATCACACATAAGACAATGTACAATACATTGCATGTGCCCCTTTAACACACACCAACCACTCTGTAGCCTTCTGTAACACTTCTGCCATGTGAGTGCTATTATGACCTTAGTCTAAAGTATGGATCAACCGATATGAATTTTTAAGGGCTGCTACTGATTTTTAATTTTTTTTGCCTTAGCCGATGACCGATACGGACTGCTTATTTTCTTGAGACGATATTTGGAGCCGATACTCCTTTTGCTCCCTCAATTTACATCTTCAAAATAACACAACGATGATAACAAATGTTACTAGTCTCAATTTTAACAAAGGAATGTTTATTGAACTTAAAAAGGCTTCTGCAGCAACACGCAGCTGCCTGTGGACGCCTGTCTGTAAATAATGCCGGGAAAAAAAACTTTGGGAGGGCTGGCAAGTATGCAATAAACACTGCAACTCCCATGCGCGCTACTTCACGGCGGCGTGATGTTTTAAATTTAGAGACCCCTAGGGGTGATTTTCCACCATGGGTCCTGGCACTGGAGTCCCAGTGCCAGAGGGGGCCTGAGAATGGAGCTCCGCAGCATGACACTATTGCAATACGCTGCTATTTTATTCAATGCAACCGTCTCTGTAGGTGGTGTAACAGCGCAAAAAATGTGCCCGTGCTATATGTGGGTCACTGCACATACCTCAGTGGTTGTGTTGTGTCTGAGCTAAGGGGGGTGCGATATATATCGTTTGCGATAGTATCTTAATTGTTGTTTTAACCCTCATTTTGCAAAAAACAATCAAAACACGCCTTTTTGAGAGGCCACACATTCACTGCAAGATCAAGCCTATTACTGCTGGTGTTGCCAGGTTGGACTGTTTCCGAGTTTTTCATTGAGATCTCAGGAATACCTACAATATTTCATTGGTGTGTATATATATTAAGAGCAAAGTCCTTCGTGTTGCTCCCTCTCTTTCTCTCTTTAGTTTCCTCTCTGTAGCACATTTCTTAACACATTTCAGCACAGCCATATTGACGGATTGTACTTTTTATGTTATCATGTTCTTATATGAGGCTCCTTCTGTCTTCATCTATCTTCACTTATCTTTCAACACTGCTGTCTAGGTTGTGTGCGTTTGATAAATGTCAGAGTTTATCATTCAATATTTAACTTAACCTCAATTTTGAAGGCAGAGAACACAGTGCACTGAATGGTTAAATGGGCAATATATTTTGCATTTACAATGATGACTGAACTGCTGACCAACCTTAAACTGGGGAGTCATCATTTTACTGCACTGTCCCGCTGATACACTAAAACCAGGATTGACGCTAGATGACTGGGTCCTCTCGTCAGCTGTTCCTTCCTTTTCCTGTGCTGTACTCTGATAAACATTGCTTTGATTTTCACCGCCATTTCTGTATTTATTGCAGGTATTTTACAGCATCCAGATGGAACAGTTCTGAAGCAGCTTCAGCCTCCACCCAGAGGTCCCAGAGAGATGCAGTTTTACAGCATGGTAATAGCCCTGTATTCATAACATCTATACTCTCACACAATCACATACGGATGAGACATGTGTTTATATATTAGGGCTGCCCCCGACCAAGGATTTTCTTGGTCGACCAGTGGTCGTCATTTAGAGTGATTAGTCGACTGATCAACGCATATATACAGTATATATGTTAAGGCGAGAGGTCATGTTCGTTGTGACGAGTGATAGGCAAAGTTTGCAAGTTTGCATGTGACCTTCTTAGGGTCCCATATTTAAGACATTTTTCCCGACATGATTGGCTATTAATTATGAACTGTCTAACCATGATGTACAGCCATCATGCGGTTATAAAAAAACACTGACAGTGAGTGAGTTTCACGACTTCCTGTATCTGGCCCTTCAAATTAAAAGCCCTCCAGCCTTCAGTCACATAGATTTTCACTTAATTTTGACAAGACAGGGCTCCAAATATTTATTTTATTTGCGACTAATGAAATTTTCGTCTGCTAGTGATTTTTTGGTCGACCAGTGCTTGGTCGACTATTTGGGGGCCGCCCTATTATATATTATGTATTTGTTTTGTTTTTTCAGTTTGTATAAAGGTTATCATAAAAATCTAGGTGAAAATCAGAATGTAATAATACAATTTGTAGAGTAAACATTCTGTAGTATCACCATTTCTTCAGTGGTTAAGCTGTCTGCGTAAACAAAAGCCATGTGAAAAGCAGTGTCATGGGAAGAATCAAGCTTTTTTTTTATAGAGTCTGTGTATACAATACTGCACTTTGCATTTGCTACCACTGCTGTCTACATATCCAATTAATAAGATTTAGTCATTAGTCATTTGGTCATTAAGGACCAATCAGTTGATTTGTTTCTGTAAAATGGCATAATGTAGTGAAGAGTGAGTTTAATGACCAACTCACAGAATTTACAAAGGCATAGTCTTGCGTACCGGCTTATCATTCTGGGATGGGGGGAAAACGGCTCTGGTTTGTTTGGGTTTCTATAATCAATCACAATCCTCTGGGGCGGTGGGCGGGCCAGGCTACCTGCATGAACAGTGCTCAGTGTCTACTCAGCTGAAACTGTCCACACATGCAGCAGATGTCGAGACATCTCAAGAGTCCGCCTTTCTGCATTGAGTTTTGCCTATGATGATGTCCATGAATTACAGAATGTTTCATTTTATTACAACTGTCATTCATATTTCTCTTAAACAGAGAAGGTTTACATCCTGTCCACAGAAACAAAAGAGAAAGTGTTGAGTTGAGTACAAATATCCTCATTTTGTTCATGTCTGTGAAATATTCTACATACAGTATACACATCATATATAATATCACACGTTCGTACACTGGTGGAAGAGACTGCCATGCAAGGTGCCACCTGCTCATCAGGATCTACTCTAACCATTTACACACTGAAGGCACAGCCTTTGGGAGCAAGGGTTTGTGTTCAGTGTCTTGCTCACATGCAGACTGGAGGAGACAGGGATTGAACCGCCCATCTTTCCCAATGAAAAAACAAAAACAGACATTCTGAAGCATTTTTCTATGGTGAATTAGTTCAGTGATTTTCAAATTAGTTGTTAATATTGTTTGTCAGCTAACTAACTGACTTGATATTGCAATTCCTTGTTTAGCATCATAGTGCATATTGTCATATTTTTGTATTGCATAACATGTGATCTAGTCACAATGCAGTAATGAGCCAGAGTTGGGTAAGGTCTCTCTGTATTTAGAGCTGTGACTATGTTTGAATGAGCATGTGCCTCTGTTGTGGCTCACATACTGGCTTATTCAACAGCACTTTGAATACCAAGTGAACCACACATTTAATAGAATATCCACTGTGTCTATACCACTGTTGTACTAGCATGTTTTTTAAATGAACCAAGGCACTTCAACAAAATCCTTTATTTTGTGAACATTAACCATTTTGTCAAAAATGAACAGGAAGTGTAGAGGCTACAGCTTTGAATGACTTCAGCACATCTGCGCCCACAGGACATCACTAGTTTCTCACACTGCTCTGGTTTGATCTGGGTCCATTCTGACTCAGTCTCTTCCACAGTTCTCTAACTGGAGTGGGTTTATTACACATTACTTTGTTGCTGAGGATTTTCCAGAGATTCTCTATGGGGTTTAGATCTGGACTCTGGTCATTTCATTGTTTCAATATTCTGAGCTTCAAGGAACTGCTTCACCTGTGTTCAGTGTGACAGGGGACATTGTCTTCATGAAGATTGCAGCTGATTGGGAGACAGTTGCAGTGAAGGTGTTGCATGTTGCTGAAGGAGGTTCACATAAACATTTACATTCACTCTGCCATGGAGCTGTACAAGAGGCCCAACTCCTGCTGTAGAAAACATGCCCAAACCATGAAACTTCCTCCTCCAGATTGAACTGACTTCGTTACACACTTTGGATTCAGTCTTTCCCCAGTCCTACGCCCAACATAATGTTTCCATCAGACACAAATAAACTGTATGTCCTCTTATCACTGAAGTCACTCTGGACCAGTTCTCCTCTGTCCACACAACATGCTCCTCAGCGAAGGCAAGTCTAGCCTTTTATTCTTTCTGCTGATGAGAGGTTTTGCTGAGAGGGTCATGCCTTTGGCCTTCATCTGGACAACCTGCTGTTGGGTTTCAGTCTCCTTAGAGCAGCTTCCATCTTGTAAAGTAACCAGGAGAGCTGCAGATAAATAGGGTGTGTCCAACAATTCAGTCAACTGTCACCAGGTGCAGATTAACACCAATAACTGGGAGGGATCTGAAAGGGTTCTCTAATTTTGATCGCTGTTTTTTTTTTTTTTTTTAACAAAATAAAGTTTTTTGTTGAAGTTCCTTGGTTATTTAAAATCATGCTAGTAAAGCAATGGTATAGACACAGTGGATATTCTATCAAATTCTGAATAATAGAAAAATAACACTATTTACAGAATAAATCAAGAATTAATAATTTGTTCTCTAATTTCGATCTCCAGTGTATATCAAGCATTCCATATGGGTCTATGTAATCACACAGTGGCACATGTATGCTGCTTCGGAGCTTCAGTGTTTGCTTTAGAGCTTAGCAGCATTGTCAGCCTCAGCAACTCTCATACAAACATCAGTGAGTCATGCTACCATGTCCGCCTGTCTCTTGACCAAACCAGTCAAACCTTATCCCAACACACACGTCTCGCACGGTCCCGACATCCTGCACAGGGCTGGAAGTCTAGTCTCTATAACCGGACATAATTAACAATATGGGGCTGCTGTAATACTCTATGTTGTGTTGCACCTTTACCATTTTCATGATAATGAATTCAGATTTTTTTTTTACATCAGAATAGTTTCCTTGTCAGGGTGGGAAAGCCTTATCATATATGCCCTGTATTAGTGATGTAATAACTAGTTGATTAATTGATGAGTTGATCAACAGCAAACTAACCAGCCACAGCTTTGATGCTTCATTGATTAAGTCATTAATGAAGCACACCACCCTCCCCCTCTCTCTTTTTGTTCACTGACTCAAATATGTTGTTATCATAAATGTGATAACGATTCCCGTTGACTCTGGGAACAATTCATTGAGTAATCCAAAAAGAAACCACCAGATTAAACCATAATGAAAGAAATAATTAGTTGGAGCCCTACACTAAATTTACAGTATCCACCTGTATGTTCTGTATAGTATGATGGTGGTAATATGTGTGTGTGTGTGTGTGTGTGTGTGTGTGTGTGTGTGTGTGTGTGTGTGTGTGTGTGTGTGTGTGTGTGTGTGTGTGTGTGTGTGTGTGTGTGTGTGTGTGTGTGTGTGTGTGTGTGTGTGTGTGTGTGTGTGTGTGTGTGTGTGTGTGTGTGTGTGTGTGTGTGTGTGTGTGTGTGTGTGTGTGTGTGTGTGTGTGTGTGTGTGTGTGTGTGTGTGTGTGTGTGTGTGTGTGTGTGTGTGTGTGTGTGTGTCCGTCCGTCCTAGGTGTATGCAGAGGACTGCTGTGATCCATGCCTTCTGGAGCTGCAGGACCATCTACCAAAGTACTACGGCACCTGGTCGTCTCCTGACAGCCCCAACGGTAAGAGACTGAGACTGAGACTGAGCTCTGAGCGTGTATCCCCCTCTCTCTTACCTGAGTCCAGAATACTTTGAATAACCAATAGCTTAGTCCATTCGATACTTGATCTTTGAATCCAAAACTGATATTGATATTTTTGAGTTTAAAACGATCCTTATTTTGGTACATATTTGGCACAACCTAAACAAACTATCTTGATTTTTCAATTTTGATGAAGATACATATGAGCAGGACATTTAGCTGTAGGTCCAGGCCCTGCAACTGTCAATGGGACGACAGAGTTAAAGCCACATCACTTTCCCAAGTGTAATCTCGGCGAAAAACCATCCCATGGTCTTTTTCGACAGTTGCACACATCAAATAAGTTTATTTTTTGTATAAACTATTAACAGAGAAATCAGAGTCACTAACAGTCGGACGTGGCTAACACTGATTAGCTCGGGGCAGTACGGTGAAGGCATTAAAACGTCTTTTTTAACCACTAATACTTCTCAAAATAACAGCAAACCTCTGCAGTAGCATGTTTAGAGTTCCCTTCAGGTAGCACCAATGTGCTCCTTCCTTTTGGATCACATTTAGTAATCGATTTGAATGGTCTTTACTATGAGAGAGCTGGTACAGGGGCCAATAGGTAAGTCTTTTAATAAACTCTGGGTTCACTAACTACGTTGTTGGTGCTTTGTTTTCTGTGAAGGGACTCTTGCTTCTGCAGAGGTTTGGTTATGTTGAGTTAAGGCCACATTAACCAGTTCTAACTGGGGGATCCTGAGGCGTTCCCAGGCCAGTGTGGAGATAGCTCTCCACCTGGTCCTGGGTCTTCCGTGAGGCCTCCTCCCAGCTGGACGTGCCTGGAACACCTCCCTAGGGAGGCGCCCAGGGGGCATCCTTACTAGATGCCGAACCACCTCAACTGGCTCCTTTCAACGCAAAGGAGCAGCGGCTCTACTCTGAGTTCCTCACAGATGGCTGAACTTCTCACCCTATCTCTAAGGGAGACTCCAGCCACCCTCCTGATAAAACCCATTTCAGACGCTTATACCCGCGACTTCGTTCTTTCGGTCGTGACCCAGCTTTCATGACCATAGGTGAGGGTAGGAACCAAGATTGACCGGTAGATCCAGAGCTTTGCCTTCCTCCGCTCTCTTTTCGTCACAACGGTGCGGTGGCTGCAGTACCGCCAAACTCACGCGCCATCGTCCCCTCACTAGTGAGGATCCCGAGGTACTTGAACTCCTTCACTTGGGGTAAGGTACCTTTCTAGTATCTGTTTACCATGCAACACTAGTAATAACGAGTTAATAGTATAGTATATAGTAATAGTATAGATGAAAAAAAACTGTCTCGATGGCTTATTTGATTTGTGCAAATGTAAATACCATGTGGTGATTTTATGCCGGAATTACACTTTAAGGAACGATTGTATTGTTTCAGTTTCAGCTATGAAAGCCAAATACCACAAGCTACCGTTACTTCTTCTAAATTCTTATTCTTCTAAACAGTGTGTGATATGTTTGTATAATAAGAAAGGTTTTTACAGCAGGTTTAAAGGCAGGGACACACCAAGCCGACAGTGAGAATCCATTGTCCTAGATTTTGCAGTGAGTCCTGCAATCACTGTGATTGGCAGTTGAGTCAGTAAAGAGAAATAGAAGTCGTCAAGAGACTGTGAGATGGAAAACCAACTCGTTATATCAAGTCAGATTATTTTTTTCAGCCATTGTGCTCTTTAGCAGAAACGCTCCCTATTAATTTGTGTGATTTATTTGCTTGTGTTTTCAACATTGGGTTGATTGTTGGCTAGTTAGCGTCTTGAATCTGTCCTATCGTACTTCAGTTCCCTGTTTGAAAGATAAATTCAGACTACCATCACCTGCTGGTATGGAGTCTTATTTCCTGTCATGCAGACGCAGAACGTACGTACTGGTTGGCCGTTAGCTGTAGTCTTTGCAGTGTGTTCAAGTGACACTTTTTGGATTAGACACAGGCGACGTGAGGCGCAACAAGCGACGTGAGGCGGCGCAACAGGCGACGTGAGGCGACGCAACAGTCGCCGCAAGTTCTTTGAAGTTGGCTTATTTTGTCCCACATCACACTGTTAACACTTCTCTCAGACATCTTATGTTCATAGAAATGAGACATATTAACATGCAGTCAGAAATTAGGGAGGAAGAGTCTCTGTCATACTATCATATCAGAAACATTTTCTGAGCAATATTGACTAGTGAGTATGATTTAAAAAATCTAAAATGAAAGCCAACATTAGTCTCATATGAACCAGCTGGTGATATCTCCATTCCACGCATCATCACTCTTGTATCCGTTCCGCTGCCTCAGACCTGTACCTGAAGCTGGAGGATGTGACTCGGCGCTTCGTGAAGCCGTGCATCATGGACGTGAAGCTGGGCCAGCGGAGCTACGATCCGTTCGCCTCACAGGAGAAACGAGAGCAGCAGATCAGGAAATACCCACTGATGGAGGAGATAGGCTTCCTGGTCCTGGGCATGAGGGTGAGTTTGACCTGCTGTGGACGATCTTTAATCTATCAATGGAATGATTTCAAAACTCAGAGGGGGGGGCTATGTCCTATTTTTCTTTCTTTTAGTTTGAAACTGGTGTACTTCAGACTGAGACATGGCTTCTAATGGCACTCCATCCGACTCAGTCATATCACAGCTAGGAAACGTACCAGCTTTTCATCGTGATTGAAGTTTGAATAATTGCTCCTTTTGCATTAATCATGTAAATAGTTCTGCATTTTAGGGCTCTATTTTGCAGTTTTCTCAGGTGAAGTTGAACTGCAGCCTGAGTAAATGTAACATGGAGGGTCACAAGTCTCAAGGTGACTTTTCATCTGTAATAAATAAAAACCTTAAAAAATATAATGCTGCCAAGCAATCAGTGGTGATTTGGCATCTCTGTATGATTAAAAACAGAACCTTACGTTCTCTACCAAATCTATTACAGTTTCTGAGCATTCTGAGCCAGTCGGAGAAGAACAGCCGGTTGGAGAGTATCAATCAAAACCTGAGCCACAACCTTAGAACCAGAAATCAGGGACATCACTCACACTGCATCCACGTGCATCATGTAGGCTTTTGAAAGGACGTGTTAAAGTTTAGATTTGGATATTTAGTAACTGAGCTAGAAGAATCCAAATGTCGTCTGAAGGTAGCCGCTTCTACTTTGTCTTTTTCAATCACTGTCTTCGGTGTCTGTCCTCTAAAATGTCTGACACTGACTATAGTGGCTTGTATCTGGTCAAAGTTTGTCGCTAGAGCGGTGTTTTCACGTTCCTCTCCTGAAGGAGAAGATGTCTGTGCACTTCTCTGAAATATGAGATTCAAACGTATTAAGGTAAACTTTAGTTCTTATGTCTCTAATCCATAAACAAATCCGCTGTCTGATATGTGAAACACTATTGGACGGGGAACAAATCTCAACAGCAGAAAAGAAACCTGAAACCTTGAGCTAAGAGCGAACTGTCAGTACAGAGAGAAAACGCCCTGTCATCATAGCTGTCAGACACTAGGGCGGCAACTAACGACTATTTTGATATTTGTCGACTAGTCATCGATTATTGAAACGATCAGTTGACTTATTGGATAAATTGCTCTTTCGCTACCAGCTTTTCAATTTACCACAAGGTTTTTTTGGGCTTGTGCTAACTAACAATAAAGACAATAAATAATATAGACAATTCAAAGTATTTATTTTAATAAACATTGCTGTTGTTTAGAATACTACTACAAAAGATAAATAACATTTCTGTCCATTTAAACCCAGGGAGTGGCAAAGTGCTGAACAAGACTCAATTTTTCTGTAAACCAATCATGAACAAGAAAAAAATGTTCTAAAAAGGTATTCCTTAATAAAAGAAAATTAAAGTGCATTTGCCATGAATTCTGTGCACAGCATTCTGTACTCTACAGTGTCTGAGCCAACCATAGACCGTATATTTCCAACTACACGATGACGTGACATGTCAATTCCAGTTTCATCAAACTGAGGAAAGTCAGCATCTCAACATGGTCTCCTGTGAGACTTGCTCTCTTCTGAGAACAGAGATTCCCCACTGCAGAGAAGATTAGACATGATGGTGTTAATGGTGCAGGAATGCAACAGTTAGCTCACAAGCTAAATATCTGACCAGATATAAGAACTCCAACAGGCCTCCTATTCAAATTGAGCTCTATGAAAGCCCTACCTAGTTACAAACTAACAAGCTAACAACCAACAGAAACTAATAAAAGATGCTAACTACACCTGAAACTCCTAGACGAGACAGAGTTGCTTTTCCTTCCTGGAAAAGGCTCTCCCACCGATCACATTACTACTACCCTTGATAATTCTGTGCTAGCTCCCACCCAGACTGCAAGGAACCTCCCTCTCCCTTACCGCCAACATTGCTTCAACAACCCGATCATGCAGATACATGTTGCACAACATGGCACAACAGCCAGAAGGCAGCCCAGGTTCTGGTCCTGGCTCCTTGACTACTGTAACTCCATTCAGCCTGGTCTGCCGGCATGTGCCATCCAACCTCTGCAGCTCATCCAGAATACAGCCGCTCGACTGGTCTTCAACCTACATAAGTTCTCTCACACTGAACCTCTCCTCTGCTCCCTTCAAGAACCTAATATTTGCATATCGTGCTACTAACGGATCAGGCCCAGCTTACATCCAGGACATGATTAAACCTTACACCCCAACTCGCCCACTGACCTCTGCATCTGCTAAACGGCTTGCTGCACGAAGATGATTTATTTGAACAAAACAATTTTTTTTTTTTTTTTAAATTTACACTTATATTTAGCTCTTTGTAGTTTGGTTTATTTGAAGCTGACGCACATACTTAATCCAAGCTCTTCTGGTTTGAACCCTAATGGTTAAATGGACTTGGAAGCCGCTTTGGATAAAAGTGTCAGCGAAATGTAATGTAATGCAATGCATTTAGCATTCTGATACATCTGCTTGTTGACCATTTTATCAACAGCAGACTCCTCATCTGAGACTGACACCAGGTTCAGGACACAAACTATAACTTAAGCCCTATTTGGATGGGATTAGTTTAATGTGGGGACGTGGGGTACAGTCATTTTTACCTGAGGTTTTAGTCCTGTCCAAATGCACCATGTCAGTAATTATTCTGAGAAGAAGATGATTTTTACCTCCTGTAAAATGGTCTGGAAACAATCCCTCAGGTAAAACTAATCCCCCTCTGAATACAACCCTCTGTAAAAAACATGTTGATATACCGTTATATCCCGTCAATACGTAGTGTTTACATATTTTTGAGCATGGAGGCTCCTGAAGAAGTACTTTTATCACTGTTTTTTAGATAATTGATTCTGTCATTTAGTTTCATGTTTAGTTAGTTTTGTGACATCAGGAAGTTACGTAGCACGCACATGGAGACAGGGAGGTGACAGCAGTGGTAAATCGAGTAAGCCCTCCTACCTCTGGTAGAATACAGAGATTGCTTAATCCAATGAGAATTGGCCTTTTATATTGCAGACGTCCTGAGTTAAGACTATTTCGCCCCACGTCCCCACATTAAACTAAGTCCGTCCGAATAGGGGTTAAGTTGCAGCTCGCTCACGTTAGCTCCATTGGCAGGCAGCTCTGGCTCTGTTTCCGTCTGTCCATCTGTGGGGCTCCGCAAGTCAAACCCACCACCATGACCGTCCACCTCCTGTCTGAAGCTCAAACATGTAGGCCTCAGGCTGATTATCTCTGATTTGTTTGGTCATCTTGATGAGCAGATTGTGCGCTTTACCTACACCTCCTGCTCGTCAACCTTCTGTAAAAGCTTAAAAGAGGTCACTGATGAGTCTCAACCTAGAACGAACCGAGCAGCGGTGGGCGGGGTGAGGATAGCAGATGCCAGATGCAGAGTTTCTCAGTGAGGGAGAAACAGTAGATGTGCTTCCAGCTCTACCTCAAGTTTTTATTTGCTTTCTATGTGGGAAACCCATGTTAAACCAAGTATAAATCATATCAGAGTAGTGTACATACTTTAAAATGTGTCTTGAGTGGGAGCTTGTTGCACAAATGTTAATTTCTCCAATCCTAAATGTGGGGAGGCACCTCGATACTCCACCCCTAGTAATACAATAGTAGAAGTAACTGATAACATACAGTGATGAACAGCATCATACTGTTGAACTTCCTCAAATGAGTCAATATTTAACTGTCATTTTTGGAATATGTTTACCTTGTTGACTGAGGTGAATACCACATAACTGACCCTCTCATGAGTGCACACACACACACACACACACACACACACACACACACACACACACACACACACACACACACACACACACACACACACACACACACACACACACACACACACACACACACACACACACACACACACACACACACACACACACACACAAACAAATCTCTGTAGAATCAGGCTGTGGATCAGTAATTTGGCTGCATGGGTGAAACAGATAGAAGACAGGAAAGAAAGGCAGAACTTCTTATCTGTTGGAAAGAAGGATATACAAATAACGAAACCTTTATCACTTTGATCAGTTTCCATTGCAACTTTCTCTCAGCATCATCATTATCAGACTGCAGCAAGAAACAAACAACAAACAGCCAGTGAGCTACATTTATAACACTTTAAATACTGATGGCACAATACTTTTTATCACCTTACTCTGCTGTGTTACACATTTTTATTTTGTTAATTTAATAAAATATAATCAAACATATAAGTCAGATTTCTCAGAGGCAACATGCATGTTTTGTCATTTCTTCATTTTCATTTCTTCATTTTTTGTTTCACAAAGGTTTACATAAAAATACAGATTGTAAAACCCTGTCTAAATATACATTTAAAGTTTGGCAGGAAATTACTTGTGAACAAATTTATTTATATATATATATATATATATATCGTTTTGTCAGTTGTGTTTAGTTGGTTGTTGAATTTAAAGCAGTTGTTTATTTACAGAAGAAGGAAAAATCCCATTAAATTAAGGAAATACTCAAAATACTTATTTATTATTAAACCAAACCGTTTCCTTCATAAACACATGTTGGATTGTTTACTCATCTTTAAAGCCTTTGAACACTCACACAGGTGTAAGCAGTTATTCTCATTTATTCTGGCTGGTTAGACCTCTGCTCGGGTTGAAGGTGGGTGGAGCTTTGATGGGAATTAATGAGGTCATAAGAGCCATAAAAGTGTAATTTGTCCAGCCTTATCAGGTGAAACTAACAGGAGACTCAGAAAGATGTACATCCATCACAGTATACACACATACACAGTCCTGGGAAAAGGTTGAATCACCCAGATGAACTGAAAACACCTGTGTGGGTGTTCAGAGGCTTGAACAAATTTGACATTTATGTTCACCTGACCTGATGTGTTCCAACTAAAACACTAGTTTAAGCTAGCTTCTAAGTAGAATGAACTAATCTGAAGTAGAGATGCACCGATCCATTTTTTCCCGATCCACTCAGATACTGATACCTGGGCTGAGCGTATCGGTCGATACCTGATACCGATCTGATCCTACTGCTGAATGAATGAAGCGTAAACTTGTCCATGTGAGTGAAGGCATCAGGCTTGACATAAACATTTAGCCTTGTTAAAAAAAGGTAACAAATTACCACAGATATAAATGTACATTATATTATTTATTAACAAATAACAAAGAGTACATTAGCAGCAAAAGAAATAAATAACACTTCCATGTAAAGTGCACTGCAAACAGATATTTTATAATGTAATCTAAAACCCTAAAGTGTTTGTGTACCCTGATCCTCAGTGTAAAGGACATCAGCTCTATGGCTGCTTGTCCCCACCCTGTGAAAACTGGTTCTAAATGTACAGTCCACTTTGTGCTCTGCTGTTTGCTCATGTGATCTTTATGGAGACCGCTGGAGATGAATGTAAAGGGGGGACAGTAGACTGAGGAGTGGTGCATGTTACTGTATAACATATACATCTTTCACAACCTGACTTAAACCCTGCACAGTGCCAACATTTTCTTGTAGCAACATAAAGTGAGAAGGCTGCTGAATGTACCTGCATCTTCTAATGTGCTTTAGAGGAACAACATGCTGAACCCAAAGTAGAAATGCAATTCCACCAGTTCACCTGTTTCCTCTTACAAAGCTCATGTTCAGTGTCCACCGGGCACAGGCCCAGGGGCCCATAAGGATCTGGGGCCCTAACTCATAAAATGTTGCTGAAAAAAAAAATCACAAAACCACAAAGTTTAAATGACTGGAAAACAAAAAAGATGACAAAGACAAGCACAATTATTAAAAATGGATGTAAAATAACCACAGAGAGAAAAAAAACTACTGCATGCAAAACAATCACAGAGATGCAAAACAATTACAAAGACATACAAAACAACCAAAAATGGATGTAAAATGACCCAAAATGACTACAAAACAACAAAAAGTAGACTCTTTGAAGACAGAGTGGGGGGCCTCTTACATGTCTGTGCCCAGGGGTCCATTGCTTCATAATCCGACCACGAGTACACACTAGACACTACATTTATTTATTTTGTGACAGCTATACTCCAGTTAGGTACAAGTATTTCAGAATGATACTTCAGTACAGGACTTGAACCCAGTACACGTACAGCATTAGGTGTCAGGTGTAAGTTTGGTCTAGATTTGATGCTTTTAATGGATTGTGTTGCCAGAACAGTCTGATTTTATAGAAATGGGCCTGCAGGTGGCCTGAATGGAGTTAAAGAGTAATAGTATTAGCTGCAGTTGGATCAGATAGCTGAAAAGCAGAGAAATCAGTGAAGTTGGTCTGTACTGTACAGAACAGGGAGTTTAGATGAGAACGTGCCTGGCACTGAGCTGGGAGGGAACATTCCCACACTAAACTCTGCTCTGTTTGTTTAGATAGAGAAGAGACTAATTAGTGGTAATGATCTTCCTGATGGAGGCCTGATAGTGTGGGAGCAGATTGACAGGAAAAGATTTAAAAAAAGAAGTGGAAGGTCCTCATTCTGCAGAGTTGGCCTCTGCTCTTCCGATGTGGCTTTTCTTCATCCCAATGTGCTGTTATCAGGCTGAAAAGATCTTGTTCACTCTCAATCAGCTTATTCTTTAAACATAGTTCGGTAATTGATTTGGTAAATCTAGATGAAGTTATAGCGATTACTAGTGTGCTCTTATTTTAAAATAAAGACAAACTGAGAAGAGAATTAAAAGCACGATCAGCATTCATACATGAGGAACGTACGTGTGCTAGGAACCCTCAGAACATGCAGGCAATAGATTCATGGATCTGGTCAGGTTCTCCCTAAACCACATGTGGATTGGTTATTTCAGTGTAATTTTTTAGTATATTGGATCATGGATAAGGATAAGTAACTCTAAGTCAGGTTGTGAAAGATGTATATGTTCTACAGTAACATGCACCACTCCTCAGTCTACTGTCCCCCCTTTACATTCATCTCCAGCGGTCTCCATAAAGATCACATGAGCAAACAGCAGAGCACTAAGTGGACAGTACATTTATAACCAGTTTACAAAGGGTGGGGACAAGCAGCCATAGAGCTGATGTCCTTTACACTGAGGATCAGGGTACACAAACACTTCCAGGCCTTCCAGGACAAAGCATCAATCAAAGGACTCGACCGGACTCATTTGAATATCTACAGTACTTTGCTTTTCAAACATGAATTGTGTAATCGTGTACTAATTACAGAGCGGTGTGTAATTGGTACACTTCAGATTAGAGATGCACCAATCCGATACCCAGATTGGATATCGGCTCTGATATTGACTAATTAGCTGGATCAGATATCGGATGAATGAGGGGGATCCAGCATTCCGATCTAGTCATTTATTTCTTATTAATATCTGGATCGGCGTCTCCAATTAAAATAAACTGCACATTCCTGTCTAAAATCATAATTGTTTAATTATTCTTCAACATCTGGGTCATGACCCAGCTCACTGTCAGTAAGCTGCACTTTTCTCTGTTGAAGCTTGGAAGAACTAACAAATCTAGAATCATGGCACCATGATGTGGCTCAGCATGCAGCAGGCTACCAATAGTTTTTATGGTTTGATGAGTGGTCATATGGAGGCAGGTGTGAGTGCAGCCGTGGAACACCAGAGGGCGTCCATGTTGGATCAGTTGGAGAGAGAAGCAGCAGTACAGTCGTGGTCACTCCTGGTCAGCATGCATCTTAACACATGTGTTGCTTTTGACAGACGAACACAATAACAGAGGGAGCTGGCAACTGCACAGCAACGGGTTTTGTGTATTGGCTTTTCTTTAGCACAAACAACTCTTGTTTATACGTTGTATGTATGCCATTTATTATGACGACGCACAAGGAAGGATCTCAGCAACAGAAGCTGTTATTTACTTTCAGTTCCCAACTAAATAAATCTTTGCTCACTCATGAGAAAATTACGACATGTATGTGTACAAAAACATACTCTTAACATAATGTATTTTCTTCTATTTCAGGTGTATAAGATGTGCAGTGACACGTTTGACTCCTATGACCAGCATTACGGGAGGGGCCTAGTTAAGGACACCATTAAAGATGGTGCGTGCATGAATGCGTGTTTTTTTCAGCTTGATTTACACATTTTGCCTTAAAACATTCCAGTGAATTTTTTTTGCTTCTCGGGGAACAGCTGATTTTATTCTGACGTATTCAAAGCCACCACAGTTGATGTCAGGGCAACTGACTCCAATTGGCCAATTAACTTGGTGTGTAATTTGGAATTTGATTGATTATACCTATTATAATGGTTATTCTTAATGGACTTATAACTTTTCCAACCCTGCTATTCTAGCTTGTTAATTTGTATTAATTTTCCTAAATTTTGGAGAAAAAACAAATTCTCTTGAATGTTGTAAGGCAAAATGTGTAAATGAGGTGGGATATGTATTTTTTAATGTATTATCATTTCAGGCTGTGAAACAAAATAGGCGTATGTTGTCAATGAGTGAGACACACCTGAGTTGAGGATCTGTGAGAAGTGTGACACAGTACAAGCCATCTGCAAAGCTAGCATGCATAAAATTCTGCTGAAGTTGGCACACAGCTAAAAAAATATATAAATATGATAGAAACTTTTCTCAACTAACTCAGTTTAAAGTGCAAATTCTAAAAGATTTCTGCAGCAGAGACTTGACCAACAGGTTCTCTGAACAGCCAGTCAGTCCCAAGTATGTGTAACTGTCTCCTCTGTTCCAGGCTTGGCTAAATTCTTCCATAATGGCGTCAGTCTGAGGAAGGATGCCGTGTCAGCCAGCATCCGCAGAGTGCAGTGTATCCTGCGCTGGTTTGAGTCGCAGCACCAGCTGGCCTTCTATGCCAGCTCCCTTCTCTTCGTCTACGAGGGCCTCCCCTCTTCTTCCTCCTCATCCTCCCTTTCGTCCCTTCTTAGCACCCCGTCGATCAGCCCGACCGCAGGGAAGACTACCACGTTGTCACCAGCGGGCGACAGCGGGCGAGGCGGGGAGGGGAAAGCGAGACAGGAAGGGGCGAGGCAGGAAGAGGAAGTGGCCGAATACAACAACAACAACATTCAGGTGCCAGTGCCCTGGGACTACAGCCTGGCAACCATTTACACCAACCACAGGAAAGGCGCTCGCCACCACTGTGCCAAGGGTCATCTCTATGGCAACAGTGAAGACAGTGGTGCTGTGGAGACGTCGGTGAGCTCAGTTTCCGGAGGTAACATCTCAGCACTGTGTGAAGAAGACAACTCTGCGTGGAAACGAACAGACGAGTCGCAACAAGCACCAAACGGGAACGGAAACAAATCACAACTGGAAGGGAAGGATGAGGATGGAGAGACGGAGGGCAGAGACAGGCGGAGGAAAGAGGAGGAGAAGCTGAAAGGACAAGGAGGCGACGCTACAGAGGGGAGTGGAGGAGACACAGAGGTGGAAGTCAGGATGATTGACTTTGCCCACGTTTTCCCGAGCGAAAGCCACGATCAGGGCTACATCTACGGCCTCAAACACCTGCTGATGGTGCTGCAGCAGATCCTCTGTGACGACGCCTAGAGCGCTCACTCCTTCCTACCTTCCCTTTACCTCCCAACCTGCTCAGTGAACCGCTGCCTCCCTTCTGTCAACCCTCCTTTCTTCTCAAAAGACAGAAACCTTCAAAATCAAAGAACTGAACATTAAAATAGAACCATCATCGTCATCTCACCTGTTTGTGACGGTTCGTTGGTCACGCGTGTGTCTGTGTTTGTGTGTCTGTTCGTCTGTGAGCGAGGTAGAGATAGTAGAGGCTGACAGTAGTGTTTTCCCTGTGATCAGCAGTACACTACATGCACTAATCAATCCATGAAGGCATTGTGACCCAATACTTAAACACAACATCTTCAGCCGCACGATTTACTAACGCTCACACAAGTGATTTCACCTTTAGTCCGTCTGAAATGCATTCATAGAAAAAACAACATATTTTTAAATATACGGCCAGCTTGTAGGTTTCTGTTAAACCCTGCACATCAGTACACCTCAAATGAAGTCTGGGCTAGACAGTATGAACATACAGTATGTCAGGAGATGATGGGAGGTTTTTCAACCTCACATATACTGTAGTAGTTTCAGGAAATACTGTGAATCAGCGAGCAGCACTGTTTTGCAGGTTTTTCACATTAATATGTTAAAGTACTTGTCTTCCCAGCAGTTTCTCAATTTCTATGAAACTGTATCACTGCAAATGTATTTTGACAAAACAGTCCCAACTCAAAGTCCAGATTTTCCAGACATTTCAACTATAACACACTTTTAACATCGGCTAATGTAGTTTTTTACTCTGTTGACATCGTGAGTAGGCTGTTGACATGTAAGCTTAGTAGCTGTTATGATTTCACCAAATGTCTTCCGACACCTCCATTGGGACAACTGACATTAAGTGCAAGCTATTTAGCTGATACTTCCATTCTAGGGCTGTCCTCCATTAAAGGAATTGATAGTTGACTAACACCTGTTTTTTGTGATTTAATGGATGATTTATTGGACACATCTCAAAAACTGAGTTTCTCCACAATCATTCGTCCTCAGCCGCTATTCTGCTGTGCTTTTTGCAACTCTAGACGCTCCTGTAAAAATGTGAGGCACCCAGCAAGGCAAAATCAGCGAGAAAAAAGCTTTACTTTCATGTCAACAGTTACAAAAAGAGGGCCCCGGCAGCATAAACGCACCCTGTCTGATTCCCCTACGACTAAAGACCACAGCGATCCTTTAGTCGACTAAAACCACAGCGATCCTTTGGTCGACTGAGACCACAGCAGTCCTTTAGTCGACTTCGACCACAGCGATCCTTTGGTCGACTAAGACCACAGCGATCCTTTGGTCGACTAAGACCGCAGCGATCCTTTAGTCGACTTAGACCACAGCGATCCTTTAGTCGACTAAGACCGCAGCGATCCTTTGGTCGACTTAAACCACAGCGATCCTTTGGTCGACTAAGACCGCAGCGATCCTTTGGTCGACTAAGACCGCAGCGATCCTTTGGTCGACTAAGACCGCAGCGATCCTTTGGTCGACTAAGACCGCAGCGATCCTTTAGTCGACTTAGACCACAGCGATCCTTTAGTCGACGTAGACCACAGAGATCCTTTGGTCGACTAAAAACACAGCGATCCTTTGGTCGACTAAGACCGCAGCGATCCTTTGGTCGACTAAGACCGCAGCGATCCTTTGGTCGACTAAGACCGCAGCGATCCTTTGGTCGACTAAGACCGCAGCGATCCTTTGGTCGACTAAGACCGCAGCGATCCTTTGGTCGACATAGACCGCAGCGATCCTTTGGTCGACATAGACCGCAGCGATCCTTTGGTCGACTAAGACCGCAGCGATCCTTTGGTCGACTAAGACCACTAAGGTCGATTAAGAGGGGGAGGCCTAATCTTTTCAAACTTCCTGGATCAGGCCTGAGTCCTTTGCATTGGTTAACATTCTCTTGCACAAAAAGGGATTCATCAGTCAACAGAGTTTGCTCAGTTGTCATGGCGATATTGACATAAATTGTCAGTAGCTGTTTGGATTTTAGTAATGGCCCTTTTAACAGCTCTGTGGATTGGGCCTGGATCCACAGGATCCTGCAGGATTGTTTTAATGGATGGTTGATCCTTGCCACAGGGTCAGGATCTGGGCCAATCCAATGGTTTTAAAAGTTTTATGTGCCGAATTTGGACTTTTCATTTTCACTGAGTTCAAAGAATCAGTGAGAGAGTTTTGTGTGTGCTTTAGTTAAGATGAGGTGTACTGTTGGATGATGCAGCCTAGAACACGACCGATACTGCGGTAACAATTACACTCCATTTGTCTTTGATTCACATCCTGGACATCCACACTGGTGAACTGGATTTGGATCATTTAGGTTGACAGTACACTGCCAAATGACAAACCAGGGCTGGGAAGCAGAAGCCTTTTCATTGGTCTCCACAGAAACCATCAACTGAACATTTCAGAATGGCCTTGTGCAGTTTGTGAGCATTAGGTAAAACAACAAGTGTGAGGATGTTGAGGTTTAAGTCGGGTCGCCTTTAGTGTTTTCGTTGAAACCACTGTCTACAGGTATCTAACTCAGGTAAATTTACTGTAAGAAAAAAAAAGCTTAATATTACTACTATTATCCTCTCGGCAAGATGATCCTCATGCTGTTCACTCGTAAAAGATTGTTTTATAGTCTTACTCCATGTTTGTTTTATCTCATGATTGTCCTTATCTCATCAACGTTTACCTTTGTGTCACGTTTCTGACTCTCCTATGACCTTCCAGGCTGTGTCATCTTTTACTACTGCTCTCCTTATTGTTGTACATGTTGAGCTGCCAAGTCATCTCCCCTTCTGAGGGCATGTGCTCTTTGGCTCTTTGCTGTCTTTCTTCCCCTTCTGCCCTAGTTTTAGGAACGTCATTATATTGCTGATATCATACCGTGTACTCGATCTAATCTGTATTTTTATTTCTTAGAAAACTTTATGTATATCAAAAGGTAACATTGCTCATGGGCTGGACCACAGTACCGTTGTTCTAGCATTAACCATGAGCTCATCTACAATTTAGTTGATCATACGTTAGTATGCGGTAATTAATCGAGCTATAACTGGGCAACAACATTCTCCAACATTCTGGAGTGATGAGTGTTTGTGGGGTTTGACAGAAGCAACGTGATGTACTATATAAGACATGATGCGCTGTGATTGATTAAGGGGATGGAACTTCCCTAAGGATTTTAAGATTGTAGTTTGATGCTGCTTTAATGCGAGTCAGGGTGACAGACTCAGCAGAGACAGAATGCTTTAGAGAGAGACAGCGAATGAATGGTCCATGTCATGTTCAGTTCAGTTCAGCCTGGCGCAGATTGGCAGAAATGTTGCCAGTTAAACAGAAGTGAGCATCTTTGACACTAATTTTGACACAGTTTAAATGCAACCAAAGCTTTCCATTAAACCAATCCCTTCATTCAGCTGTGATGGAATGCTGAGTGATGCCAGAGTCAACCTTGACTTTAGAGGGAAATTCCGGCGTAAAATCATCCCAGGGTCTTTTTCGGCACTCATCATAAGCCATCGAGACCATTTTTTACGCGTAAGAACTGTTAACGGAGAAATCCCGGAGAGAAGCTAACAGCAGAATACGGCTAACAGTGATTAGCTCGGGGCAGTACGGTGAAGGCATTCAAACGTCTTTTTTAAACACTAATACTGTTCAAAATAACACCAAACCTCTGCAGTAGCATGAGAAGAGTCCCTACACACAAAACAAAGGGATTTCTCTGTTAATAGTTGTTACAAGAAAAGAATTGTCTGTGTAGCTGATTCGATGAATGAATTTAACAAAGAAGAGCCTGGGATGATTTTAGGGTGGCATTTCAGGTGCTGCTCCAGTACGCCACACCCCCATTTTGATTTAACCACTAATATGCACAGGTCTCTGCGCTTTACTGTATGTAGCTTCATATATGAATATAATGAACAGTATGAAAATCCTGATCTTTTGTAAATGAACTTGATTCAATTCTGATTTTAATCTGAACCAAGAGAGACAGCTAACTATAAGAATATAATATTTTCTCTAACGTAGTTTAAATGGAGCATTTGTTTTTAGTAATCAATGTGGAAGTTACACAAGGAGTCTTTTAAAGGATGTTTACAGGAGTTCGTTTTTTTTATCACTGCCTTATTTTCTGTCCATGTCTCCATATCGTCTCTGTGTTTTCAATAATGATTACTGATCATTCTGGCAGCTTTGTGAATCTCCTCTGTGTTTCTAGCCTTTTGTTTCATGGCTAACTAACAGAAAGCATATCATGCATTTGTATACAGGGCATTGTTAATTGTTAACTGGTGGAATGACTGATGAAACCTTTGAAAAAAAAAAAAAATCACACCATCACATTTTATTTCAGTGAAGATTTACCAACAGCACACTCAATGCAGTCTGTTTGGTTTTCCCCTTAAAGGACCACAGGGTCAAATGAAGACCTACTGGAGTGTGGGGCTTTAACAGTAGAGCTGCAACAATGATTTCATTAGTTGTCAACTAATAAATTATATTTGAAAAATTGCCAACTATTTTGAAAATAAATTAACAATTTGATTTATTTTTTAAGAAGAAGTCCAAATTCCAGATTCTTAAAGGTTGAATATGTAAAATCTTTATTAAAAGCTATATATTTTTTTAAAAGGTACACCCACGGGGCGTTTAGAGGGGCACAGAATTAATGATTTTTACATTCAAATATATATTTAGTTAGGATTATTATAATTTTGTTGCTAAAGATTATTTTTTGGCAGTTTTCAAGCCTTTATTACAGAGGCCAGATATGAGAGGGGGGGGGAGACGTGCAGCGAAGGGCTGCAGGTCGGAGCCGTTGCCTCGAGGACCTCCAGCCTCTTTACACGGGGCGGCTGCTCTAACCACTGTCCCATCGGCCGCCCCCTGAATTAATATTTTAAGACGGGTTTGACAATGACTTCCTGTCACATTCTGACAGAGTAAGCGGAGACGGGCAAAAACCAGAGTCAATAAAGTGCGAGCATTCACTCCAGAGAAACACCATTCAAACGCACGCCCACATGGCTACGGTTCTCCTTGATGCTAACATCACTTTCATCTTTACTTAGCTGGAACGGCTAATGCTAATGGCTAACAGTAACTGTCAATCAAACTCTTCTACAATACGTTTTTATAGTGTGATTTGCTGGAGGGGATGGGTTCAAACAGGCTCAAACAGACTCCGGTCTCCTGTTGGCTCCTGGGCCGGGTCTGACCAACCTGGCAACCCGACTGCTGGAATTAGGCACTAGATGGCGGTGTTCTGCTCATTCTACATGATCAACCTTAATGTTTCCAGCATTATCTGGTTTCTTTCCTGCTCTGTGACAGTAAAGTGAATGTATTTGAGTTGTGGACAAAAGAAGACCTGCGGGCGTCACCGTGGGCTTTAAGAAACACTGATCCACGTTTTTCAACATTTTATAAACCAAACTAATCGAGAAAATAAAAAGTGACGAATTGACAATGATCATTAGTTGCAGCTCTATTTGGCAGTGTATGTACTAATTCTAATGGTATCAGTTGGTAAAATGATCAGTTAAAAGAAAATGAATGAGTTCAGCATTGAAACGATTCTGCATTCCTCCTTCTGCCTTCATCGTTGGATTTAAAAATAGTATTGCAAATATATTAATATTAATGATAAAGTGCTTTTACGTTGACATGTTCCTTCTTTCATGTATTGTCTGCCTATCACATTCATTTGTTTCCATTTAAAATGAGCCTCACTGAGCAGCACGCAGAGCTTTGATTGGTCCGTTGTTCTGTGTTGGCAGGAATCTGACCAATCAGAGCTCCTGCTTCTGTCGGGGGCTCATCTTCTGTTTTGGTGGCACACTGCTCGTACATCTGTAGTGTTCCAGCAGGATCAGGATGGGTTGTGGAATATGGTTAGCAGACACAAACAGAAAAAAAAAGATTTAAAAAAAATACTAAAGAGTTTTTCAAACCTATTTTGTAATTACAGTATAAAAACCCAGTCCTTTATTCATTGTAAGGAAATAGAGTTCTAAACTGGCATTATTTTCCATTTGGATTTGTCTTATTTTATTTTCATAATCAATGATTGAAATGCAAATGAGTGTATTGTTTTTGTAAAGGATGCATGAATGAGTTGATTCTAGTGAAAGACTGGTCCAGGCTCACTGTCCTATCTAAAGGATGTGTGGCCACAGCAGAGTGCAGAGGAGGACAATCGTTATAAGAAGTGTGTACAGTTTGTTGTCAATTGCCTCAAACATGCACACACACACACCATAGACTGTAATGATAAATGCTTATGTGGTCATTTATCTGCCTGGAGCCTGCTGAAACTGCAGCAGAGCTCACTTTGTAATTGTACATTTTAAATTTGAAGCCAAAATGAAACAAGAATTGTGCAAAAACGTGGATGCTGCCCGTTTGGAAGTAGAGCTGAATTTTCTGTGCAGTCACATTTCGTCTGGAGGACTAATATGAGCAAGGATCAGATGTGTCAGCTCAGGGCGGAGCACGCTGACTGATGACAACATGAGCGTGAACATCAGTCCAGCTGTGCTCTGCAGACATTAAACTGGGCTTCTGGTGCATCAGCGGCTTTTCTCACTTTTTTCCACCGCTGATGATCAGGACGCAGGATGACTGAGTGAGAGTGAGGTGTGTGAGGTGTGACTGCACGCTGCTGCCTGTGCCCTACTCATGTGTTTACGTTCTACTGCTGTCCCCGTGACACGGGAGGCTCAGTTAGAGGCCAGAACATCATCTCCATTCTTTCATCTTCTTTCTTTGCTTTTTATTGGCAGACTAATGGATCTGTTTTACACATTTCTTTCTCCTGTGAACGAAATAAGCAGTTTCTCTCCATTAAAGGACCGCAAAGGTGGTTTGATGTGTTTTAGACCATTGGACTCACATTCATATGTACTGAACATTACTGCATACTATTAAATCTACTCTTCTTATCATGGTTCCTGTAATGACAGTGTCTATAGTAATACATCATCAGTCGTTGTCTTTATCACATCAGTCGAACTTGCATTACTAAGTTTTCATTCACTTGTTCTTCACATCGATGGTCGTTCAGAAACATTGCTAGCTTACTCGTGTACACTTCCTGTGTTGTATGTGTTGCGTCTCCGTGTACATATATCACAACAGATCAGACACAAACACACTTACTCAACCACTGGAAATCAAGTCAGTCCAAGAAAGTTAGAGGAAATGAACCAAAGTGAAGATTCAAAGATGTGACAGTAAATTGTATTAACATAAACTATGAATTGCACTAATATGGAGGCAGAGAAACAAAGTCAAAGAGAACCCCTGAGAACCCCTTACTTTTCATCAGTAACATCTAGCGATCGACAGATATGGATTTTTTTATGGCCGATGTCGATACCATTATTTTTTTCCATCAGCCTTAGCCGATAAGTAGAGGATGGCCGATAAGCCGATTTTCTTGAGCTGATATTTGGAGCCGATTCTACTTTTGCTCCCTCAATTTACATCATCAAAATTACACAACGATGATAACAAATGTTACAAGTCTCAATTTTTTAAAAAGGAACATTCATTGAACTTAAAAAGGCGTCTCCAGCAACACGGAGCTGTCTGCTGACGCCTGTCTTTAAATAATGCTTGAAAAAATGATTGGTAATGCAGCAGCCCGCATCGGCCGATATCAATACACCTAAAAAACACAGATATCAGCTGATAGTATCGGCCGGCCCATGTTTCGGTCCATCACTAGTAACATCGAGGTGCAGCAAATTTAAAGTGACTGCCAGTGAATTTGGAGAACACTGAAATAACGTAAAGAAAATCAAATCCTGATAGGATCCTTTTCTAAGTGGACAGCAGCACTGACAGGTCTGAGTGAATTGAGTAAAAACAGCAGTAAGCTTCCTTAATTGGGTCCAGGGGGGAGAAAGTGAAGAGGAGGAACGGGAGACGAGTGTCTTCTGGGCCAATCAACCATTTCATTTTGCTTTGGCTCTGTTTCAGGGACGTCAGTTTGTGACGCTGCATTTATGTCACCTGGGAAAAAAGCAGGTTCAGATAAGCTGAGATGATAACTCACCTAAGCTGCGTCAACACTTCATGCTGGGATGAACTGCATTTTAATATTCATATGTTTATTCTGTTTGACACAAAGGCAGCATTAAGGAAAGAAAAAGGTTCCATGCACACATTTGACTAAACAGCATTATCCAAGTGGTTCTGATTGCCTGTGATATCCTCCAGCACCTTTCTTCTGGGTGGAAACTTTTGATCCACTGAAGCCTGATGCAAATGCACAGGTAGTGTGGCTGACTGTGGGGTGTGAATGCCTGGTACATGGTGACGATGGGCTGCCATCGTTTAAACTAAACCTGAGCGTCTCGACCAGTGTTGGACTTCTGTGAATCGTCTGCTGACAGAAAGACGTCCAGCACAGAGTGAGGAACTGGACCTGCTGGGCACTGAAACGGAGCGTGAGCTCTTAAACTCCTGGATTTTGGGGGGTTTGATGTTTTGACAGGCTGTACTGGACTGAACATGCCTCACAGATGAGCCTGAAGCAGAACGGGATAGAATCGGTGTACATAAGGAGAGGAGTCCTTCTACAACTACAAACCTGATACTCATTATTTTTTCAACAATAAAAATATTAATCAAGCTATTTGATGAGCTGCCTATGTTTCCTTCTGTCTATTGGTTCTTTTTGGTTCGTATTTTGTCGTATTTAAGTGTCAGATGTCAAGTGATTGTGACACAGCAGCAGTGATGGAGCGATACATCGGCTGATATTTGCATTTTTTAGGTGTATCGTATCGGCCGATGCAGGCTGCTGCGTCATTATTTACAGACAGGTGTCCACAGGCAGCTCAGTGTTAATGCAGACGCCCTTTTAAGTTCAATAAATGTTTTTTTTTTTATTTGAGACTCGTAACATTTGTTATCATCGTTGTGTAATTTTGATTATGTAAATTGAGGGAGTAAAAGTAATATCGGTTCAAGAAAATCGGCAGTCCGTATCGGTCATCGGCTAAGACTGATGAAAAAAAACAACCATCCCTACAGTCTGTGGAGAGTCCCTGATGTCTTTGCTGCAGTCCAAAGTGACTAACTGCTCCTCTGGCTTCACACACTAATGGGTGCCAGATCATTTAACCTAACCTTTATTATTGGTTCCATTTTAATAAGTTAGGGGGATGCATTTTAGTTTGATAAAACAGGAAAGATTCATGTGAAAATATATATTTACATTTTGATAAATAAAGTAAATGATCTGAGTGCTTCTTCCACTACTGTTGATCATAATTTTGACCAGTTCAGTTTCATTTTGTCAAATCAGAGCAGAAGTGAGCTCAGGACGCTTTTCACATAGAGCATCAACTGTAATATTAGAAATATGACTCATAATATTTATAGCAGTGGATATAATAGAAAGTTATGAATAATGGCATCATAAACGTGTATGCTCGGTTACATTACATTTAGCTGACGCTTTTGTCCAAAGCGACTTCCAATAAGTGCATTTAACAAACAGGGTACAAACCAGAAGAGCAAGTTTTTAAGTCAGAGCGTTAGCTTCAAAAAGGCCGATCTATAAAGTGCTACATATGTGTCTGAAGATGTTTTGAAGACGGGCCCTGGTTTCCACCTCACACCAAGAGGTGCCCTGCCCTGCCCACATGGACGTATACATCATATTATCACTGAGCACACATACAAAACAGGTGGAGAATGAAATCATTGTATTATTAGTCACGTAGCCTTAAGACTTGTATGACATGCCTGAGTTAAAGGATCATAAACAGTTTAATTCATCAAAATACAAAAATAGCATTTGTACAATAAAGAAACTACGGTACAATGTGAAGTGTCTGAACGTAAGCTGTGCTCATGTAGTGGTGCTAAAATACTAAAACAATCATTCGAATCCCAAAATATTCCTATTAACTACATTTATCAAAATGAAAGATCTCATAAAAGTTGTGTCATAAAAGTAGACAATACTCTTCAGAAAGTGATTGCTGAACATGTGAAATGTCTCAGTTTAAGGCCTATGCATTTTCATATAAAAATATATATATTTTTAAAGAAAGAATTATATCTGCTAAGGTGCACCATGAGCCAAATGTCAGCAATCACTCAGCATCAAACAAACCCCTCTGTTCATGAAACTCCTTGTGTAATGGTTCAGCCTCACTGCCCCCAGGTTCCCTGGAAGCATGAACACTGTAAATGAAGTTCACTGAAGTAGAAAATGGTTATGCAAGATCAAAGACAACTACACTGTTCGGTAACTATGGTACTAGCCCACTTGTTCTGATTGTTCTGGTGCATCTTAGTGCAGTGTCTATGAAGCACACATTCCTATCAGTCAGTTGGCCCTGAACACTATTCCGGTTGACTTCAAAGTGATGGGCGTGTCAGTGTCAGTGTGTGGAAATGCTGTCTCATTAATGGCTAAAGGTTCCCTGGAGGTCAAACATGTCACTGCCCATCTGAGTGTGAGGTGATCACATGGATATCACTGTCAAGTCTGCGTGCTGAGTACAGACTGGAGTCAGGAGGGGGTTAGCCTAGCTTAGCAAAAAGACTTGATGCAGGGGAAACAGGTAGTCTGACTGTCCAAAGCTCACCAACACACGTAACCTGTACATGAACTGACATATAAAAGATTTTGTGGGGGTGGTTCTTTTAAGGCTGATTAATGCTTTTGTGAACAACAGTCAAGCACAGTGACCAAAACCAAAACCAGTGCTCCCTGACTGCTGCAGATAACCCGGGCTAAACCAAGACACGCAGCACAGACGTGCACAGTGGATGGATACACTGTTGTTAGTAGAGATGCACTGATCCGATACATGGAAGTGTTATTTATTTATTTTGCTGCTAATGTACATTTATATCTGTGGTAATTTGTTACTCTTTTTTAACAAGGCTAAATGTTTATATCAAGCCTGATGCCTTCACTCACATGGACAGGTTTACGCTTCATTCATTCAACAGTAGGATCGGATCAGTATCAGGTATTGGCCGATACGCTCAGACCAGGTATCAGTATCTGAGTGGATCGGGAAAAAATGGATCTGTGCATCTCTAGTGGCTTGTCAAGAAATAGTTCCATTACTTTCACTCCCTAAAACTATATTTCTCTTGGAATTCAGGTTGAAGCTGTGGTTTCACCAGTAATACTGTGGGGAATGGAGAGAGGGGCGGGGGCTCACAGTCCTTAAGCTTATGCTTGAGACAGTTCCAACACTTGTCCAATAGAAGGTTTTTGAATAGATTTGCACCAGCTCATCATCCAGGGTCGTCCTCTTCCTCGTCACTCGACAAAAGAAGAGGAGATTTGGGATACATCCTATTGTACCAGACGGAGGGAGAAGGAGAGGTCCACTGCCCCAGGATGCAGAAGACCAACTAAGTAGTTGTATGGCCTAAGTTACTGTAAGCCATTTTTTGGGGATTTCCTTTGAGAGAATTTTTTTTGGAGTGAATGATGAGTGAATTTGAGTTCCCTCTGGTAAACTGTTATGATATGTTAATGTGAAGAACTTTTATTTGGAAAGGTAAGAATGGAAGGAAAGGATCTGATATATGATTGCTAAAGTTTTTTCGTCTTGGTTCAGTCTACGGAGCCTTTGTGTTTTTGTTTTATGATCCTTATAAAATAATTGGTTGATGCCTTCATTCAGCGTTCAAAATGATTTCGCATCAAATTTGCGTTCCGTTTTAAAGTAAAAAAAAATTTTTAAAAAGATATTGACGTGCAAATTAATTTCACACACACAAAAAAAACCATCCCTGGTGTGTTACTCTGGGATTTCCAAAAATATTATACTGTGTCTTTAAACTTGTACTCCATAAGATTTGAGATCCCTTGTTTCTAGCGGCCTCTTTGGCGGTAAGGTGTAACTGCAGGTGAACCTGTTCTTCACCTCTCTACTTCCGGTCCGTCTCCTATATGTTCCCCTCTTAAATCCATACACACAAATATTCCTATTACACTTCTGCCCTTACTACAAGCCTGACTCAGAAGTTGGAATTTCCGATTTCAGATTACAAGTGAACGCAGCATAACCTGCAGACCAACAGCTGTCAGCAGCGTCACTAACATGGAGGGAATGTCTCCATGGACACAGATGTGAATACTCAGCAAAGAGGCAACAAGTGCTTTCATTAGTGGGTCACATGATCAATCACCATTGGTTTAACTCACTCTGGGATAGAGAGGAACTTAAAAGGCAGTTAAATAGATAAAAAATCTTACAGAGTACAACTTTAAGAGCAAAAACAGTACCAAGAGATACACACATGAAATTCCATTGGACTGGATATTTGATCTTAGTTAATGTTAAAGTGAAAATCAATTTCCCCCTACAGCATGCACAGCTGTCCATTACTGATTTACTACATGTGCAAAACACATTGTTGCTGTCAGTTCATGCTGACAGATTTTCTACATCACAATGTTTTGGGATAGCCATGGAAAACGGGAGGCTAGGGAGACATTCTTCTTGCTGCGACTTGAGACAAGTTTACCCAAAATGTAGTCTCTGCTCACTATAGTCTCTTCAAGGCCTGTGGGTAGTACTTGAGGAAGATCCTGCGGGCGATCTCGTACGTGTCTCCCTGAGGCTTGGTGGGGTACTTTCGGCTGTTGTAAATGAATCCCTTTTCTACCTGGAAAACTGCCTGGTTGAAGGCGTCCTGCTTAAACGGTCGTCCGGTGTCCAGACACTCTACCAAGGTGTGAACGAAAAGGCCCCACCGCTGGGCGTAGTAGTCCTCCATAAGGCCTCCCCACTCTTTGCTGGCATAGTCCAGGATCTCACCACTGGGACCCCACAGAGTGAGCTGGTTTCTGGCGTTCATGTCATAGAGCTGTGCCTCCTTCTCATCTAGGGCTAATGATCGGGCCTGCTCCAGCCATGTTCCCAACAGGAAGTTACGGTCGCTACTCAGCAAGCGATCAAGTTCAGGTAAGAGGTCATAGACCAGCACCCCACCTGCAGTCAACAGCTCCGGCAGCTTTTGGGTCTGGAAGGCGTGAGTGATATCCTGGTAAAAGAAAGTTGTCAGGACTTGGAGGACCTGCCGAGTCACATCCACAAGATCGTACCGGAAAGTCTCCTGGGACATGAGAGATGGAGCTGCCTCAAGAATCAGTTTCCAGGCTTTGTACAAATCAGCCGCGTCATACCAACGCTCAGAATTCATATGAAAGGAAGGCCGGCGCACCAGCGGGCTGTGGTTGTGATTTCGATAATGTGGCACTGTGCAGTTGTAGACGCTGGCGAACAGGAGCCTCCATGCAGCGGTCAGGTTCTCTTGTGTGCTGCCGTAGCGGCGCACCGCATACAGAGAAGCCCACTTGGACAGGTTGACCGGCTCCTTGCGCCAAGCCAGCTCGCTCATCAACTCGTACATGACGGGATTCTGCTCTATGCCCTCAGGTGTCATGCCTATGCCCACCAGAGTGGAGTTTGGGAAATGTAGGGCTTTGAAGGGTCCTGAATTGATGCTCTCTACTGTGCCAAACAATCCACTGTTGCCCCCAAAGTTGTGCAGCATGCACCAGATGAAGGGCTGTCCATAGAAAGACTCTGTGTAGGAGAAAATTGGCTCGGTCTCTGCAAACAGGTCCAGCACGATCATTCTTCCGAGAGGCACTCCGTGTAGTAGGGCCTGAATCTGGGCTGGCTTCCAGAACGCTGCGTCACTGAAGAACAGCCAGCCTTGCATCAGCCAAATTGCCTGAGGATCAACTGGGGAGAAAAATGAGATTTGGATGAGGGACAAGAAGGAGACAGTTCTGAAACATGGCTGAAAATCGGCAGGGAGCTCGATGGGGGGCTGTCTGTACAAGAGGACGGGACAACAGGTCATACATGGGTCATCGACTGGGGCAAGTATTGTACTTGTTACTCAAAATATCAGATTCAAAACTTGTAGTGTGAACAGGATGATACCTGCAGTCATTGAGGCAAAGACAGAGCGACTGACTGCAGACAGGTAGGTGGGGTCAGACGAGGGTGGAGTCATCTCATTGAAGGTGTCAGTGTTGTAGATGTGATCTGTACCAAACTGCTTCACCACCTGGGACAGATAGAGGGAACCGATCTGGAGGAAAAGTGGGTCACGAGGGTCTAAGATGTAGGAGCATGAGAAGCTGCAGTTGAAGTGAGCCCAAGGCCCAAGTCTGGTTACATTAGCTTCTGGATACAACCTGAAATACAAGAAGCACTTCAGTCATTCCAAGATTTTGACTGAAACATTCACTTTACTGTCCCCAGTCAAACTTCACACACAGGAGGAATCAAGGAACGTGTCAAGGAACGTGTCACAGCAGTGCCGTAAACACCTGGACCTGCTGACCCTGGAGCAATCTGAGGTGGAGAGAAATGTCTGTCCCAACTTCATCTTCTTACATATTTATTCAAGAATAGAGTAGTGTAATAGTATCTATAGTAATAACATCAATATGACAACAAGTTATGGCAAAATTTACTAGAATGATATGTAGTAATAACAATGGAAGTTAAGGTATTATTAACAGTATCCTTAATTGGATACTTTAAGTACTTTATGCTTAGAAAACTTTTACTTATGATGAACTATTGTTATATTGCAGTACTTTAATATGTATTTATTTCACTACTAGTTAAAGGGTAATTCTGGTGCAAAATCATCCGTTGGTCTTTTTCAGCACTTACACACATCAAATAAACCATTTTTCGTGTAACAACTATTAACAGAGAAAGACGGAAGAGTCACTAACAGCAGGATGTGTCTAACACTGATTAGCTTGGGGCAGTACAGTTTTTAACCACTAACACTGCTGAAAATAACCGCAAACCTCTGCAGCAGCATGAGAAGAGTCCCTACACAGAAAACAAAGCACCAACAGTGTAGTTAGTGAACCCAGAGTTTATTAAAAGGGTGTTTTAAAGACTTAACTACTGGCCCCTGTACCAGCTCCTCTCATAGTAAAGTCCAGTCAAGTGGATTACCAAAGTCAATCCAAAAGGAAGGAGCCCATTGGAGCTTTGTTTTCTGTGTAGGGACTCTTATCATGCTGCTGCAGAGGTTTGCAGTTATTTTGAGCAGTATTAGTGGTTAAAAAAGACATTTGAATGCCTTCACTTTACTGCCCCGAGCTAATCACTGTTAGCCACATATATCTGTTAGCGACTTTACTAGATTTCTCCGTTTAAAGTTCATACACAAAAAAACTGTCTCAATGGCTCTTTTATTGTGTGCAAGTGCCAAGAAAGACCACAGGATGATTTTGCAGCCTATAAAACATTTCCAACGGCTTCAAGAGTGAGAAATCTTCTCTAGATAAACGAGCTCATCATGTCATGTCAACTTCCGGAGTTGTGTCTCTTGTTCCACTTCTAAACATTCATATCAGATCCATTCACTCAGCCTTTAATTGGACCAGTTTTGAACCTGGACCATCTGTACTTTTATCTTGTAAAGAATACGGTGTGTTAGATTAGTCGTCTACAGCTATTATTTCAATCTGTCAGATACATATGTAATTAACATTTCACTAAATACATAATGACATGATTGGAGCAGATACTCAATATTAAAGCATTTGGGTAAGGGCCAAATATCACTTTTGGTGTCTGCTTCAAGACCCAGTTTGGGTCGGGTTCTAACAGCTTGTGTATGGAGCAGAAGGATTGTGAAATGTTGAAACATCAATAAGCATGCGTCACCTGAGGATTCCCTTGGGAATGTTCCCAGAGAAGGCCGGCAGCACAGGGATCATGCCAAAGGATCTCATTCGCTCTAAGATCTTAAACTGCAAAAAGAAAGAAAATGTCATGTGAGAGGCTTCGTTCCAAGGCAGCTGGATTCATCAGTGAACATTTTGAATTCATGCACAGAAGTGGGTGGCCTTTAAAAATGCTAATTCTGGTTTATGGCAGTGACAAAGATGAGCAGACAGACTGGAAACAAACTGCTGTACATCCATCACAGTCTACACACCCACTTCCTGCTTCAGCTTCAGCTACTCTACATGTATACCTCTGTGAACACAATGAGGGACTGTTAGCAGCTTGTGAGATGTGTTCGCTTTCAATCTGACCTCCAAATAAAGGTTTAGAGATCTGGCCATCCCAGGGGTTCCAGACCTCACATATTCATTTTGCAAGTACAATGTTATCACAAACAGCAGGAATGACCTTGACCTTGAAATTCTAAAACAGTTTAAAGTGATGTTATTATAGTATCTTTGAATGTTTCTGTTGAAAAAAGTTACCACTCATAGCCTTTTTTGACTGACAGGGAACGGGCTCCGTTCTGGTTTGAACCGGCTGGAGCATTTCGATCATAAACAACTGTGTTCAGAACCTGGAAAGTTCGTTCTGAACTGGAACCTGAAAATAGCTTGGTTTTCTTCATTCTGACCAAGTTCAATTGTGACAACATCGGGTGTGCCAATCAAAAGATAGAGCAACGCAACCTTCTACTCCGCTGGCGTGACCAATATAGGACATGAACATGTGAAAGGAGATGTGTTCTCTGTGGATGAGAGAGAGCCATCGGAGCAGAGGAGAAATAAAGTTAACCAACATATGTGTGGAGTACAGTACTGAAGCAGTTTTCAGTTTGAGAACAGTCCGTGTGTTGTTTTTGCTGCTGAGTGAAGTGACGGAGGTTAGCTCCAGAGACTCTGACCAGGAGACAAAATAACAGTGTCTCCTCCTGTGATTCCTGACCAGGAACAGCTAACACTGAGCTACTGTCAGACATTTTATTGAGTTTCATCTTAATGGAATGCTCTGAACGGATTTAAGTTCCCTCTGGTAAACAGTTAACTACGTAGTGTGTGTCTAGAGCTTTTATTTTGAAAGGTAAGCTGAGCTTTCACATGAAACTCAATAATAAGGAGCACTCCACATTATGGCACATTCAGGTCATTTATGCACCTCAGTAACACACAACACATCAGGCACACAATACATTTACTGACATTGTGCATTGTATACGCCCTAATCCTTGATTACGGTGGTTCCCACAAAACTGTTGGAAAAGCGGGCTCGTTCGCTGGGTTCAAAGACTTCTGAACGGCACGGGTTCAAGAACCCGTTCGCTGTCAGTCGAAAAACACTATCACAAATGTCCTGGTTCTACACATGATGGAGTCACTTCCAACTGTGTTGATAAGCGTGGAGGTTTCAGTACTTGGAGGTAGAGCTGGTTCACGTGCCAGGACTGTGGCAGCGGTCCACCAAACTTGTAAACGTTTCCCATGCGGTTCCACGCAAGAAATGCCGGGCCCGAGAAGAACTCTTCGATCTCCGACTGGTTTAAGCCAAGAGCTCGGTAAACCTAAAAGATACACAACAAGTTATTCAGCTGATTCACACGCTGCTGCACATAAGTCTGTGTCATGAATCTGCCATTAGTGTTCAGTTTCTCTTGCTGCTCTACGTCGGATCTCTTTCCTTTCTAATTTATATAGAATTACATATAGATTATCATTTATATATTATTTCATGTTTTCCCCATTTTATTTCCCTTATTGCTCTGAGCATAATGCATTTATGAAGTTGTGACAAAAATGAAGTGTGAAGCTTATCCACTTAACTCCTAATTCAATATTTAAGATTTTTCTTATCTGTTCCGGAGGATAATAGAATAGAATAGAATAGAATAGAATTACTTTAATGATCCCAGACTGGGAAATTATTATTATTATTATTATATTATTATAATGTGAATAGATATATTTAAATGGACCTCAACAGGAGCTGATAATGGAACATACCATGAGCTGATCTGAACAGCCTGTGGTTTTATGGAGATTTTGTAAGGACTAGCATCCCTTCCAGCTCTGCAGGTTTGCTCCTACCTCTTGCCACAGGGCTTCTTGGCCTGTGAAAGCCAGTGGCAGGTTGATTCCATTGAGAGCCATCCAGTCGATCTCTCTCTCCCATCTTGGCCAGTCCCACCACACAGAGGAATAGCTAAAAGTGCAGACGTTCTGGTAATACCGGAATCTACATACAAACACACAAATACATAGTTAATCAGTCCTATATATTAGATAACATAATAAACAAAAACTGAAGATTATGTCACGGCAATTTCACGCTGTGTCAATCAGCTGAGAATCACACCTACACTGAGGGGGTATGAGCAAAACAGAAAAGCATCATGTACCAAAGAATAGAGTGGAGTGCAGCAGGGCCGTACCATACAGTTGAAACATAACATAAAAATCAGGGTTTCTTGGTCTGTGCTGCTTGAACTTTGACCTTTGATGTGTCACTCACAAGACAAGTCCTCCAACTTAATGAAAGTACTTTATGAAACAATGCTGAGTAAGTGGTTGGACAGTGAAACGCCCCCCATTGGAGTCAAATGAAAAAAATAACTACAAGGGTTACAGTAAGTGCTGACTTTAAACATGTTTAGGGCTGAAACCTCATTCACCTTCCACTGAGACAATCCAAATGAATAGAGTAAGAAAAAAAAGTAAGAAAATGCGTCACTGTCCAGATACTTACAAACTGCACTGCATGTTGAAACCAAACAGATCCAGTTGGACTGTGGTCATTTCCCATACGGAATGTGAAAAAGTCCCTAACCTGCTAATCTTACTCACTACACACATGCTATTCCTTCTTACACATTTTTTACAAACGTGAATATTGTTTGATATTTGAAAAAAAGTGCTTAAATGCAAGATATTTTAACTCTCAATTTTTACTGAAGTTGTCATATATATCTAATCCTTAGTGTTCTGCAGATAGTTAACTATTTAAAAGGGTAAGAGTTGCTCTCTGCAACCAAGTTCTAGTCATGGGAAAACTAAAGTGTGCCATGCTTGCCATGGCTTTTTCAATCCAACTACTGTGCACATGACATAACTGGCGTGAGCTGATGCGGGTCTAATGCACAACAGATAATTAGGGGAGGGTCCTTTAAAGGGCCCGACCGCGGTAGGATTGTCCTTATTGCTCACAGTAAACAATGAAAGATAATGTGTGACAACGCTCCATTGGTCATGCATCCATGGGTTTTGATGTGCCGTGGAGGGGGTTGGGGTTATACTCCACCCAAATACTGCCATCCTACCATTTAAACACATAGACATATCATGGCATCCTAGTCTCTAAAGTTTGATATCAGAAATGGTCTTATTTCTCTCACGGCTCTGGTCTTTCAGTACCTGATCTGAGCAGGAATGGCTCCTCTGTCTGGTGAAGCCTTGTGGCTGCCACTGAGGAGCTGGCACACACGGGATGTACAGCAATGTGGAGCTGATTTTGTGGGAAAACCACATTTTCCAAAGACCTTTTGCTGATGTCAGGAAATGTGCATTCAGAACAGGCCAGGATTTACAAATACAGCAGCCACACCTGTCTTCATCTGCCTTTGACTACATAAAGAAGATAGTCAAATGGGGAGCTTTTTTAATAATGCCACATAAAATGCTTTTTTTCTTCATTTGTTTTATGTGAAGTCTGAAATAAGAGGAACACAGAGCCTGGCATGTTCTCATGTTTTTAGAGCTCATCTATCTATCTACCTACCTATCTATAACAACAACTCATTCAATGTAAAAATACCCTTCTAAATTATTGGCGTGTAATTAAGTTATTAAATTACTATAGACGCATTGCTCTATAAGTAGTGTTTGAGATACATTTTTTGGCAGTTTTAAAGCCTTTTATTATTTAGGACAGACAGGAAATGGGGAGAGAGAGAGAGGGGGAGACATCAGGTCTGAGTCGACCCCTTGCCGGTGCCTTGTTGACCTTCAGCCTCTTTACATGGGGCGACTGCTCTAACCACTGTTCAACCGGCCCCCCCAGAAGTGAAGCTCCTTTTGAACCACTTTACATACTGTTGGATAGTTAAAGCTATAACAAATGTATTAATAGAAATATTCAAATATCATGTTGGCTTCTAACAGTGTAGCTTCAAGCCCTAATATTTTTAGAATATGATATTAAAACAAACTGTAAGTGAATCGGTAAGGCATTCTGGTAAGTTTGAAGAATCAAGAAGAATTTAGTATTTTAGCTAGTCGCTAGTAGTTAATGAAGTAGTAGTAGGAGTAGTTGTTGTAGTAGCACTAGTAGCATTAGTAGTACAAGTAGAAGCAACAGTAAGTATAAACAACAAAAGTATCAGTAGTAGTAGTAGTAGTAGTAGTAGTGGTAGTAGTAGCAGTATTTGAAGTAGCAGCAACAGTAGTGGTAGCTGTAGTAGTAGAAACGGTAGTAGCAGTAGTAGTAGCAACAACAGCAGTAGTAGTAGCTGTAGTAGAAGTAGCAGTAGTAGTAGCAGTATTGGTAGTAGAAGTAGTAGCAGTAGTAGAAGTAGCAGTAGTAGTAGTAGCAACAACAGTAGCAGTAGTAGTAGTAGTAGCAGTAGTAGAAGTAGCAGTAGTAGTAGTAGTAGTAGTAGTAGCAGCAGCAGCAACAGTAGTAGTAGCTGTAGTAGTAGCAGCAGCAGCAGTATTTGTAGTAGCAGCAACAGTAGTAGTAGTAATAGTAGTAGTAGTAGTAGTAGAAGTAGCAGTATTGGTAGCAGCAGCAGCAGCAGTAGAAGTATTTGTAGTAGCAGCAACAGTAGTAGTAGCAGCAGCAGTAGCAGTATTTGTAGTAGCAGCAACAGTAGTAGTAGCAGCAGCAGTAGCAGTATTTGTAGTAGCAGCAACAGTAGTAGTAGCAGCAGCAGTAGCAGTATTTGTAGTAGCAGCAACAGTAGTAGTAGCAGTAGTGGTAGCAGCAGCAGCAGTAGCAGTATTTGTAGTAGCAGCAACAGTAGTAGTAGCAGTAGTAGTAGCAGCAGCAGCAGTAGCAGTATTTGTAGTAGCAGCAACAGTAGTAGTAGCAGTAGTAGTAGCAGCAGCAGCAGTAGCAGTATTTGTAGTAGCAGTAGCAGTATTTGTAGTAGCAGCAACAGTAGTAGTAGCTGTAGCAGTAGTAGTAGCAGCAGCAGTAGCAGTATTTGTAGTAGCAGCAACAGTAGAAGTAGCAGTAGTAGTAGCAGCAGCAGTAGCAGTATTTGTAGTGCCAACTGTAGTAGTAGTAGTTGTAGTAGTAGTAGCAGTAGTAGTCTCCAGGTCCACTATGTCATCTACAAAAAAGACTTCAAGGACAATCCTTCTTCTCAGACATCCTTGCCAAAAACAATACAATGCACGTGCCTTGTTTTCTACTGGTGACAGGCTAACACGCTGTGTCAGTAGCCCCTGGACTGCTTTCCACCAGGGCCTGCAATTATTTTGTCTGCTTCTTCACTAACAAAATTCTAAAACATTAGGCGACAGTCAGTGCCTCCATCAGATGCAGAATCAGAATCAGAAATACTTTAATAATCCCAGGGGGGGATTATTTCAGGTCAGCATGTGCTGTCCATGTGTCCACCTAACACTAACTCAAATACCATGGCACAGTTTCATGTGATTAACCATAGGATCTTGGAGGACATCAACATACAACATTTACTATCCTCCTCCTGCTGCCTCGACATTCTCCCACAGGCCTTTTCAAAGACATATCAAACTGCATGGCCTCTGATCTTCTACAAATTGTTAACACGTCTCTTTTTCTCCCACAGGCCCTGAAAACTGCTCTTATCAAGCCTCTAAAAATCAGAATCAGAATCAGAAATACTTAAATAATCCCAGGGGGAAATGATTTAAAAAAGAACAATTTAGACACTTCACTAATGAACAATTATAGAACAATATCAAACCTCCCATTTGACAGTAAATGAATTGGAGAGCAGTTTTTCAGGAGCTGAACAACTTCATGTAAATGAACAGCAGTTTTGATGTTTTCAGGATTCAGACCACACCACAGCACCGAGACGGCTTGTGTTAAGGTCTTCAGTGACATCCATTTAGACACGGACAATGGTAAAATCTCAGTCTTAGTATTATTGGAACTCGGTGATGCATCTATAGGTAATTACACATCTGAGTGGGCAAGAATTACATGTGTAGTTCACCAATCTCGGGCCTTTTCTGTTTAATATCTACATGCTGCCACTGGCTCAGATCATGAAAAACAACAACATATGTTACCACAGCTACGCAGACGACATACAGATTAACAAAACTATATCACCAGGCGACTGTAGTCCAATACAAGCACTGGGCAGATGCATCGGGCACATCAATGATTGGATAGAGCAGAATTTTCTCCAATTAAACAAAGAAAAAAACTGAAATTATTATTTTTGGAGCCAAGGAAGAACGATCAAAAGTCAGCACCCATCTTCAAACAGTAATGCTAAAAACCGCAAACCAAGCCAGAAACTTAGGTGTAGCCATGGATTCAGACCTGAACTTCAACAGCCACATTAAAACAATTACAAAGTCAGCCTACTATCACCTAAAGAATATATCAAGGATTAAAGGACTTAAGTGTCAGCAGGACTTGAAAAACAAGAAAAACTTGCCCATGCATTGATCTTCAGCAGGCTCGACTACTGTAACAGTGTCTTTACAGGTCTCCCTAAAAAGTCCATCAGACAGCTGCAGTTAATCCAGAACGCTGCTGCTCGAGTCCTCACTAAGACCAAAAAAGTCATTCATATCACTCCAGTCCTCAGATCTTTACACTGGTTTTCCGGTCAGTGAATTGATTTCAAAATCCTTCTGTTAGTTTACAAAGCACTGAATGGTTTAGGACCCAATTACATTTCTGATCTTCTGCTCAGCTACGAACCATCCAGACCTCTTAGATCCTCTGAGAGAGGTCTGCTCTGTGTCCCCAGAGTCAGGACTGAACATGGGACAGGTCTGCTCTGTGTCCCCAGAGTCAGGACTAAACATGGGACAGGTCTGCTCTGTGTCCCCAGAGTCAGGACTAAACATGGGACAGGTCTGCTCTGTGTCCCCAGAGTCAGGACTAAACATGGGACAGGTCGTAGTAGTAGTAGCAGTAGTATTAACAGCAGTAGTAGTAGTAGGGGTAATAGGGGTAGTAGTAGTAGCAGTAGTAGTAGTAGTAGTAGTAACAGCAGCAGTAGTATTAGTAGTAATAACAGCAGAAGTAGTAGTAGTAGTAGTATTAACAGCAGCAGCAGCAGTAGTAGTAGTAACAGCGGCAGTAGTAGTAGTATTAACAGCAGTAGTAGTAGTATTAACAGTAGTATTAACAGTAGTAGTAGTAGTATTAACAGTAGTATTAACAGTAGTAGTAGTAGTAGTATTAACAGTAGTAGTAGTAGTATTAACAGTAGTAGTAGTAGTAGTATTAACAGTAGTAGTAGTAGTATTAACAGTAGTAGTAGTAGTAGTATTAACAGAAGTAGTAATAGTAGTATTAACAGTAGTATTAACAGTAGTAGTAGTAGTATTAACAGTAGTAGTAGTATCAACAGAAGTATTAACAGCAGTAGTAGTATTAACAGTAGTATTAACAGTAGTAGTAGTAGTAGTATTAACAGTAGTATTAACAGTAGTAGTAGTAGTAGTAGTGTAGTAGTATTAACAGTAGTTGTAGTAGTAATATTAACAGTAGCAGCAGTAATAGTAATATTATCAGTAGTATTAACAGTAGTAGTAGTAGTAGTAGTATTAACAGTAGCAGCAGTAGTAGTAACAGTAGTATTAAAAGTAATAGTAGTAGTAGTAGTATTAACAGTAGTAGTAGTAGTAGTATTAACAGTAGTATTAACAGTAGTAGTATTATTATTAACAGTAGTATTAAAAGTAGTAGTAGTAGTAGTATTAACAGTAGTATTAACAGTAGTAGTATTATTATTAACAGTAGTATTAACAGTAGTAGTAGTAGTAGTAGTACTATTAACAGTAGCAGCAGTAATAGTAATTTTAACAGTAGCAGCAGTAGCAGTTGTAGTAACAGTAGTAGTAACAGTAGTATTAACAGTAGTATTAACAGTAGCAGCCGTAGCAGTAGTAGTAACAGTAGTAGTAACAGTAGTATTAACAGTAGTAGTAGTAGTATTAACAGTAGTATTAACAGTAGTAGTAGTAGTAGTAGTAGTAGTACTATTAACAGTAGCAGCAGTAATAGTAATATTAACAGTAGCAGCAGTAGCAGTAGTAGTTACGGTAGTAGTAGTAGTAGTAATATTAACAGTAGTATTAACGGTAGTAGTAGTAGTAGTAGTAGTAGTATTAACAGTAGCAGCAGTAATAGTAATATTTACAGTAGCAGCAGTAGCAGTAGTAGTAACGGTAGTAGCAGTAGTAATATTAACAGTAGTATTAACGGTAGTAGTAGTAGTAGTATTAACAGTAGCAGCAGTAATAGTAATATTTACAGTAGCAACAGTAACAGTAGTAGTAACAGTAGTATTAACAGTAATAGCAGCAGGGCTCACTGACCTGTGCGGGGTGTTGATGCGCAGGACGCCGGTGAGCTTTGGCAGGGGACGAGGCAGACCCAGCTGGTCCCCGGACCAAGAAACATGGCAGTTACAGAAATACTTCATGTAGTTGTAAATGCCGGAAGCCACGGCCACCCCGGTGCTGCCCGTGGCCACTATCTTATTGTTCTTAGTGGACCTGAGCTCACACACATCCAGGCTGTCGTTGGAAAGGCTCCCGTTGACTGACACTATGAACTCCGTGGATCGGGGTCCGAGCAGGCGCTTCAGCAGCTCGATCACTGCTCGCCCCTGCGCCTTGTCGCTGGATTTCGGTTTAATGTGGTCTAGGGTAGGAAACTTACAGCAGGCGTTTACAAAAAGACCGAACACGACGATCAGAAGCAGGCTCCAGCCGCTCCGGGGGGGCGACATTTTGATCCCCTGTCCAAGGAAGCCAGTTTCCCACCGCAGCACGGGTTTAAAAACAACTGTATTTCTCCATTTGCAGATAACCAGGAAGCATTGGTTTACTCAGGTGCTGCCGGCCAATCAGAGAGAGAGCTGCTGCCTCGGTTATAACTCGCAGCCAATCAGAGGACGCAGTTCCCATAAACCCAGTTCCTATGAGAAGCCACTGTTTGTCATGTGATCATTCTGTCTTATGATGGTAATATTACAGAAGTGGTCTGATTTCAGACACTAGCCTGCTGTCATATGATCATGTCATAAAAAGCTGTAAAAGCACAAGGTGTGGAATCCTTTGCACTGGGTGGATCATCGAATGCTACGGTTACTAATGACACATAAAGCCTGCAGGCCCACAGGTGGCTGGGCCCACTGTACAACATTAGAAACAGGCTCTTCTGAAATAGTCCAGTCATTTTATGAAAGATGCAGTGTTTTGTGCTTATTGAACAAAAAGTTTATACCTACACTTTTGAGCCGCAATGGAATTTTGGACCACATTAGAAGTTGGGACATTAGGCACCAAGTCCATAAACCTCACAGTGTCAACAGCTATGGTCAACAGTAGCTAACTTGTCCAGTCATTTTAAGACAAAACAGGGGTCGACGCTGAACAAATATGAACAGAAGCAAACTCAACTGATTTTGTTTCCTCAGTACGTCGTGAGTAAGAAAAAAGCCTGAAGAATCACAATAGGGGAAAGTTTAGAAAAAGACCCAAATATAGACCTTTTCAAAGGTGTAAACATTCTAAATGTCTCCTAGTTTATTTCCTGTTGCAGTGAATATGAACGACATCAGCTGACAGGAAGTTAACAAGGACCAAGGCTGTTGCCTAGCAATGAATTCCATTAAAAAGGTCTATACCAGGACTCTTCAATTCATTTGGAATAGGGGCCGGTTGATGAAAATGATCCAAAATGAGGGGCTGTAAAAATCTGAGCATCACATTAATGGTTATTGTAAAACAATGCAGCGACATAGGAGCACATATAATGTCTTTATTTTATCAATGTAAATAGTAGCAATAGGCCTCAAAGTGCAACAAGCTTGTCAAAAACAATCCTTGTTAAATGAACAAACCTGTGAACCAGAGGTTTTCACTCAATTATTGGACTAAAGTAAAGTTTGAGGTTCTTCTCCTTTACTTGAGTATTTTATTTACATGCTACTTTATACTTCTACTCCTCTACAAATCAGTGAAATATTCTACTTTTTACTCCACTGCATTTATCTGACTACTTCAGTAACTAGTTACTTTACCAGGCTGACAAGCACATATGAAACATTAGTTTATTCATCAAAAACTGGACTGACACATTTCTGTTTGTCTTGATGTAAGTAATGCACTCACTCTGTAATTTTCATGGTGATATCTGAAGTTTTTTCCCCTATCCATGTGATAAAAATAACGAATAGTTAAATGCATAATGTATATTTGGGTCTTTTTAGAAACTTTCCCCTACTTGAATTCTTCAGGCTTTTTTTCTTACTCAGGACATACTGAGGAAACAAAATCAGTTGAGTTTGCTTTTGTTGCAATTTGTTCAGCGTCGACCCCTGTTTTGTCTTAAAATGATTGGACTAATTAGCTACTGTTGACCATAGCTGTTGACACTGTGTGGTTTATGGACTTGTTGCCTAATGTCCCAACTTGTGGTCCAAAATTGTGGCTCAAAAGTGCACGTATAAACTTTTTGTTCAATAAGCACAAAACACTGCATCAAGTGACAGGGCTGACAAAACAGCTGATAACACAAAATGAAACAGCAGGGTGCAAAACTGACTCAACAGCCACTTTAAAGGACTTTACCGAGGTCACAGACTTGGAAGACACTATGTATCTACAGAGCCAGTGTTAATGGTTAACCTGTGGTGGAATGTAACAATGTACATTTGCAAGACTGGTAGGACTTCTACCCTTTATTCAGCAACTAATATTAATAGTTACTTTAAGATTCTACACAAAACGATACAGTATAACAGCATTGTTTTAAAATACACATTACATTAGATCGAGGGTGTTAAATGTTTTTTGGGCCAAGGAGCTGTTAGCTGAAAGAGAAACGGAGCAGGGATCCTCTACTACAGATGTGGTTTCAATCTGAGTCGCACATGAAACCGGCCCTACGAAAACATGTAGGGCGGTGTAGAGACTATAGATATCTTCTCATGGTGACTACAACACAAAGCTTTTAGAAATCTTATTTATTCACACACACACACACACACACACACACACACACACACACATATATATATATATATATATATATATATACAACCTTGTATATATATATATATATATATATATATATATACAACCTTGTATATATATATATATATATATATATATACACAACCATATATATATATATATATATGTGTGTATATATATTAAGGGTTAAGGGTTCTGTGCAGTATCTTTGCTGTTCTTTTCTGGACCGAGATGTACGAGGTTGTTCCGGGAATCTGTTGTAACCACTCCTCCAGTTTGGGGATCACTGCCCCTAGTGCTCCGATCGCCACGGGCACTACTGTCACCTTTACCTTCCAGGCTCTCCCCAGCTCCTCTCTGAGGCCTAGGTATTTTTCAAGTTGCTTGTGTTCCTTTTTGCGGATGTTCCCATCGCTTGGTATCGCCACATCCACCACCACGGCTTTTCTTTGTCCTTTATCCACCACCACGATATCTGGTTGGTTTGCCATTACCATCCTGTCAGTCTGTATCTGGACAGGAACTTTGCTTGCTCATTCTCCACCACCTTTGGAGGAGTTTCCCGTTTGGATCTTGGGGTTTCACGCTCACTAGTCCACGGCCTCCTTCCTTACGGCTTGCGTACAGTCTCAGGGTGCTGGATTTGGGATGGAACTCGCCATGCATGGTGAGGAGCTTCCGGGTCTTAACATCTGTGGTCTGTATCTTGTCCTTTGGCCACCTGATTATTCCCGCAGGGTATCTGATCACTGGCAGGGCGTAGCTGTTTATAGCCTGAGACTTGTTCTTGCCATTGAGCTGGCTTCTTAGGACTTGTCTTATTCAGTGGAGGTATTTGGCAGTTGCTGCTTTCCTCGTTGCCTGGTCGCGGTTGCTGTTCGAGGTTGCCATGTGCCTGTGGTATTCCAAGATACTTGTAACTGTCCTCCACGTCTGCTATTGTTCCTCCTGGGAGTGGGACCTCTTCGGTGTGGACTACCTTGCCTCTCCGTGTCACCATCCTACTACATTTCTCGAGCCTGAATGATATCCCAATGTCATTGCTGTAGATCCTGGTGGTGTGGATAAGGGAATCGATGTCCCGTTTGGTCTTAGCGTACAGCTTGATGTCATCCATGCAGAGGAGGTGACTGATCGTAGCTCCATTCTTGAGGCGGTATCCATAGCCAGTCTTGTTGATTATTTGGCTTAGGGGGTTCAGGATATGCAGAACAGCAGTGGGGACAGAGCATCTCCTTGGTAGATTCCACATTTGATGGATACTTGTGCAGTTGGCTTACCATTGGCCTCGAATGTGGTTTTCCACATCCCCATTGAGTGTGCAACGGAGGCCCTTAGAGTCCTGTTGATGTTGTACAACTTCAAGCATTCCGTGATCCATGTGTGTGGCATTGAATCGTAGGCTTTCTGGTAATCAATCCAGACTGTGCACAGATTGGTGTGTCTGGACTTGCAGTCATGGGCGACTGTCCTGTCAACCAGGAGCTGGTGTTTGGCTCCTCTGGTGTCTCTACCAATGCCCTTCTGTGTTTGGCTCATGTATTGGTCCATGTGCCCACCTATCTTAGCCGAAATGATGCCGGACATGAGCTTCCATTTTGTGGAGAGACAGGTTATTGGCCAATAGTTTGAGGGGACTGCAGGGGGTCCTTCATGATCAGGACTGTTCGCCCTTCGGTTAGCCATTCTGGGTGAGTCCTGTCTCTCAGCAGCTGGTTCATTTGTGCTGCAAGGGGCTCATGGAGTGCTGTAAGTCTCCCTAGCCAGTAGGCATGGATCATGTCTGGGCCGGGTGCTGTCCAGTTTTTCATACCTGAGACTCGTTCTTGGATGTCTGCCTCTGTGATGGTCTCTGGGTTCTGTTCAGGGAGGTTGCTGCGCTCCTCTCTCAGAGAGACCAGCCATTGTGCACTGTTGTTATGTGCTGTCTCCTTCTCCCATATTTCTCCCTGTTTATTCGTCTGGCTTCATTCTCCTTCGTGTACCTCTGTAGGCGGCTGGCCAGGGCTTGCAGCCTTTGTTTGGCAGTTTCGAGTGCTTCAGGTATGGGCATCTGGCTGTACCTGTTTGGTACTGGTTTGTTCATTCCACCTTTCAGGGCCGCTGTCAATTGGCTCACTTCTGTCCGAGTTGCCTTGATCTTAGCCTCCAATCGTCTTTTCCATGGCAGGTATTGTTTCTCATGGCTCCCATGGTTGCTCTTATAGCCCAGCATCTCTAGGATCACTGCTGCTGAAGCGTAAACCAGCTCATTGGTCTCTGTGATCGTTGTGGTTCACCGCTGCATTCACACTTTCAGGTGGTACTTCACTCAGCCGTTGTAATTGGTGTCGGAGTTGCCTTGTGCTCATTCTCGCCATGATGCTGTTTTTCAGGTCAGTCGCTGCCTCGCTCAGCATTATTGGTTCCATTGGGACTGTACCCAATCTCTGTTCTGTGTTTCATCCCCTCCTCTGACCTCACATCCTTGTTCCCCCTTGCCGTAGCATTTGTGCCTCGAGGACCTTCAGCCTCTTTACATGGGGCGAACGCTCCAACCACTGTGCCACCGGCCACCCCATAGTGGAGGAAATGTACTTCATGGAAAGACTGACTTACTGTCTCAGGATGAAAGCAGGGCTCTTGGACCAACGGTGGCGTAAAGGGATTGTGTGCATGAGAAAAGACGAGTCAAATACTCAGCAGACCTAATGGACAGTGACGAAAGATGCAACCAGAGTGATGTGCCCCACCTCTATTGATTATGTTATTATTGTACTTACCTACCATCGTTTTGCCAGTTTGCATTGTTGTGCAATGGCTGTTGTTCATGTAAAACAAAAAAGGAAAATAAATAAAAAGTAAAAAAAACAAAACATATGTAAGTCCCAGGGAATCCTGGACCTGTGGTCCTCTAGCCCAGTAAGTCTCTCATCCAAAAGGCTAATTTTGGATTTTCATGAAGGTATATTTTCAGACATATTAAAAGTTTTTGGAGAGAAAAAAAGCCTTTAAAAAAATGATCAAACAATAACTTGGCCACCCCCAAAGTAACCCTGATGACCCCCTGTTGAAAACCTCTCTAGTCTATAGTTATTATACATACTACTTTGATGCTCTGAAGGGGGGCTTTTATAACCAGTACTTCTGGAATATTTGGGGGTGTAACGCTTCTGCACTTAATTCAGAATATGAATGCGGGACCTGTACGGCTAATGGAGTATCTTTACATCCTGTTATATCTACTATAAATATATATATCTAAGTCTGAAGATCTGAATACTCATCAACACTCCTAACTGATTCAGCGTTGACATTTAATTTGTATATAATGTTCACCAACTGGTTGGCACGGTGGAGTGGTGGCTAGCACTGTCGCCTCACAGCAAGAGGGTTCAAGGTTTAAATCCCGGCTGGGGCCCTTCTGTGTGGAGTTTGCATGTTCTCCCCGTGGGTTTTCTCCGGGTTCTCCAGCTTCCTCCCACAGTCCAAAGACGTGCAGGTATTAGGTTCATTGATGACTCTAAATTGCCCGTAGGTGTGAATGGTTGTCTGTCTCTGTTTGTCTCTATGTGCCCTGTGATAGACTGGCGTCCTGTACAGGGTGGACCCCGCCTCACGCCCGATGTCTGGCTCCAACCCACCACGACCCCGATAGGGAAAGAGGTTGAAGATGGATGGATGTTCACTTCAGTGTGAAATACTTTGCTCAGGTGAATTTCAATCTCAATGTGCAATACTGATATTTTCCTCTGTGCCTTAGTGGTGTCAATTTGAAACATTTAAAAAATATTGTAAATATTGTTCCTGTTGGTCTTATATTTTATATTTACCTGTGTTTATATTGTTCATATTTTTCTACAATTTGTTATTTCTTTATAATGCTTCTTCTATGTTTGCTATCCACTTTGCTGCTGTAATAAGGAAATGTCCCCCTTCGTGGGACCACTAAAGGAATATCTTATCTCTTAAAGGATGTTTCAAATATTCCACTTTTTACAAGTACTGGGATTAAGTCTTTCCTTGGTGATGGCCCAGTTTGAAGCAGGTTGTGTTCATTATGAAAAAAGCTTTGCATGTTTACACAGCAAGTTTCCTTCATACGTGTCTCGCCAACAATGCATTCAAGTCTGCTGATCATGTGGGTTTAGAAACTTGAGTCAACGCTAAGCTCTACATTCATTCAACTCTTTTAAGTAAACAGACCTGGGGTCAGGTGAATGCAGGTTTATGTTCTGAAATAGTCTGAAAATTAAGTTATTTAGAATTGGATTAGCTTGGAGTAATCATTAGAAAAATGAATGTTAAATAAATGTATTGAATGAGTTCCACCGCTGTAGAGGACTTCCTCCCACACAGGTTCAAAATATACAGTACATGCAGAGTGGTGGCTATCTGTGTAATGTAGCCAAAAAATGAAATAAGCGCCTGATCAGACAACAATAAACCACAGTTGGATATGAGTCATTACAAAAACCTTTATTTTCAAATCCCTAATCCCATCATCAAACTTCCAGCACAATGTGGCACAATGTGGAAGTAAATACAACGTTCTCAAACAAGCCACAGGCTGCACAGAAGCCAGCGAACACACAGCAGCAGAGTTTGAAAAAGGAATTACACTGAAGACGGACGCACATGAAGTCCATCCAAAGACGAGCAGGAGAACATGAGTACTGCATTAGCATTAACATCAAATAACTGCTGGTGCCTGTTCGCTTATGCTGAGTAAGTACAGGTTCAAGGTTTGTGTTTCTGCTTTTATTTAACAATCTAACATAAAGCACAAGAGGCAAAAGAAGCACGCCAGTAAGAAAAGCAGGTATTATTTGGTTTATGTGATTGGACATGTATTTCATAGTGAGTTTTCTTGAGGTTTACTGGGTTAACTTTCATTCTGGTCGGGTTGTGTTTTCTTAAATGGATTAGACATTCCTCAGTTGAGGCTGATAGCAGTGCAGCATTACTGGCTTTAAAATGTCCTGTACGGACAGGGGTGTCCCTCAACGAGCCACAAGGCACAGATCGATCTACTGAGCCTTCATCCACACAAAAGCTTCACAGAAAAGAAACATGTCCTAGAGGTTATTACTGAGCATCTAGAATCAAGTTTTAGGCCCTGTTTACACGACAACGCTCGTGGGTGAAAACGATAAAAAAATGGTGGATCAGAGGTGCCCTTCATTTAGACGGTGATGCTTTGGTGCTTAAAAACGCCAAAAAAGTGAAACCCCCCTCCAGAGTGTAAATCTTAAAAATGCTCCACCTTTTGTTTCAGTCTAAAGGGGTAAAAAACACTAAAGTGTGCTCTGATCTGCTCACGCTGGCTCACGTGGCGTACGTGTGCAGAGTTCAGGTAAACAACAACAAACATGTGGGACTGTCTCCATCAGTGGAGCATTCAAAGGTTCCTGGGTGGAGCCGAGGCGGTGGGATGCTGCAGACATGGGACCACTGCTCTAACCACTGTGCTACTGGTCGTCCCATAGTGGAGGAAATGTACTCCATAGAAAGACTGACTTACTGTTTCAGGATGAAAGCAGGGATCTTGGACCAACGGTGGCGTAAATGGATTGTGTGCATGAGAAAAGACGAGTCAAATACTCAGCAGACCTAATGGACAGTGACGAAAGATGCAACCAGAGTGATGTGCCCCACCTCTATTTATTATGTTATTATTGTACTTCACCTACCATCGTTTTGGCAGGTTGTGTTGTTGTGCAATGGCTGTTGTTCATAAAAAAAAAACATATGTAAGTCCCAGGGAATCCTGGATCTGTGGTCCTATAGCCCAGTAAGTCTCTCATCCAATAGGCTATGTTGGATTTTCATGAAGGTATATTTTCAGACATATTAAAAGTTTTTGGAGAAAAAAAGCAATAATCAAACAATAACTTGTAGCCACCCCTGCAGTAAACCTGATGACCACCTGTTGAAGACCTCTCTAGTCTATAGTTATTATACATAATACTTTGATGCTTTGAATCGGGGGGCTTTTATAACCAGTACTAATGGAATATTTGGGGGTGTAACGCTTCTGCACTTAATTCAAATCATCTTAATTCCATCAGTGGGACATTCAAGTGTCCTGGCTGGAGCCGAGGCAGTGGGAGGCTGCAGACCGTGCTGCAGATCCCTGTCACACTGTACGGCGTCCTGCTTCTCCGATGCTAGGGAGGGAAGAAGAAGGACGTTTCTACGCATGCACCAGCTCTGGGTGCTGTTGTCCACCTACACACCTGATGTGGACACTACATCCAATATCATACTTTTGTGTCACCGTGTGCACGCAGAGTTTCCCCAAAGACGCTCGTCTAAACGCGGAATAAAAAGTGAGAATGCAACGCCACTTTTACATTTCCTTTCTAGATCGTCTTCGTCTAAACAGGGCCTCATATGAAGAGGCGGATTCATGATGAAGGTGCAGATCTGACACAATGATTGTACTCAAGCACTTTCAGAAGCGGTGAATACATGGTCAACAAACACTTGTGACTGAAAGAAGTATTACAAAGTCTGAGGTTGAAGCAGGGAATCCGCTGACAGATAACTCAGCTTAGCTTGTAAGACCGCACACATAAATGACTTAATGTTCCATTTTGGCATTTATTCACACATGGAATACGATTCTCTATGAACATGTCATAGTCATATCCCTGTGACCGTCACAGTCTGACTTCCACAAAGCAATCTCGGATGTTGGAGTTGACTCTTAGAAAAACCTTTCTGGGTCTGTGTGACTGCACTCATTAGTCTATTGAAAATATGAAACTGTTTTAGGTTGTAGTCAAGTTTAGAATCCCAAAGGTTAAATGACAAGCTTACTCTGGGTTTGGACAGAAATGTGTCAGGCAGCTAATACATTGGACTGGAGTAGTGAAACTACACAATGGTCACTTCAACTCGGGTACATCATGATAACTAACCAATGACGTACAGTGAGAGTGTAGTCGTGTAAACACTGCCACTGGGTTCCAAAACACCATGGCTCTCCACTGGTCCCAGTGCAGTCAACTCCGCTTGATGGATTCAGAATCAGAATAGAATCACAGGGGGAGCGAGTGAGTGAGTGAGTGAGTGAGTGAGCGTCTTAATCAACTGTCCACCCAGATTTGTAAACCCTAATATGCTTAGTTACTGTTTGTTTATGTTTAGAGGTTAGTTTTGATAATCGGAATAAAAATAGGGAAATAATCCCTAAGCAGCAGTGTGTAACATATAAACAAACAAAAACGACAGATGCCAGAAATTGAATTCTCCCATCTGTGCTGAGCCAATAGGAATGCTCCCTCTCTCTGAAATGACCTGTGATTAGCCTCCAGTCTCCTGTCACCTCCTGGCTATGACTTTGCTCATGGGGGAATTGTTGGGTCTCTGGGAATCAGAGAATTTGGTCTGTGTGAACAAAGTATCCTGAGATAACTTTTGTTATGATTTGACACAATAAATAAAACTGAATTCAATTAAAACAGGTGAGACCCAGCACTTTGTACAATTCCTCTTTGATTGTTGTTAGATCCCCAACATGAACTCCATCACAGGCAAATAAAAATCTAACAGGATTTGCACAGTGACTCTGGTTGATGGTCACACTATCCGGCTGTTCAGTCTGATGTCACACCCTTTCAAAATATATATATTTCCGGGTCCAAACACTCTGTTGAAACAAAACAGACAACAACGACCGAACATGTGACCTATTACAATCACTTATTTCGTCAGTTTGACATCTTTTTCTTCAATAAGAAAGAGGTAAAATGGGAATTACGCTGTTTTGTAAAAAGTCAGATCTGTTCAAACAACGGGGAACCCGGCTCTGCGGTGTTGTAGAAATATGAGGCTCTGAGCGCCTTGGACCCGGAAATCATATTTTGAAAGGGTGTTACTTCACGACTTAACAGCCGGATAATGTGCGGCACAAAGGAGGCCAGGTGTTACAATATTCTACTTTTCAGACAGAGATAATTAAACTGTTCCATTATTGTGTGGTGGGTATAAATCACACATTACACTGCCTAAACACTACAGTACGCCCACCCCCCTTTTATTCTGAAGGGCAGTAGTTTTATTGTTGAACCTTGACTGAGCAATCTCCCAAATATTCTTCCCAGCAGGTAAAAAAAGCTCCCCCCGTTTGGTTAGGGAATCTGTGTCCATGCATTACCACGAGTATATTTCTCGTGTGTACAGCCTGAGAACATCTTATTAAGTCTTCTGTGGCTCTGGAGGAGGCAAACCTCAGAAGGGACTTCAGTAAACTCTTTGAGGCCTCATTTAGAATTGACTGGAGGTGTGGTGTTTAAAAGACATTATCACTGTTTTGGGATCTTGATCTATACAAAGGGGTTATGAAAGAAACAGAAACAGAAACCAAATGAATGTCTATGTACTTTGATGAACAAATGGATATTATTATTATATTATGTAAGGTAAAAATAGTGATAAAGTATCACTTAAAATCATAATCATACCAAGATTTGTATTTAAAACTTAATCTGGTGAAAAATAGAAAACAAAAGAATATCTGACTTGTGAAAGTGTTAAAATCAATAAGCAGTTATTGACTTCATGAGGCAAATTATGGCTTCTATGACCATTAGAACATTTTGCTTTAAGGCAGTGTACAGAAGGACAAACACATCAGAGAATGGCTGTAATATAAAATATTATACAAAAGCGGTGACAGATTTAAAATTCCCTTTTCAGCACTTGAAATCAGACAACGTAACATTCCAAAGAATAAAACAAATCATTTTATAAGAAGTTGAAATCAGAAGTCATAAAACTCGGTTCAACACACTCCATGGGTTTGCTGTTAAAGTCTTATTCTAGTGTGACCTGTGGCTTATGGTGACCAATGGTAACAAACTCTACTGTACAAACTCTAATGTTACACTATGTCTCAGCATGTTACAGAAAACATGCTGGTGGTTTTATCGTAAAAGTAAACACCCCGAGGCTGCTGCTTTGTCACTTAGCATCTGGCTAGCTTAGCTGTGGTTTGGAAGAGGTTCAGCCAGACTAGAATTTGTTGGAAGTTTAAAACACAGCTGTGTGCTCAATTGAACCTGATTGTGGTGTCAAAATTATGATGATTAAGACGATCATTTTTCTGAGAAAATGATCTTACAGTTGAGCCTCAGTTTGGTTCTCTAAGGGTCTACGCACACTTACCTTTCTTACCGGGCCCAAGCGCGATTCACGGCTAAAGTCTAGTTTGTTCAGTGTGAGTGCAACTGTTCAGTGCATAAGCGGAGCGCACTTCCTGGCCGCGGAGAGATGGAATTCAGTAAAGCATGATTGCACAAGTAGGAGCACGAGCATTGACGTTGGTCGTGAGACTATTTATATAAGACTGTTTCCCAAAGGACATTTCAAAAGATGCCGCTGAAGTGTTCGTGGTGGCCTGATGCAGAGGTGAAGTGTTTACTGCAGATTTGGACAGATGAAACGTTCAAAAACAGTCAGACAAAACTAAATCTCTGAGGGGTGATGACGTATAAGCAATACGCATTCGAGCCGCTGCCCAGATCATTTCAAGTAATGTGAGTACAAGCGGGCCAGAGCCACGGGGGAAGAAGGAGGGGGGACAATCATGCTAAAGCACAGGGGCACAGTACGAATGGACAGTGTGAGTGCGCCCTAACTGCTGAGTGGAGAATTCAGAAACACCACTGAAACAGGATACTCTGTTTTATCAGTCTAGCTGCAGTTCTGATTGTCACAAAATAACATATTACTGTGCATTTTCTGTTTTTGAATGTAAACAAATTTTTCTAAAACATTTGCAAAGCCCATTTCTTTCTTTTTTTTAAGATTGATTTTTTTGGCAATTTTTCCTTTATTACATAAGACTGACAGAAAATGGGGTGGGGGGTGGGGTGGGGGGTGGGGGGCATGCAGCAAAGAGCCGTAGGTCGGAGTCAAACCCGCGGCCACTGCCTCTAGGATCTTCAGCCTCTTTACATGGGGCCACTGACTGCCCCATAGCCCATTTCTTTTTAACCAAACTTGCACCGTTCACATGTTTCATGTTGCATGTTCACTTGCTAGCATGCAAGCAGTCTTCTTCTTTCATGCCATTGCCGGTACATTAGTGTGTTTCTATCAGGGCCGATTGCTCTAAGACTGCAAGGGAAGCTCAGCTTCCCCTAAAAAGTGGTGAAATACGTACTGCTGTGTGTACATTTCATTGACTAAATACGCGCTAGAAAGCCTCGTTCTTTTGTTCAGAATCAGCTACTTATCACAGGTAACCGGGGAGCTTCCTTCTCATTCATCCCCACAGCACCACAGCTCTTTAAACAGTTGGACGCTCAGCTTCTACTGACTTCAATGGGGAAGCGTAGAGCGGGTTGTTCCACTGCAGCCAAACTAGACGCTCATTGGACAAATGCAGCTGTGGAGCTTCTCCCCCCGTCACGATTCACTCACACTCACAGGCGGTCACACTTGGCGCAGCAGCTCCAGCTGGGCCAAGGCTCTGCTGCCATTGAGAGGACACTGGTCAAGTCCCTGGAAAAGACGCCTAGTTGGTACGACAAGGTCACAGATCATCTTCTTGAAAAGGAACGAAGGGGAGAATTTACATCTAAATAAACAAACATTTATGATGTGGGAAAAATTAGCTTGCCCTCCTTGAAAGACCATCAGCTGCCACTGGTTTCTATGATCAGTATGATAGCATGACAGATTTGTGAATTGCACCACATGCACGCAGGTTTATGTGTGAGAGAAAAACTAAATGGGGACCCATTCACTAAACCATTAGTGCTACTTGTGTTCAAAAACTCCACACGATACCTTTAAGTTAAACTAGCTGAACCATGTGTGCAGCAGGTTTAAGTGAAGCCCCAGGTTCATTGACCTCTAGTGACGTTTTGGTGGTTTGGTGGCTACAGGACACAGCAGCTGAGTTTGGACTAAAACACTTCATTTGGTTTCTGACAACACAGTCTTAAGGTTTAAGCCATAGCTAAGCTAATGACAGAGGGATATCTTTAAAGCAACTGACTTAAGAGAAAAGAACAATTCAGTTTTCAATCATCCTGTAAATACTACTCGCCTCAAGAGGCTGATGTTCGGCAAAAGTTACTTAGTCAACTGTGAACTTTTATGCAAAAGTCTCTTTTATCGCAGCTCATCAGACATACAGTACATGAATGCAAGGCTTACATAAAAACTTACTATATTTCATTTTGTTTAGATCCCTTTGATCCAAACCAGCTACAAGTCAACCCTGAGAAACTATGGCAAGCGGGAGAGGACATTAACAGCAGCCTCTGTCAAATGTCAGTGACATTGACTTTTGGTGGTAGGTCTCTATAGAGAAATGTAGGCAAGTAGATGGATATTCATAACCAGATCTGAACTCTTCCGAAACTCCTATGGGGAGCTAAAACTGAAAAATGAATTGAGATGTGGGTCCGCCAGAGACTGATTGAACAGAGGAAATGTTTTGCCATTGTGGGTGTTTCCGTTGGATGGACAAGACCTGAAGGTGTGCAGCAGCTTCAGGTTTCAGGACTGCTGACTGCTCCACTGGTTGGCCATAGGCCTGCGGAGCAGCTCCTCCACATGGCGCGCCACATCCATCGTGTCCTCCAGGTCGAAGTCTCCATCAGCGTCCAACATAGTGTCACTCCTGACAGGACAACAACAGAGACAGAGGCCACATTTTCATGAAGGAGGTTCACACACATAAGTCAGCAACCACACAATGTCCAGCGTTTCCTCTATATGCAACTAGCAGCGGAGGAGCCCCTCTCCAGGAATTTGATCACTGCTGCTGAATTATTTTAATCAGAAATAATTATTTTAATTATAATAATTGTTTTATTCAGAAATAATTATTTTAAATTATTTCAATCAAAATTATTTTAATTATAATAATTATTTTATTCATAATTATTTTTAAAATTATTTTATTCATAATTATTTTTAAAATTATTTTATTCATAATTATTTTTAAAATTATTTTATTCATAATTATTTTTAAAATTATTTTATTCATAATGATTTTTTAAATGATTTTATTCATAATGATTTTTAAAATGATTTCAATCATAAATAATTATTTTAATTATATGTTTTTATTGATAAATAATGATCTTATTATTTGAATCATACATAATTATTTGAATCATAAATAATGATTTGATATCCCATCGGTGTCAGTTGAAAGAGTGACGGTGCGCATTTGAAAGGGGAGCAAGTGGAGTGTTGGTTAGCCAGTATGTGCCAGTTCTTACTTAACATTAAAGTCTTAAACCTAGACTTTGATTAGCAGAATAGCAAGTCCCCCGATGATGCCCTGTAATACAGTGAATTATTGTAAAAGAAATATTATTACAGTGAATACACAGTACTGAACTAGATGAGCACCCAGAGAGCACAGACCGCTGCCGAGGCCATGCCCTGTGATTTTTGTGCCGTTTATGAAGAAAATGTCACTCTGGCCTTTTTCTTTCTGTCCTTCCACGCTGGAATGGATTATGTGTTCGCTGAGTTACAGGAGATGCTTGGACCGATTCAGAAAACATGCTGAATCAATACATTGGGTCGGAAATTAGAACTTTTCTTTACAGCATCGTTAAGGACCTCTGAAGTTGTTGATTTGTGGCTCTTGTAGGAGAAAAGTTGGTGATGGCTTCACTACTCGAGCTACACTCAATAGGCTGCTTGAAGCAGGAGACATTACACCGCAGCAGCAGTGATAAATCATGGCATGTTCCTGGATGTCCAGCAGAGTGTGGCGTGGAAGATGCCTTCTACTTTGTCGTCAGGTTAGTGGAGGTATCAACCAACAAGTAAAGTACATTTAATCTATAGTGCCAAATCCTAACAAGTTATCCCAATATGCTTTACAAGTAGATCAGCCTTAAGAGCAGGCTGGGGTCACATTTTCTTGTTTGATGACTACATGTGAAAAATAACCCATGTTTCAGTTACAATGCTTTACTAGATCGGTGCACATTGTGTTCTTTTTAGGTTTCCTGAACTTCTCCCATACAATGGACCTGAGGAGCAGGACAAACTGAGTGAGGAGTTTCTGGACTACCAGTCCATGGAAATTGCCAGGCCCGAAGACCCAGCAATGTTTGACCTTGAGAGCTTTTGGGGGAATAAGAATTATTCTGTACTCATGGGAATACCCAATGACATAATCAACTTAATACTACACAAAAATACCTGAGAGTAATTAGGCTTTCTATGTACATTTTTTAAAGGTGAGCAAGGTATGAGCACATTTGCCAAGGTGGTCTTGGTACTTCCTCATTCAAACACCGATGCAGAACAAATTTTCTCTCTGGTTGGTTTGAACAAGACCAAGACCCGCAACAGTTTGGCTGTTGAGGGAACTCTGTCATCAATAATGACAGTGAAGATGGCGGACCTCGAGCCACAGTGCTTTAAGTGGGAGCCCCCTGCCTCTATCATCAAATCATCCAAATCTGCAACAAATACCTTCAACACAAGACATGTCCCCAGCTAAATGATGGAGTGTCGTTTGAAATGAAATACTGACAAATAAATGTATTTTTGTCAAAGTTCTTGTTACAATTTTCACTTCTAATTTCTGGTTAATTAGGACTAGTATTAGGAGGCCACATAGCAGGGAGAGACGCTGGCCTGGAGGTGAAGACATCACAAATCGCTGTTTAAACGGGAAAAATCGATGTGAAAAAAGGCCAAATTTTTTACGCCGCGGCCAAATGCATCATGGCACTAACGTCTAACTCTTGTCATGTTCTGAAACTTGACAGCCCTGTCAAGTGATGAATCATACAGAGTAACAACTAATTTAAATTAATTAATTAATAATGACAACAGAATTTATTGCCTTTAATGTAATTTATTTGAAATTTCACAAAATAAATAAATACAGCAGATGCGACTGCGGCTGTTACATGTCACTTAAACAGAGCTTGTATAGAAAAAATGTAGCATGCATAATGGGAAGGGGGCTGGGCGCCACACATTGATGCTTTTCTTTATTTTCAGGCAAAAAAGAACAGTAATCTTTTTGGGCCATCACCAGTTTGCACCCCTGATGCATAGTCAATGGCATGTAAATATAGATTTAGAAGACATAATGCACAAAATAGCAACTTTAACTTTGAGGTGAGATCATGTCCTTCATCAGAGTAAAGAGTTTCTTGAATACTGAAGTTCTGCCAGCTGTTAATGGAGCTCTGAGGTCACAGTGGTCATTCTGATGCTTCTTCCTGTGGATACTGAGACTCTCCTGATGCGGTCTTCACACCGTTGCTTGACTGAAGCACGACATCTGTTCAGTAATAACTTCCTCTGATGATGATTTCTCATACTGTGAGGAGAGTCAGAGAATGTCCAGGAACACCTCTTCAAACAGGAGCTTCAGGGCCGAGCATCAGGTCACTCTGTAGAACAAGTCAGATTCAGTGGTACGTTATACGGTCATTTATCAGGGCGAACCATGGACAGCTGCAGATTCATTTGTCAAGGTGATTACAGTATGATGAGAGAACGTTATATTTTTCTACATTATCATCAACAGGTGGAGGACGAAATTGATTACAGAGCATTTGACTTTGAGTGTAACTTGCTGAGGCATACAATAATACTAATGTTAGTGTGATACTAGTATTCAGTAAAGTAATAGTGTTTCTTTTTCTAATGATGTAACTGTAACTAGTTAGCATTTTTCAGTAACTAGCACAACACTGCCTACATCCTACTGTCATTATTTAACTGGCTTCAAAGGAGGAGTAACGTTCACATAGGCTACGTTCACACTGCAGGTCTTAATGAACAATTCTGATTTCTTTTGGCTTTTGATATTACGTCTTTAAATGTGTCCTGTCTACAGATTTCTGTGGGAACAGCTCACGCTCCTGAAGTGACCCCCATGGTCAGTTGATCATTGATGACATCACGCCACAACGGTGTTTACGGAAGAGAGCATGGTAACGGCAACCGAACATGCAACCAAAACGGAAAATACTAATTAGGTCTTAAACTGGCCGCCTGCTTCATTTCTGTCATCCATGTTTGTTTTGATTCTGTTACTGACTCCCGCCTGTGGCACACCTTTTCTTTTTAAATCAACTTTATTTGTCATTCATTTACAAAACAGTGCAGCGTGGGTCAGAATGACGTCAAAACCGATTCAGTAGCACATTTAAAAGTGGCCTGATTCTGATTCAAAATGTCAGATTCAATGGGACTTGTTCACACTGTCAAAAGAATCAGATATGGGTCACATATGAGGGGAAACACAGATTCAGGTCACTGTGAACTGCAATGTGAACGTAGCCACTGTCTGTCTCACCATCACATCATTGTTACTCCAATGTTGACCCAGTCTGTGGGCTTAAATCAAAACTAGCCACATTAGCTTCAACTGTCCAACCTGCAAAATAAACAGAAAAACTTAAAAAAGTCAAAACTTACAGCTTCCAAGTTTGAAGTTGGGTCCCAAACAGCCGGTGTCAATCCATCCTGAGTTTCAGTTTTGAAGTGAATCCTGAAGTGAATCCTGCTGTGTAGAGTTTCCCTGTTGTTGTAGGGACATTTCAGTCAAACATTTTTTAAAAAAAAAAGAGTTAATCCACTGGGTTTTGACATCTTCAGATGATGGGAGTACATAAGGATTTTCTCTTGGTTCAGGTAGCCAACAGCAAACCATAAGCTGCTTTTCTCCTGCGGTGTCACCAGATGCGCAATAGCAAGGAAATCACAATGGCTGACAGTGAGGTGGATTCAGCAGGACTGGTGCTACCGGAGCAGCCACAGGACATCACTAGTTTCTCACACTGCTCTGGTTTGATCTGGGTCCATTCTGACTCAGTCTCTTCCACAGTTCACTAACTGGAGTGGGTTTCTTAGACATTACTTTAATGCTAAGGATTTTTGGCACTTTGCTCACTGTTTTTTTTCACAAAAATAAAGGTTTTTGTTGAAGTGCCTTGGTTATTAAAAAAAGAAAAACATGCTAGTACAGCAGTAGTAACATGACTCCGCCAGATGAAATGATTCTTATTTCTCCCACTGCACGTTACCAGACTGATCTGCGGCTAAAATACAATGGCACGGGGCGGCCGGTGGAACAGTGGTTAGAGCAGTCGCCCCATGTAAAGAGGCTGAAGGTCCTTGAGGCCTCGGCCGCGGGCTTGACTCTGACCTGCTGATATTCTATCAAATTCTGAACAATAAAAAAATACCAACATTTCAGAATAAATCAAGTATTATTGATATCCAGTGTAATAATTCATTGAGATTAGTGTTTGTGTCAATCTGATAAATGTCAGTCCAATATTCACGCTCTTTTAGCTCTAGTCTCCAACCGACGTTCCTGCCTGTTATAGGGAAGGTTTTTGTTGCCACCGTACTCTACAGAGGAATTGTTGGGTCTCTGTAAATCATAAATAAGTCATAGAGTGTGGTCTTTACGTACTCTGTAAAGTGTCCTGATATAACTTTTGTTATGATTTGGCACTATAAATAAAATTGAATTGAATTAATATAATAAACTGTATGTCTCTTTATCTGCCAAATGCTCCAGTGTGTTCACCAGCTCGTCTCTAACTGTGTCTGGCTGCCGTTTGCTGCTGAGCAGGTAGTGCAGTGAGAGTGAACCAAAACAAAGTTAAAGACGGGACAGCCGAACAACGAGCTGAAACTCACTATAAAGCTGTGTGCTGAGGGGAGCTGCAGATTCAGCTGATAACTCTCTGAAGCTTCTTCACTACCATAGAAACCCTTCACATTAACATTTGATACACTGTTGCATAAAGCAATAGATTAAAGCCACTTTAAGTAGCAGTAGCAATACGAGAACAAAAACAAAGAACAACAAGTAAAAATGCTGTATTGATCATTTCACTTCAGGAAAAGTATGCAACTATTATCGCCAGAAAATGAAAGCCTGTGAATGTTCTCATTCGTCCAGGTCATCGTTCTCCTCAAAGCAATTTCAGTCAAAAGCAACTGGACTTGGTTATTTGTCTAGGAAGACGTTTCACCTGTCATCCAAGAGGCTTCATCAGTTCATGTACACATCTGACCAGGCTGGGACTGGTCCGAAGAAAATGTAATCCTTCAGTGTAGTGTTTGCAGGGTCTTATCTTGGGTAAATACATATAAAAAGGAGTGTGCTTACATTGAAGGGTAGACACTAAAGTTGTTGGGGTGGGTCACAGAGGGAGACGCTGTTTGGTCCATGAACGCAGGAGTTCCTCCAATGGGTTCAGGGTTCGGAGTGGTGAATCTACCAGATATACATGCCACACATTATTTCAGAAATGAATATGTCCACAATCGCATCTAGCCTTACTGACTGATCACACCTTATCATAATCTAATTAAGGACATATTTTTCATTTCTGATTGACTGGCAGGTGTCTGTCAAAAATGTATATTGGGACACCTTAAATACTTACATTAGATTCAAATAATTACATTAAATGAGTTGTATAAAGTGTATTAAGGACGTTTTCAGATCCCTTTTTACCTCATTAATCTACAATTAACACCTTATAATGTCAAAGTGAAAACTTTATCAAAGTATCAACGAAAAAAGACGTAAGTATTCAGACCCTTAACTCAGTTCTTAACTGAAGCACTTTTGGCAGCGATTACAGCCTTGAGTCTTCTTGGGTACAGTGCAACAAGAACTGCATACCAGGGGGTTTCTTCTCTACAGATCCTCTCAGGCTTTTTGAGGTTGGTTGGGGACTGTCAGTGGACATCCATTTTCAGGTCTCTCCAGAGATGTTTGACTGGGCTAAAGTTTGGGCTCTGACTGGGCCAGAGTCAAGGACATTAACTGAGTTGTCCCTAAGGCACTTGTGTGTCAGGTCCTTGGTCACCTGTCTTGCAAAGGCCTTTGTCCCCCATTTACTCAGTTTGCCCAAGCTACCAGCTCTAGGAAGAGCCCTAGATGATTCTACTATTTAAGAATTAAGGAGATTACTTGGTACATTCCACTAAGTCACGATTCTTGCTGTACTGGCTCCAAAATGGTGGAACAAGCTCCCCATCGACATCCGGACAGCAGAAAGTCTACACATCTTCCACCGCAGGGTAAGAAGATGATTTATTTAAAAAAATAAAATAAATAAACACTTATATGTAGCACTTTATAGATTGGCCTTTTTGAAGCTAACACTCTGACTTAAAAACTTGCTCTTCTGGTTTGTACCCTGATTGTTAAATGCACTTATTGGAAGTCGCTTTGGACAAAAGCGTCAGCTAATTTAAATGTGATGTAATCTCAATCTTCACTGCTGCAGAAATGTTTCTGGAGCCTTCTCCAGATCCGGGCCTCAACACAATCCTATCTCTGCAGGACTTCCTTCCACCTACAGGCCTGGTTTATGCTCCGATATGCATTGTCATCTCTGAGAACTTAAACATAGTAGACAGGTGTGTGTTCACACACACAAATTCAAGTGTAGATTCAAGAGGTAAAAATTAATTGGAACGATGTCAAGTCTGCAACATCAAATGTGATATAGGTGAAGGGGTCTGAATACACTGTATTCTGCCCTTAGTTATTGAGATGGAGGTGTGCTGCATCATATTTGGGATTCAAATACCAAATAGACATTAAACTTCCGTTGTAGAACAGAGAAAACAAACAACTTACTCTGGCACAACTTGTTTGATCTGTGGTTTCACATATCCATCCACTGCTTTTGCTGCAAGAGAGACACACTGCTTTGAAAAATACCTATTCAATAATTAATTAAGCAATTTCAACTTTACAGTGGGTACAGATGCGTAATTGGCTCATAGCAGCGATGTGTTGACGTGAATACAAATAAGCAAGGCTGATACATACAAAGTGGAGGGGTGTAATACTTGGCGAAGACCTCGTCTTTGGGCCGGTCAGGGTAGAGAAAAAGAAGGTGGTTCAGGTCACTGATACGGTCAGCCAGGGAACGAATGGAGAAGTCCTTGGTTGTATAAGGTAACAGATTCCAGACCAGCCTTTCACCTTGACAAAGACAGAAACAATCACTGGATATACCAAGGAATAACAATGCTGTTGCAGAGATTAAGATGAGTTCTTTACCACCGATGTCATGCATGAATGAAGATAAGCACACACTGGGGTAGGCAGGGAGAGAGAGAGAGAGAGAGAGAGAGAGAGAGAGAGAGAGAGAGAGAGAGAGAGAGAGAGAGAGAGAGAGAGAGAGAGAGAGAGAGAGAGAGAGAGAGAGAGAGAGAGAGAGAGAGAGAGAGAGAGAGAGAGAGAGAGAGAGAGAGAGAGAGAGAGAGAGAGAGAGAGAGATAGATAGATAGAGAGATAGAGAGAGTTCATATTGCCTCAGGACAAAGAGGGGAGAGGGAGAGCTGCAGAAGGGCCCTCACTCTGCTTCAAATTCAGGTGTTTTCTTTGCTTTTACCTACTGCAGCTTTCGGAGACAATACTGACAGGAGAAAATTGAACTTTGAGCAAACTTAACTTAATGAATGCTGCATTTCAGCAGAGCAAAGCATGTTGTAAGGGTTTCATTGTTTTTTTTAATAAAGAATTAATTCATCAGAAGGAATTCATTCAGATGACACTGTAACAGGACCTTAAAAGCTCAGCAGTCTGGTACCTGGTTTGTTGGGGTTCTCAGCCACCCAGGCGATGGTGATGCCCCCGATCTCAGAGTCACTGAATCGCAGCAGGAAGGTGCCGTTGGGTTTGGACAGCAGCATGTCCTGAGCCTGCTGCTTGTTTACAAAGCCCAGGATGGCCCTAGCATTACATAGAAACACACCTGCAAATCAAAGCTGGTACGACCTTCCTGTTATAGTAGGGGCTTTTTTATGTCAAGAACACATTCTTCAAAGTTGAGACTTCCTGTTCAGTAAATGCATCAAATACAATTTCACAGTTGAAACACTGCTTCACAGTCTGCTGTTCAGTTACTCTTTAAAAATACAAACAGTCCACAAATATATTTTCAACCTTTGTGAGACTCAGCAAAATATTATTGCTCTATAATTACTTTTGATCATACCTTGATCAGAAATTGTCTTCTTAGCTATCAACACAAAACACTCATTACCCATCGTTCCAGTGAGGCTTGAGATGTTTCTTCATGAGCTCCACAACTCCATCAAACCACTGCCAGAAGGTGAAGTTTCGCCCAGGTAAGCTCTCCTGCACAAATGAAACATTCTCCATCAGTATGTTTACATGCAGACAAGAACATAGTTGACTGGTTTATCACTTAGACTTTTTCTGTTGGAAAGCTTTTCTGAACAGTGCAAGTCCATCAGAATTCTACTGTTGAGCTATGTACAACGAGCTGGCCTCACCCGGTTGAACTGTGCCCAGGATATGGTCATGTTGCGGGAGTCCTCGGGGTTGTTGCTGCTGCTTGTAAAAGCTTTCTGTGCCAGGAAGACCATGTTATCCTCTGACAGGCCACGCCCACTGTGCATCTCTGCCTTGTACTTCATATCAAGGGCCTCACACAGCTGGGGCCACAGTACCTTGTCTGGCACGATGAATGGCACTCTGCCCTGAGGTGATGAGAGCGAGTAGAAAACAGAGGAAAGAAAGCAGGACAGTGGAGGAGTTCAGATCTGGACTTTGTCAGGTAATTTGTATAGTTCAGTTGTCTCTCAATAGATTCACCAATAGATTCATCATTTGGGAACAAAATAAGGGTACATTTCACTGAAAGGCCCATAGATGAAGCCTCGTGAGACCATCCCGATCTCTGAGCTCCATTGTACGTTACTCTTAGATCAGTCTGGTAACATGCGGAGGAGAAAATTTGGAGAAGTTTGACCAAGCGACCGAACTAATCAGCTTTGGCTTTGAGGTTAGTACGCCATACGCTTCGTTGATCTGATTGGTTGATTTGGCCCGTATGTTAGTGATAGACAGATGTTTTATCCAATCAGCAACTAGTATTTTCGCCCCTTCACAAAAGATCTCCAAACCAGAGTTTGCAGATGGATCTGCTGAGACAATTGGAATCAATCCATCTGGCTGAGTAAGGTAAACAGATGGGCTCTACAGCCAAAATAAAGTGACATATTAAGCAGCTCATTGAGAGTAATGACGTATATGTTCTTTACTGTACAAGTCTAATGTTATTCAAAATCCCATGAAAAGACAAAAAACAGCCAGGTCACTCAAACTCTCAATTTTCACTTCAAAGATAATCAATTAAACAAAAAAAACATATTACAACATTTTTAGTCAAAATAAACTACATTGTGGCTCACTGATCTGTTTTATTAGTTTTAGGACAAAATAGAGCCCTATGGAACAGAGGAAGAAGATATGTCAGGCTTCGATACACATAATACTTGTTAGTTAAAACATTCATTGTTGGTTTGGCTCCGTTTGGGATTTGGTTCAAATTGAACTAAAGCCTGACACGCTGAGAGACTGTGTTTGAGGTTATGGGGAACTATTATTTGGTACAGTCACCACCTGACATGGATGGTCTGCTTTCCACAATGGCCTTTTTATACTTCACCATGAGAAGCCAACTCACCGGTTCAGCAAAGGCGTTGTCCCACAGGACTGTGGCTGTGGCGTTGTTGTCCTGACTTCCGTGGACGATCACTACCACAGGCAGTGATAAGGTCTGCGGGTTAAGGAACAGATTAACGAAGAAGACTCTTCTGGATTCATTAGAATAATCAATTATTATTAAATGTTTAATGCTTCATATCAGGCCTGGAGAAGTCTAAGACAAAGCCAAAGATTCTAGTTGGTATTTAAAGTCTTCCAAAGGAGACAGTGCAAATGAGATCAGTAGCAGACGGCAGAGGAGTGAAGCTGACCATTCAGTAACCTAGCTAGATAACATGTGCTGATTACTTTGACATGGAAGACCAACTCGTTGCCCCCAACGCTGAACTGTGATTCAAACAGAACAGTGAACTTCTCCTCCGTCACAGACTCTGCACCTCGACGGTCCGAGCGCTTGATCCGCTTCAGTGACTGTATGAAGAAAGGAGGAGATGAGAGACACACTCATATTGATGTAGTGCATTTTGACACAACTGAGCAACTGCAATTTCAAGCTTCCTACAAGGCAACTGTCAAGGATGATGCTCCAGTTGCTTGTTTGATGAGCTGAGAGAAATAAGATATATCAGGCTCTAGATGCACTTGTTAGCAATAACAGTTCATTGTTAGCTTTCATGGAATCTGGTGGTAATAAAAACATATGAGTAAGAAAGCCAGCTTTATCCTTCATTCTCTCATTTTGTATTGTATTCTCTGTACTACTATTATCAATGTTTGGAGTATGTGCTTTCTGAATGCCAGTCCTTGGCTGGAAACGAACTATGGACATTGTTGTTATGTGGTATAAACCAGGAGCAAAGTGGCCATCGAGACAATAGGGAGATTTCCGTTCCTGTGAAAACCTCAGAAATCTCTTTAAGCCGTAGCTACACAGTATCCAACCACTATATCTAACACTTGATGTGTCTCTACATCTCACTCATGGTTGCTACAGTGTCACACTCACTCTCATTAATCCAGCCTTCTGATTTTTGTTTAGCCTCCTATCTTGATTTAATTCTTTTTATTCAGACGTTACATAACTTTCATGACCACAAATATAAAATGGCCAATGATTGAATTTGTTTTTTTGTTCATAAACGAATGTAGAATGGTTGGAGCAAAGTCTCATGGGAAATGGGAACTGCATATCGCTCCAATCATTGCTCTGCATTTATCCAATGAACGAATGGGGATGAATGAGTGGCTGTCAGACAGAGAGAAAGCGTGCAAGGTTGGAGTAGTGGATTTTCTTACAGTGGAAAAGGAATTGGATTTGCTCAGTTACACCTGATGGAGGGCAAGAAGAGGAAGGAGGGGCTGAAAAAGCCAGAATGAAGAAGAAGCAGATGCTGGAGGAGAGTGCATCAAAATGGTCATAAATCACGGATTTATTCCAAAACAACCAGGCGTCAACTAGTGATGCAAGTGAGCGGACAGGAAAGAGGACGGTTAGCTCAAGCTTTGACATTGTTGAGAATTAGCATAAGATCTGAGATGAGTTCTTCATAGTTCCTCCTCAGTTAGGGCGGTGTCGTCACATCACGGTCTGCACCGCGAGTTTCAGACACACATAATAACAAATACAACAGGACTCAGAATTGATCCCTAGGGCGTTCAAAGCCTAATTTTAGTCTGGTTATTGGTTACACAATGAAACAAATTTGTGTTTAATGTGAAACAATTCTACATCGCTATAGACTATACTGAATACTGCACTGGAGATCAAGATTATAGAACAAATTATTGATACTTGATTTATTCTGAAAAGGTTGTTATTCTTTATTGTTCAGAATTTGATAAAATATCCTCTGTGTCTATACCACTGCTGTATTAGCACGTTTTTTAAATAACCAAGGCACTTCAACAAAAACCTTTATTTTGTGAAAAAAAAAGATCAAAATTAGAGAACCCTTTCAGCTCCCTCCCAGTTATTGGTGTTAATCTGCACCTGGTGACAACTGACTTCATTGTTGGACACACCCTATTTATCTGCAGCTCTCCTGGTTACTTTCCAAGATGGAAGCTGCTCTAAGGAGACTGAAACCCTGAGACAGCAGGTTGTCCAGATGAAGGCCAAAGGGATGACCCTCTCAGCCATCAGAGAGAGGTTGGGCGTTCACAGTCTGGGATTTCAAGAAGATTGAAACTTTAAGGACACAGATTAATTTAAGTCCCTCAAAAAGGCCGGTCGACCACGTAAAACAAGTGCACGAGAGGAAAATATGATGTAAAGACTCTCAATGGGGAATCAGTTCAACACTGCAGCTGGAGTTGGTCTCCAGTTCAGTGCTGAACAGGACAAGGATCTGTCTCTGCACTCAGTGTCTCATTGTTTCAGACTTTTTGGACTGAAAGCCCACTCTGCAGTGACCGAACCTCTCATCAGCAGAAAGAATAAAAACGCTAGACTGGTCCAGAGTGACTTCAGTGATGAGAGGACGTTTAGTTTATTTGGGTCTGATGGGGGAAAGACTGAACCCAAAGTGTGTAAAAAGTCAGTTACATTTGCAGTTCCTTGAAGCTAAGAATAATGAAACAATGAAATGGCCAGTGTCCAGATCTAAACCTTATAGAGAATCTCTGGGAAAAAAGTGTGAGAAACTAGTGATGTCCTGTAGGAGCAGATGTTCTAAAATCATTCAAAGCGTTGGCCTCTACACTTCCTGTTCATTTTTGAATCCTAGAGAAGAAAACATATTTGAAATCTTCTCTTCTGACACAGTGGTTACTGTTCTCTAATTTTGATCACTGTTTTTTCTTTCACCAAATAAAGGTTTTTGTTGAAGTGCCTTGGTTATTTAAAAAACATGTACAGCTGTAACAATACAGCAGTGGTATAGTCTCAGCGGAGATTTTATCAAATTCTGAACAATAAAAAATAACAATATTACAGCATGAATAAATTATTAAGAATTTGTTCTCTAATTTTGATCTCCAGTCATGTTTTACTCTTACCACTTAAACAGTAGAGCTTACCATGTTTCTGAAGTGTGCACTGAGGGTGCCAGTGGCCTGGTGATATTCCATTACACAGTTGTTGTTGAGGATTTCTCCACTGCTTTCACTGGCAAAGCAAAAGAAAGCAGTTAGAATGGACAGACATACATTCTTAGTGAGTATAGCACAAAAAATCTTAAACAAAAGTTACACTCAACAGCTAATCACACATGATGACTAACCACCATAAAACCATTTCTATTTCTTTTGTAATTGCCAATTCATTCATTCATTCATTGTCTTATAATATCCAACAAGGTACCTGCTTAAATCTCTAATTATTAAGCCTTGTATCAGCCAAGAGTCCATAATGTTTTACCAATGCATTCATCGCTATCGCAAGGATGGCATGTGCCCCTCACCTGTGTGTGCTCTCATTCTTCAGCAGAGCTTTGGCCTGCATCTCGCTAACAATGACAGCCTTGACCTGAGGTGGATTCATGTGGACGTTGAGCTTTCCGCCCACCAGAAGGCGCACAGTGGCTGCAAACTTGGTCTGAGTCTTTAACACCTGCGGCGGCTGCTTTTCAATGATGAAGGTACTGAAGAGAAGAAGGGACAATGACATGACTGGTCAACCTTTTCTCTCATGAGAGGATTTGAGTTAGGATTTGAGTTGGGGAGGCAGTAACATTGGTGTATGGACATTGGCTCAGCGTATGGACGCAGTTTAGGATAAGAGATTTTAACAATGACAAAAATCATACACCCACACAGAACGTGCTTCTTGTCAAGAACGCAAACGCAGCTCTCAATCCACTTATAGTTAAGGACAGAAGTTTCTTGTAGTAAGGCCTAAAAAAAAAAAGTTTGGTTCCTGTTGGTTGTCAGTTGAGGTGATGGGTAGGTAGGGAATTTATCTTATTTTTTTATTTTCCTTTACGGCAGCGATGAATACGCTTTGTTCATTTTTGTGTACTTTTTTCTACTCCTAAAAACCAGCTCTGGACAGTTGGCATTGAAGACATCTCAAGTAATATTAAAATGTATCTGACCAAACCGTCAATCTCAGCTGTCAGAAAGTCAGAAGCAGTGGCGTGCACAGACCTTGTGAAGGGCAGGGGCGAAAAGGAAAAAAAAGGGCACATATAGCGTGTCCTCACCACTGAAGAGGGCACTTTAGCACGCGTTTTGGCTCCTAGAGGACACTTTAGCAGAGTTATACACTCACCGGCAACTTTATTAGGTGCAGCAGTCCAAGTGCTCGTTAACGCACATTTCTGATCAGCCAATCAGATGGCAGCAGCTCAGTGCATTTAGGCATGTAGACATAGTGAAGACGATGTGCTGCAGTTCAAAGCGAGCATCAGAACAGGGAAGAAAGGTGATTGAAGTGACTTTGAACGTGGCGTGGTTGTTGGTGCCAGGCGGGAGCTCTGAGTGTTTCACAAATTGCTGATCTACTGGGATTTTCACACACAACCATCTCTAGGGTTTACAGAGACTGGTCCCAAAAAGAGGAAAGATCCAGTGAGGGCAGTTATGTGGGCACAAACGCCTTGTTGATGCCAGAGGTCAGAGGTCAGAGGAGAATGGCCAGACTGGTTGGAGCTGATAGAAAGGCAACAGTAACTCAAACATCCACTGGTTCCAACAGAGGAATGCAGGAGAGCTTCTGTGAACACACAACACCACCTACTTTCTACAGAGAGGGAACAGCAGCAGAAGACCACACTGACACTTTATTAAGCACCAGGTGCACCTAATAAAGTGGCCGGTGAGTGTATAAGGACATTACAACAAGAGACAAAGTAATCAAAGTGTTTTTTCAGTGACTCTCGCTCACATAGCGTGTGTTTAGAAATAAACAGCTGGCGGTCTCATTCATCCATCAGCTCGGTCCACTTTGCGGCTGCAGACACAAGTGAACAAGTGCACTGCTCGACTTCTTTAAGACCGTTTTCAAAATACTTCGAACCCAATCTTACAATTTTGTTTGTCATGCTGTTGCATGGGCAAACAATGGAGATATTACATATGTCAACCTTTCTCCTGCGACCATTTAACATTAACAAGCACTCCCGTATATCCAGTCGTCTGCACACAGTCCCCCCGAGAAGCCGTTGCTTTCATTTAAAAAAGAGAGAACTCTCTCATCCCTGTACAGGATGAAGAGGTGCTGGACAAAAACGTAATTATAGTTCGTCTCAATTTATTATTTGTATAATATTCTTTTCTTATTATTTCTTCCCCAAACTCATAAAACAATTTGGGTCGCACATAAATTGAAAGGGTCGGTCTGAAATACATTTTTTTAGGCCTAATCAGCCCTTGTACTCTTTATCCTTTCAAACTGGGGATCCACAGATATGGATTTTTTAGGGCCGATGCAGATAACGATTTTTTTTCATCAGCTCTAACCGATGACTGATACGGACTGTCGATTTACTTGAGCTGATATTTCGAACCGATACTATTTTTGCTCCCTCAATTTACATGATAAAATTAAACAATGATAACAAATGTTATGAGTCTCATTTTAAAAAAGCTGCCTTTGGGCACCTGTCTATACATCGGCCGATGCTGATACATCTAAAAAATGCAAATAACGGCTGATGTATTGGTCTATCACAATAGCAAACCCAATGACATACCAAGTATAAGCTAACTAATTCAAAGCGCATGTAGACTAGATAGGGAAACACCTATGAACTTTAAAGTGTCCTTACTAGAGTAAAATCTGACCAATTGTTAAGCCCAAGAATAAAGAGGAGAAATGATCCTGTCCTGGCCAATGGGCAGTGGACCATCACCCTTGCAACAATGTTGTCATGGAGGTTGAGCAGTGTGAAACAGCCAGTAGAACAACAGCAACAACAAAACATTTCCTTGCCTGAGATAACTCTTGTTGTGCATTCTCACTGATGAATATATTGTATTTCATACCAAGAAAAAAAAAGGCAGGCTTCTAGCTGTGTGCTGCCAGCTGATGGTGAGGTTGAGGTTGAATATGAATTATTTGTTGACCAGGGAATTTCAATTACAATCATTTGTGTGGAAGGTTCATTATTCTATGAATATTTAAACAAGTTAAGGAATTACAGCTTTAAAGAGAAACAGAGCACGTTTGAGGAAGCAAGTATAAAGAGAGATGTGAAAGAGAAACTTAACTTTATTCAGCATTACCAATGTAATGCTGTGGTTAAGCAGCAGCAAATATGGAACTACACTGCAGACTGAGTGTCGGGTTAAGGTGACAACCAGAAATTGGGGAGGCACATGTCCGTCCTGCACAGAGCTGGGTCTGTCTGACATTCCTGCCTGTTAAAGGGAAGGTTTTTGTTGGCTCTATGTAAATCATAAATAAGTCATAGAGTGTGATCTATACCTACTCTGTAAAGTGTACCATAAATAAAATTAAACACAAACTCTTTTGCGCTGCTCTCTTTAGGTCCTCTGTATGAAAGGGGTACAAACAGTCAAAGTTTTAGCCACAACAAATGGATCAGTAAAACAACACCTGTGGATCTCCTATGCTCGAGAAGTAAGCGATGGGATCATTGGATCCACATGAATAAGACATCTAACATGGTTAGAACTAAACTTAACAGAGCGTTCATTGCAGTACTTCAATCAATACTTCTACAAGATCCTCGGCTCGTCCAATTCGCATGTCGTGTGTGAAGTGAAGTGTCCTTCAGGCAAGACACTGAATCCTTTGACGTATTTTCTCCAATTGACCGTCACAAATTAACCTCAACTACTTCATCATCTAAGCCATCTACTGATTAATATGACTTTATCAGCAAGTTATGTACCACAGTCTTTTAAAGTAGCTGTAATTAAACCTCTTCTTAAAAAGCCCAGTCTTGATCCAGAGGTACTAGCCAACTATAGACCTATATCTAACCTTCCTTTTCTCTCTAAGATCCTCGAGAAATTAGTCGCAGAAAGATACTGCTCCAATAAGTCTGTTAAGAGTCTCCAGTTGGTCCAAAATGCTGCAGCTCGTGTACTAACTAAAACAAATAGAAGAGAACATAGTTCTCCTGTATTAGCCTCTTTGCACTGGATCTCTGTAAAATCTAGAATAGAATTTAAAATCCTTCTCCTTACGTACAAAGCTCTTATTGGTCAGGCTCCGTCGTATCTTAAAGAGCTTATAGTACCGTATTACCCGACTAGATCTCTGCGCTCTGAGAATGCAGGGCTACTTGTCTTTCCTAGAGTCTCCAAAAGTAGAATGGGAGGCAGAGCCTTCAGCTACCAAGCTCCTCTCCTGTGGAACCAACTCCCAAGTGCTAATCGGGAGGCAGACACTGTCCCCAAATTTAAAAGTAAACTTAAAACTTTGTTTAATGTTCCTGCCTGTTAAAGGGAAGGTTTTCGTCGCCACTGTGTGCACAAGATTGCTGGGTTAATACTGTATATAATAACTACCTACTATAATAAATTATTATTAAAGATACTGTGACCTTACCTAAAGTGTAGTAAAATTGAATTGAAAAATCGATGACATTACTCCCAATGCTGTGCATTGCCTTGTAAATATGGTTTGAATGGCAGATTAGATGATGGGCAGGTAGCAGTGACTTTTCAACAGCACGCTGTTTGCATGCGACGCATGTTTGCCGTTACATTAATGTTCTAAATGTCAAGTGCAGCTCTTTTAAATCATTCACTGCAAACCACTCCAGTGTACATTGGAGGTCACAATCTGCAATTCTGGGGTCATCATATCAGACACTGACTTCAGCTTTGCTATGACCCCAGTGTCCGTAAAATATGAATCACATCCTGGAGGAGCCCTCCACCTACTGAGAACACAGTCATAACTTCAAGTATACAAGAAATTGCTCATAGTTGCAGCCCTGGCAACTCATAGGATACAACCCCCCACGAGATCCTGGGGGCAAATGAGCCCTTTCCAATTGCACAAAGCACATGTAAACTGATGGACTCTTCAAAGAACACAACAGCATCCTCACAAGAGTAAAGACCTAGTCACTGTTCCACAATCAGGACAGAATCAGCATCTCTCCTCCTGAATCAAACAGATGGAGGTTCCTTTCCCGAACCCTGGCTTTTCAAAAGAGGGAACCTGTGACCCCATCTGCCAGTCCAGAGGCACTCTCCACAACCAAAGAGGTGAAGTCTAGTTCTCACCTGGTAACCAGGGCGGAGATGATATCAGTGATGTCAGCGTTGAGTTTGCTCAGCAGCTCTTCCATGGGGCCCGGCAGAGGAAGCTGCTGGGTTAGATGTTCACAGCGTCTGATCTGCTGCCGGTTCTGCCAGATCAGGTCAGCCAGCTTCTCACACCTGGTGGACAGGAAGAGAAGGGGTAGAAATAAAAGGGAAGAGGAGAAAATGAGGCTGGGTTCCCCTAGTGCACAGACATCCTGTTGATACGTTTATCCTTTTTTATAGATTTATATGAATTCTAGGGTTTTATCAAATAATCATGCATTTGCATGTGGCAGGTACAACCATTTAATAATATCTCAACCCAATAATATAATATGGCAGTCAAAATAAATGGTATAGTCCAGTATATACCAGGACTGAAGGACATCCAGTCCCCCCTCATGAGAACCCCCGTTGCCAGCCAGCTGCTGCCTCCTCTTCCACTGGATGAGTTCCTCATCCAGGATCAGAGTCTGCTGCTTCCTCAGCTGGGCCAGGGTCTTCTGGTGTTGTTCTGACAGGTCCTGCAAACACACCACCAGTTGCATGCTGAGAAACCTTTTGCATATGTGACCCTCAGGGGTTGAATTCACAAAGAATGGGCTGTGGCTGCTGATAGCATCATGAATATACGGTATATGTAGCACCCGTTCCTCCCACTGGGTAGGTAGGCAACCAATTCTGTAACATATAGTATTTGGCCCTTGACAGCCTGATTCATTTTTAATGTAGCCCCCCATGGGAAATAATTGCTCACCCTGAGCCAGGCCAATGAGGACTGTGGAATATGATTTCCTGAACCCAAACTGGTACTCTAATGGCCATATAAGACTCTAAGGCTACGTTCACACTGCAGTTCCAAGCGACCTGATTTTTTCGCTCATATGTGACCCATATCTGATTAGCTCTTGACAGTGTGAACAGCACAAGTCCCATTGAATCTGACATTTTGAATCAGAATCAGGCCACTTTTAAATGTGCTACTGAATCTGATACGTATCAGATTTTTTTAATGCGACCACAATCTGAACAGCCAGGTCACATTTAATGTGACTTTGACGTCATTTTGACCCGCGCTGCTCTGTTTTGTAAATGAATGACAAATAAAGTTGATTGAAAAAAAAAAAAATGTGCCACAGGCAGGAGTCAGGAACAGAATCAACATGGAGGACAGCAGTGAAGCAGGCGGCCAGTGGAGGGAGAGTGAAGTGTTAGACCTCATAGTATTTGGGGTGACTCTTTGGTGCAAGCTAGACATGAAGGGTCTTATCGTCACCGATCTGTTTTATTTGATTTTTTTTTTACCCGATATGTTCTCTTCCGTCAACACTGTTGTCATCAATGATCAACTGCACATGAGGGACACTTCAGGAGCGCGAGACAGGCCACATTTAATCAGGTAATGTGAACAGACAAACAAAAAATCAGATACGAGCAATAAATTGGAATTGTGCATTAAGAACTGCAGTGTGAACGGAGCCTAAGATCAGATATTTTATCTGGTTGCAATGCCATCAATTATTGTAGATTTTTTGACATTAATATTGTTCAAAACTTATGAATGGCCACTCTCTAACTGATGAGAATGCAAAGGAACCCTGAAGTCCAGGAACCTTTCCTTCTTGGGTCGTGTGTGTGTATGTGCACAATGTGCGTCTGTGTTGCATTTCCAGCACATGTAATTGAAGCGTGTGTGTGACCCTGTTTACATTTAGCACTAACATGTGGTCTGAGTGATCCGAACACAAGTAGAAAGCTCTAAGTACAGGTGAAAAACTCTCAGGACGCATTGAGATCGGATATCAAAAACCACATTGGGAGGTGGTTCCGGCCGCATGTGTCCACATTCAGATAGTAGTGAGAACAGGTGTGTGACTCTGTCCACATTAGGAACCGCCAACTCAACTGATGCCACCTGCATGAGAGGAAGTACGTCAGCATTCACAGACTGTGTCAACAACATCACAGAAACCACTGAGAGTCTCTTGTGTGTTCTGAATGTTATTATCAAACTGTCTGCCATGTGATAACTTTTGTTATGATTTGGCACTATAAATAAAATTGAATTGAATCGTCCGTTTATTCCTTATTCAGTAGCTTTGAAATAGATAAACACATTTATTTCCTATAAATTCTTCACAATAAAAGACCGCTGGTTTTTTATTATTCAAATGCTTTTATTGTGTTTCATCTAAAATAACTTAATATGGCAGAAAACTACAGCAGCCTGCGAGCTGAACACAGACTTTTAGAAGTGGATTTCTTTCTGCTCTCATGCACAAATCACGGCAGGTTAACATTGTTATTTATTTGTTCATTAAATACGCCTGAAATTCTGAACATTATACACACAAACACTGCCGTTTGTGAGGGAGAAAAGCCCTAGGTAGCTCTTTTATGAGTCATCTCACGTTTCTGTAATACTGATTTATGAGAGATAAGAGTAACAACTGAAATTCACACACAACACTAACAAAAACGATATTTCATTCAAATATGCAAGTTATCTATATTCTAAACGGAAATGATGTTCGTGGGGATTTACATACAGAGCGGGGAAGGTGAATCAGATCACAAGTAGTCACTGAAGACGCATGTGGAAACGCACGCTGCTGCCAGGTGTGAACACACACAATGTGAGAGCTTGTGTTTGGATCACTCAGATCATATGTTGCTGGTAAATGTAAACAGCGTCTGTATGTCTCGTGTCCTCATACAAGCCTGTATTTCTGAAGTGTGGTGGCTTCTCTGGTTAGCCAGGCCTCCACAGTGGTCCTCTTGCTCTGAAGGGTGGTCTCCCGCTGGGTGCGCTCAGCTGGTGGCAGTGAGGACAGGCTGCTCAGCTGGGCTAACATAGCAGGAATCAGGCGTCAGGAAGGACATCATGAACACTTTACCACAAAAACACTGTCCCATCTGGGTAAAGAAAGTAACTTTTGACAAGCCTCTGACTGTAAGACACACGATTCATGGCTAAAGTCCAGTGGCACACTCCCCAGCCGCAGCCCGGCTGAGAGAGGAGGACTTTATTAACGCAAGATTGCACATGTACGAGCATTGAAGGCAGTCCTGAGACTACTATATACTATATACATCTGTTCCCCGCGGCAGACATTTAAAAAGATGCCTCCGAAGGATTCGCGATGGTCTAATGCAGAGGTGGAGTCCTTACTGCAGATTTGGTCAGATGAAGTGCGTGTGTGCGTGCGTGCGTGCGTGCGTGCGTGCGTGCATCTCCTCACCCTGGATGCGCAGGTTCTCCTGGTACTGAATGATGAAGTACTCCTGGCTGTGCTGCAGCTTCCTCATTTCGTTCTCGGTCTCCTGTGTGGCCAAGCGGAGCTCCTCAAAGGCCTGGTTGATCTGCTGGTGGCGCTGTGACAGGCTGTCCATGGCCTGCCCCCCACTCCCACAGCTGGCCTAAACAGTTAAAAAAAGGTCAAGATGTTGCTTTCTTCTTGTCTGTTTTATGTTTATGTCCCTTCAGTTTTGGTTCTACCAATATTATTCTCTAAGATTCTTATTGCAGAGGTGGAAAGTAACTAAGTAATTTACTCAAGTGTTGTACTTAAGTACATTTTTGAAGAGGTGAGTTTTTCCATCCACATATATATATATACACACATATACACAAAATACACACACACACACATATATATATACACAAAAATAATGTATATATATATATATATATATATATATATATATATATATATATACACATATACACAAAATATACATATACATATATATATATACACATATACACAAAATATACATATATATATATATATATATATATACACATATACACAAAATATACATATATATATATATATATGTATATACACATATACACAAAATATACATATATATATATATACACACATCTACGAAATATTACCAAGAAATGATTTATGATGTATTAATCTACACTGGGGATCAGAATTAGATAACACATTTTTAATATTTGATTTATTCTGAAATACTGTTCATACTGGTCATAATCTGATAATAGAATATCCTCTGTGTCTATCCCACTGCTGTATTACCATGTTTTTTAAATAACCAAGGCACTTTATTTGTGAAAAAAAACAGTGATCAAAATGAGAGAACAGTAACCACTGTGTCAGAAGAGAAGATTGCAACAATGTTTTCTTCTCTAGGATTCAAAAATGAACAGGAAGTGTAGAGGCCGCAGCTTTGAATGACTTCAGCACATCTGCTCCCACAGGACATCACTAGTTTCTCACACTGCTCTGGTTTGATCTGCGCCCATTCTGACTCAATCTCTTCCACATTTCACTAACTGGAGTGGGTTTCTTACACATTACTTTGTTAACAAGGATTTTCAGAGATTCTCTATGGGGTTTAGATCTGGACACCTCCTCCTCCAAATGGAACTGACTTCTTTACACACTTTGGGTTCAGTCTTTCCCCAGTCTTACGGACAACATAATGTTTCCATCAGAACCAAATAAAGTGAACTTTTGCAATGCCATGTCATGGTTTTAGGGATGTTTTCTGCAGCAGGAGTTGGGCCTCTTGGACAGCGAAAACAACCATACTAGTAAAGTGCCTAAAATGTCAGGTTGTCACATGACTTATGACATCATCATTCGAGGTATCTACTATTCCTTCACAATTAAGCATCACATTATTCTGAGGATTATACCGACAAAATATGAAATTAATCTGATAATCTCTCTGGGAGCTGTTCGAAAAAAGTTTACATTAAATACATGAAAACTGCATAAAAGGAAAGCCACCACAGTCTAGGTAGTTAATGGGAAACACTGCTTTGACTTCAAAAGAGTATTTATTTTTTCCCCCAAAATTTCTTTATTGAATATTTGCAGACAGCCAAAGAAAAGTAGTGGATAATTAATAATAATAATAATTATCAGTGGATAATTAACGTACAATGAGACAAAAAAGAAAGAGTTAAAAAACTGTAAAAAGTAGTAAATAAATAAAGTAATTAAAGAAAAAAAAAAAAGGGGGGGGGGGGGGGGCGACTCTCTTCTTCCAAGCCCTAGGAAGTGTCCTCAGCAACATCAGGAATAACAGTAATACTATTACCAATAAAAGCCAGCACCAAGTTTTGTGGAATGCTGTCAGAGATCCCTTCTGTGAAAACCTAACCTCTCTAATCATCTAAAAGACTACTTCTATACTGTGGAATATTTACAAGATCTGAGTACTTACTGAACCACTCTTTTACTGTTCAGCTGTTCAGGGATAACAACCAACAGCATCTTCCAGACATGTAAATCACAGACACACATCAACAACCCCTTCAACACTTACATTTGTAGCCTCTTGAACCAGCCTCTGCTCTGAGTGCAGGATGTGTTTAATGCAGCGCACCAGCTCCAACGGACAGCGGTCATAAGTACTCTGCAGATACATCAGATACATCAGATACATCTCACACACACACACGCACACACACAGTGTCAAAATAATTCCCATAGATGACCTGGTTCCCAAACCAAGAGCTGTTGACCAGTACAGAAGAACGAATATTTGAAACCTTGAAATTGGTTAAGTCTATGATGCATTTATCTAATCACAATCCCAACAACAATCTACTGCATTTGAGGTAAAGTAGGTCCCCTGTACACAAGGAAAACCAGTCAGCCATCAGTACTTTTTATTATTCAGCAGTACATGGCCCTAACCTAACCTAACCTGGCATCTAAAGCCCAGTTCAGACCAAAGATTTGCAATGAGACGAATTGAAACGGCAGGTCTGCAGCGTTCTGAAACCTGCCCGTTCACACCAGTGAGACGAGGCAAGACAATGTATCATCTCCATAAAAACGCCTCTCTGTACTTCTGTTCTAACCTCCGACTTTACAGGCTTTTTTTCGTAGCTGTATATAATAGCAGCATTAGCATTATATTATAAAATATAAATGAGGACAGAGATAGTGAGATACTTGCTACAGCTGCATTTCTAGTTGTGATGAAACGGCCCAAAATAACATTTTATTTCCCAGATTCACTGTTTTGTTCTTGATAACGGCGCTCCATCTCCTTATTTATTGTATTGCTCCACACACACACAAACACACACACACACGCACGCACTCATTGAGCCTCCGTCCAAAACGACGGCCTTTTCAACCAGCTGACAGTTTGTCAGTGACTTGACCAGCGGACTTTGCTAAGACTTGATTGGCTGTTGAAACAGGTGACGTGTGTTACGTTCTAAAACCAGCTGCTTGAGACTTGACAAGCTGAATCACAGGCGACAACATCAGCTGATTAGAGTCCAGATGACACAGGTCAGTTCACAGCGCTGCAACTTTCACTTGCAAAGTTCAAAAACAGTTTTGTTGCGTTCCAAATCTTTGGTCTGAACTGGGCTTAACTAACACTCACCTGTTACTGAGAGGTCTGTCATTAATGTGCTTGTTTCTACTATTCTGCTGTATTAACTGCCATAACATATAAGTCATATTCACATTACTATAGATATTATTATAGTTACTGTAAGTGTGTCTGTCTCTGTCTTTGTGTCTGTCTTTGTCTTTCTCTGTCTATCTGTGTGTCTTTTCTCTCTTTCTCTCTCCTTTTCTTCCTCCCCAACCGGTCAAGACAGATGGCCGTCCTCCACAGAGCTGGGTCTGTTCCACGTTCCTGCCTGTTAAAGGGAAGGTTTTCGTTGCCACCGTACTCTACGGGGGAATTGTTGGGTCTTTGTTTATCATAGAGTGGTCTTTACCTAGTCTGTAAAGTGTCCTGAGATAACTTCTGTTATGATTTGTCACTATAAATAAAAATTGAATTGAATTTTCTGTCCGCTAAGTAACCACAATTAACTAAATCATGTAGACACTGATATATGTACTGTAACATTGCTGCTGATAACAGCTGGGAGTAATAATCTGAAAGACGAGGAGTGTTTCCCCTCAGGAATGCTTGGCTCATCTGAAAATGTATGTAGTAGAAAAAACCTTAATGACCATTCTGTGAACAAGAGGTTCTCTCCTCCACTTCTCACCATTTCCAAATGAATTTTCTTGTGGATTTGACATGAATACATTTGATTGACTGACTTTTGTCTATTGGCAGTGTTTGATTCTAGTGCTGACAGTGTCAAACTTAACACGTTTCATAAAGTATTATTAAGAAGAAAGAGTGTCTCTGGACAGAATCAGAGACAAGACGTGGGGACTTCTTGGGTCTTGGGGAGCAGCAGTGTTTATTCATGGAAAAACTGTAACCTACACATAACTGCTTACTTTATTTATTTAGTTTGGACTGGTAGAGGGGCTCATTGGTGGTAAACTGTACTGCTACTTTGCTTTTTCATTGTGGTAAGAAACAAACTCCATATGCCACATTGTAGAATATCTTGATAACAAGATTACTTGTGATGACACACACACACATGCATGCATTTTTCTAGTAATGGTTTAGAAAAGATGGTTTTCTATGGTTTCATTTCACACGTCATTATGTAGCCATACTCCCTGCACTCATGAATGCCATTAAATGATTTACTGATACAGCATATTCAATATTAATAAACTTTGAATGAAGCAGACCTATGCTGCAGTCATGTGGTGTCAGAAAAAGGGAGTCTTACAATACCAATCTGTGACAAAATAACTCATGAACAAAACACAGGGAAATAACAGTGTGGTTCGAATTACCCACAAAGTTAGATTCATCATCGTTTCTGAATCTGCCCAAGCATCTCCTGTAATTCCACAAACAAACAATCCACCAAAGAGTATGTGCCAAAGTATAATTTCATTCTATCCAGATATTCACCTCTCTTCTCTCCACACACCACCGTGTTTCTTATGTGGAATGGACAGAGAAGAAACAGCACTTTGACACAACACAGCACTTTCTACAGTTACTGTGGCGTCTTCCTGATTTTAACAGCTTTCCTCTCATCACCTTCTCACAGAACGTCAGCTGAATTTAGGATTCTTTTGAGGGTTTTGGTTGTTTGGAAGCCTCTCCTGCCCTCTGTTGCTGCAGTACCCCTCTCCATCTGAACTGTTACTAATGCACCAATGGGGATTCTGTTTTACCACAAGACAAATATGACTAAAAAACCAACAGGGAGAAAAATCTAACAATCCCAATTAAATGACCATGCTAGTCTTCTGTGAGTGGTTTTCAGTTTAGTAGCCCACATGTGAAGTGACAAGAAGCTTTTAAGAGAGCACCAGACAGAAACCTGAGTACTGAACTCTGCTGTGCAGTAGGAGTGTGTTCATGGAAGAAATACTCACTCACTTACGTCTTATACTAGAGTAAGTGTTGCTTAAGTAGCTTAGTGTACGCTACATTGTAAAAAATACTTAAAGTCCTGGATTCAAAGTCTTACTCTGGTAAAAGTTCAGTACAAGCCACAACACATACTTAAAGTACCAAAAGTAAGAGTTCTTGCAGAATGGACCATTATTACTGAATAATAATTAATGGTGCATTAATGTGTTCATCGCTTTAATGTTGCAGCTGGAGCTCATTTGAATTATCTTATATTGCTGGATAGTTTAATCTATTACATCATCATTTATTAGTTGATTTAGATTTTGTGTGAATAATCTGAAATAGCCTGGTCCCAAATAGCTAGCTCTTAGCAAATGATGCCTATAATCTAGCATTACTACACGACTACTGTATGTCATGACAGGTGTAATGCTCAGGACCCAGGTAAGTGCAGTTGTTTGGAGGAGCCCTTTTAGAAACTGGAGGACGAGCAATCAGCCCTGTCTATCTCTCTATATCTCTAAATGGTTCCATAACGTTCTACTGATGGGTTAACAGGACAGGCTTGTTTTCCCATCATCTTACAAAGGCTGACTGGTACCTTGAGCTGGTTGGCATAGTGGCCTAGCTTGATCTTGAGCAGAAAGCCGTCCTCTCCTCCCTGAAGCTGGGCTTTCCTCTGCAGCTCGGCCACCAGGTTGTCCAAAAGACGCTTGGCTTTGGCTTCCTCCGCTGGGTTGTCCAACTCCACTGAATCCCTGTGAGAGGCACAATCACATTTTTAGATTTTTAACCAACCCAAAGCCAATGTCAAGCTCAGTGCTGCTTCACTAAGAATAGCTGTTAAAGGCCACTTTAACTATCACAGGATGAGTTTCATGTGAAATGAAACCAATGAAATGGATGTTATGATAATTAACTATAAATAATAAACTTTACCTGTAGTGCTTTTTGTAACTTTGTAAGGTTACAAAGTGCTTTACAAAAACACAAAGTATAAATAGTCAGGTGAAAGTAATCATAAAAACACCACCAATAAAAGAATAAAGTGTAAAAGTATCAGGCCAACTAAAAAAAGTTCTTTCTGACGTGTGTATATATATATATATATATATGAGAGATAATTTCTGTTCTTTTAAAAGCATTCAGACCCCTTATTAGCACTAGCATCACTTTCTATTTAGCACAACAGTAGAGTAGCTAGCTGCCGGCTAGTCCTAACATTGCCCCGACACTTGAATCGCACGATGGTCCAAATATGTTGCAGATGTGATCAAGCAGCATGTTACTCACTTTTCTTGCAATCTCATCGCGTGTGGTGTGATCACAGCATAAGGGCTGTGCATAGACTGTATAAAAATGGTCAAAGCATACCCGTGGGTCAACTTGATCCAATCGTCCTCGCCTACGGGAGTCGCCATCTTGTCAGACTTTGACTCCGCCTCATTTCCTCTTCCCAAAAAAGGGCATGTATGTGACGCTGGGGGGAGGAAGATACGTCCATCTTGCTGACGTAAACCTCCGAGGAGAAGTGAGGGCCAAAGGCTAGCTGTCCCTCAAGAGGCCACGCCCCTAATTATTCATAAACTTTAACCTCCAATAAAATAAAAACTAGCGTGGTAGAAGAAAATTCACCCCCCTCAGTGTTGTCATGGAGATATGACCTAAACATACAGAATAGAATGTTTTTTGTACCAGACCTTAAACAGGTTTAATGATGCTGTGAAAACAGCCTGTTTAACATGGGGGTCAATGAGAAACTGCTCTATTATGAAACCTTCTCCTGCAGTTTTTGGCACTTCCTGATTGGATCAACCAGGAAGTCGCTGTGGTGGGGGCTTGGTTTTTAGACCCTGAAGGGAATAGCACTTTGGGGAAATCATTGTTGTTGGGTTTTTTTGCAATTATAAAATGGTTTTATTTGATTATATTTTACTTGTATTATATTATGAAGGAAATGTATATTACACAGATAATCCAGCCAAATGGAGCTTCTATCTAGAGATCGATCTTGCCATTGAAAACTCTGAATAAAAAGAGAGAGAAAGATTTATTGCCTACCAGAGCTGGCATTCAATCCACTGGGCCAGGTAGTGTCGCACCTCGATAGGGAAGTGCTGGCCGTACAGCGCCTGCATCTGGTGCAATGCCTCTCCCTGCAGCTGCTGGGCCTGGATCCACATTGCCATGGTGCTCCTGTGGACACAGGGGGATGGGGGGAGAAGAAGACATGGAAAGGATGAGGCAGAGGGGAAGGAACAGCCAGCAAGAGTAGAAATAAGGAAGATGACCAGAGGGAGATTTAGCACAGAAAAAGTAAAAGGAGAGCAGTAAGAGAGTAAGTAGAGGGATACAGTAAATCAAATCAAATCAAATAAACTTTATTTATATGGTACATTACATACATTGTGTTAGTAATAGACCAATACATAGATACATAGAAGCCTGCATCGGCCGATATCAATACTCCTAAAAAACGCAAATATCAGCCTATGCAGGCTTCTGCGTCCACAGGCAGCTCTGTGGTGCTGGAGACACCTTTTTAAGTTCAATAAATGTTCCTTTTTTCAAATTGAGGCTCTTAACATTTATTATCATCATGGTGTAATTTTTATGACGTAAACTGAGGGAGCAAAAGTAGAATCAGCTCCAAATATCGGCCCAAGAAAATTTGCAGTCCGTATCGGTCATCGGTTAAGGCTGAGGGGAAAAAAACATTGGTATCAGCCCTAAAAAAAAAATCCATATCAGTGGCTCCCTGGTTTGTGTAACACAAAGTGCCTCACAGAAAATAAAAAGAGCAAAAAATAAAGACACACACACACACACACACACACACACACACACACACACACACACACACACACACACACACACACACACACACACACACACACACACACACACACACACACACACACACACACACACACACACACACACACACACACACACACACACACACACACACACACCTTCAAAAAGTCACTTCGGCAAAGGCGGCGTGCACTTCCTACAACCGAGCTTCAGATCCCTTGGTTCACAATAACACAAGTACACAATAACGAACTAACTCAGACGTGACAATCATCACACAGAATTCTAACATGAACATATTAATACTACCATCTGTCCATGAACTCAAGGGCAGTAACTAACTGTGCAAAAAGAGCACCACCTCAGCTATACCAATGTTTTGATAACGATCAGCCCTAAAAGCCGAGGTATTTCCTCAGATACAGTCATCACCAAGTCCTAATAAAGAGAACAGCTAACCGAGTAGTCCATTTACGACACTCCTCTCAGGGCTGAACGCATCGATCTGCAGTAGAGAAGCTGGCTCTCCCAGAAAGTTTTACACATAGCTTAGCTTGCTAGCATCACTGTGCATCGACATTGGCTCGCTGGAAACCATTAAAGGCAACAAACTTGCAAATGGCGATCTCTGAGTATTGCTGAACAGATGTTCACATGTTGAGCGGGAGGGGGGTGACTTTATGTTGCGTTTGGTGGGACAAGATATCGTAACGTTCGCTAGCTAGGGAGAGTGAGCTAGTCTACTAGCTAACACGGATGGGAAGCTCAGTTAGAAAGTAACGTAAGCGCTCGAGCAAAACTTCCCTTTCATGCGCCACAAGTGGTTAGTGAAGAGTCACGACATGAACTCACCTTTTCAGAGACTGCAGCTCACCTTACAGCAACACCATGGACGAGCAGCCGGCAGCGCGCACACACACACGCTCACACATACACACACACTCAACTTTTAAACCTCACGCAGGTTGGTTGACGGGCATGTCACACAGCCGACTGTTTTCTGTCAAAGCAGCTGTTGTTGACCGTTGTTGACCACAGTCAAGGCGAGAATGACAGCTTCCGATCTAAAATTTCAAAATAAAACCGCTATGTCTAATATCCGACAACACACATAACGAAAACGTGTTTAAGGGAGTTTGTAGGTGTTTTACCACAGTAGAAATAATGTAATAATGTTTACGTTTTTAATTTCGCTACAAACCGGTACAAAGCACTGCGTTACCGGTTGATTCATGCTAACTTAGGATAGCTTGGTACACTCCTGTCAGTTAGTCCCTCCTCTGTGATGATGAGTCGGAATGAGAGAAGACAACAGGTGAGGTGAATACAGTATTGAAAGAATACAGTTCAATGAAGAACGAAATGGGAAAATCAAAGTATCAGTTCATTTTTGTTTAAATTAAAAAAAATTATTTGACATTCTACACGTGTTTTCTTTTTTATTAAATTGGGAAATTGTCTGACTAATGATATGACATGAAATGACCCAATATATTATATGATATACATGATATGACATGATATGATGTGATCATATGGTATGATATTACATGATTTATTATATGATATATGATATAACAAGATATGATGTGATCATATGGTATGATATTACATGATTTATTATATGATATATGGTATATGGTATAACATGATATGATGTGATCATATGGTATGGTATAACATGATTTATTACATGATATATGGTATAACATGATATGGTATGGTATATGACATGATATGATATGATCATATGGTATGATATAACATGATTTATTATATGATATATGATATAACATGATATGATATGATCATATGGTATGGTATATGACATGATATATTACATGATATATGATATAACATGATATGATATGATCATATGGTATGATATTACATGATTTATTACATGATATATGATATAACATGATATGATATGATCATATGGTATGGTATATGACATGATATACTGTAGTATATGGTATATGGTATAGCATGATATGATATGATCATATGGTATGGTATATGACATGATATATTGTATTATATGGTATATGGTATAACATGATATGATATGATCATATGGTATGATATGACATGGTATACTGTATTATATGATATACGTTTATGGTGTGACATGATCAAACCATAGACTGTATCAAATATGGTCGTAGCATACCGGTCGGGGTCCGTTCTTTCAACTTAATCCAATCGTACTCACCTACAGGACTCTCCATCTTGTCAGACTTTGACTCCGCCTCATTTCCTTTTACCAAAAAATGGCATGTATGTGATGTTGGGGGGGAGGGAGATAAATCCAACTGGCTGACGTATACCTCTGAGGGGGGTAGCTGTCATTCAAGAGACCGGCACCTAATTATTCATAAACTTTAACCTCCAATAAAATAAAAACTAGCCTGGTACAAAAAAATTCACCCCCCTCAGTGTTGTCATGGAGATATGACCTAAACAATGTTTTTTTTTTGTCCCAGGCCTTAAACAGGTTTGATTATGCTGTGAAAACGGCCTGTTTAACATGGGGGTCAATGAGAAACTGCTCTATTATGAAACCTGCTCAGAGAACTGCAGTTTTTGGAGCTTCCTGATCACTGTGGTGGGGGCTTGGATCAAACTGGCTGATGACAATTCCATTGCAATTAGAATATGAATACACAGTTGCCTTGGGTTGTAGCCAATTACTTCAAAGACTGGACACCTGTCGCTTCCTGATATCATTTTGTGATATGTATCTAATTTGGCACTTGTGTAAATAAAGATCTAACAGTAACAATAATAAAAAACTGAGCTTGTTTCCCATGATAGACAAATATGTTCAAAAAGAAAAAAATCTAACCAAAGTAGAGCATATCTCATTAGATCAAAATCAGAAATACTTTAATAATCCCAGGGGGAAATTGTTTTGTTTGTTTTTGTTTCAAACTCCAGCTATACAAACAACATATTTAACAACAACGTAAATCTAAAACAGTATATATATATATATATATATATATATATATATATATATATATATATATATACAGTATAACTATATATAACTATATATATATATATATATATATATATATATAATATAAAAATTACAATGCTAATGTATATACAGATCAATTCAGTAATGTAATAATGTGCAAAGTACCGTACAAATGTGCAAAGAACAGATTGTTTATGAGAGGGGGTGACAGACTCTCCCAGAGATGCATCGTATAATTTGATGGGAAGGAAAGATTTCCTGTGGCGCTCTGTGGTGCGAGGAGGAGTCATAGAATCATACAGGGCCACTCTAAATACTGTTTGTAATCTAGAGGATTCTTTGTGGCCAGCTAACATTCAATAAAAACACAGAAACTGTGAAACAAATAGCTTTTATTAATTAAATCATTAGTGGTTAAGCAATGAAACATTATACAGGAATCAGTTACCAACAAAACAAAGCATGGAAACAGGTAAGTGTGAACTACAGTTTATGTTCCGTTGACAGAGGCCTCGGCACATCTGCGTGTTGTTAGGCCACTTTGACGGGCTAACCATTCAACCACTGAAAGAATTCTCTACCACAACTGTATCAAAAAGCTACAACATGTTATCTCCGCTTACGTATAAGAGTGTCAATGTCATTTGTTACACTATGACATTTGAGCAAACATCAAAATGATTCCACCAGAAAAGCTGTTCTAAATGCAGAAGAAGTGCAGGCAGCAGTAGGCAAGAGGCTCTCTGGTAAAACAACCCAAATGCAGTATGATCTGCATTGCAGTGATTCACATTATATACAAAAGAAAAACACTAACAAAGCTGTGACGTGTCCGAGCAAGAAACTGAACTTCGACAATGCAAATACTGTGGCGATGTGGTAAACTTTGGCAGCAGTTATATAACACTATCTTTTGAAACTTTGGATTCACAAATACATCTTGCGTCCGTCTCTCTCACTCTGATAGACTGCTGACCCGTCCAGGGTGTGCACCCCTTCAGCCTGATGGCATGGGTTGTAGTCCCTGCTACCCTGACCAGGATGAGTGCATAGTAGTTGGATATTTATCTTGAGCATGTTAAAAAAATGTATTGATTAATTCTTGAAATAAATCGTGTAAGGCACTCATAAAAGACCCCAATAAGTGGTGCCTATATACTTAAAAACATGTTTAACCTTTATTGTAATAAGTTAATGTGGAGAATAGAGGAAACCTGTGTGGAAATATCTGAATGAATGGATGGTCATTTGTCAAGAGAACAGAGATTTGGTGAAATGCACTTTTAATGTGGAGCAGAGGAAAGGATGGTGAGATGATTGGACACTAGGGGTCAGTGTCACACCGCAGCAATAACACACTCTTGTTTTAAAAGTAGATCCTGTGAATAGGCAGGTCCCGAGAGTACACAGTGCTGATAAGAGTCCAAACTGGTTCTACCGGAGGTTTGTGAGACTTGCTGAAAGTATTGGTCCTTATCTCAGTTTATTTATGAAAAACATCTTAGAACAGCACATAACACGCTTAAAGAAGAACATTCTCGTTGAAAAAAAAAAAAAATCAAAGTTAATACCACCGGAGTGAAATGTAACAGACCTGTGGACGAGCTGTCTCTGCCTTGTGTTTTGCAGACCTTCATTTTAACGAGTACTGGTTATTCTTTGGCAGTAAGATGTTGCATAAGAGTATCACATGCAACTCGGCGTGCTAAAACTACAACTATTACACTACATTCAGACAGGAATGAAAAGGAGATGACATCAGCCAAGTGTAAATTGTGGTCAAATACAAAATCATACACAAATACTTAACTGTGAGCTCATCAACATCTAGAACTTAAAACAGAATCACTGTGTGTAAATAATGAGTAAATTAAGCAGAGTAAGATAACACTTCAGTATTTAAACAGCTGAACAAGAAAAGAGGGTGGAAGGAATACTTGTGTGTGTGTGTGTGTGTGTGTGTGTGTGTGTGTGTGTGTGTGTGTGTGTGTGTGTGTGTGTGTGTGTGTGTGTGTGTGTGTGTGTGTGTGTGTGTGTGTGTGTGTGTGTGTGTGTGTGTGTGTGTGTGTGTGTGTGTGTGTGTTATAGAAATACACAAGGGATCTAAGCATTTGAAGCACAAATATGTACTCAGTTTATGAATGGTCATTGCGAATCTGCTTCTCAACAGTCCACACCCCACTAGCTGTGAGTGGCTGGGCTTTTGATTTGAAAAATGAAACAGGAAAGGAAATGCTGAAAAATTATACTTTTCCACAAAGGGAATGATGGTGACAGTTCTGTGATTGCCCCGCCTCCCTTCACCAATCCACAACAAAGTTATTTTCAGTTTCTTCTTCCTATTTTCTTCTTCTTCTTTATTTATTTCATTATCATCTACACTATACAACACAAATGGACTCTAAACAACTCTTGAAGTGCTTTTGGATTTATGGAACATTTCAATTAAACCTTTTTTGGTCAAATAAAGTAAAACCTCAGTTATAATTTTTTTATGGGGGAGGGTATTGTTGTAGTTTGGGCCTTTTGTCCTATTGGTGATAATAACATTGTGACCCTGTTTACTGCTGAGATCTGGGACTGCTGTACCCTATGGTCAGATGAACCTGCTAAGTTGCGCACCATCTGTGCACGGTGTACAGTTGTAGACTACCTGGCCATGACCTTGCTCTTTGGTAAAGTTTTGGCCAGCACAACAAGCTGTAATCCCCACACTGACAAAATGAGCATTCATTTCAAGTGCCGTTTGTGTCCACCTGTAAGTCCAACATTTGTGCTCCTTTCAGCTCGGCTTTTATCTCTACCAACTCACGAGAAAAAGATCTGTCTCTTAAGCTGCCAAATGCTCTACTTTCTGTCTGCTGTTTGTTCAGGCAGTGTACGGTAGGTTTATCAGAGCCTTTTCACTGAAAGCAACTGTCTGTTGCTGTTGGAAACCAATTTGATGAAAGCAATGAGAATGAGAATCCAAAAGAATGAGCTAAAAGATGCAAAATCTCTGCAGAGACCCACAGGGAACGGCAGAGACAGATGATAATTCTCTTTGTGTTTATTACAACGAACAACCTTCACACTACATGTTAGTGCAGCTTTATAAAGGAGGTCTTGAAGATTAGCCAGTAAAGCAGGACCTACCATAGGGCCCTCATCATGTCATCGATATTGTACTTTAATGGTGTATATTCCTAACATGACTCCAACAGATGGATTGATTCTCATTGTCTTCGCATATTCATCTGGGAACTCCGGTTTGGAGATCTTTTGGGAAGGGGCGAAAATACTGGTATCTGATTGGATAAACCATCTGTCTATCACCAACATACGGGCCAAATCAACCAATCAGATCCCCGAAGCATATGAGGTACTAACAGCATCGAGGCAAAGCCCAGAAAGTAAACAACATATAGGGTAAAGGATATTTTCCGTTTGTGTAACGTGAATTTACGGATCAAAGGCCCAATTTCAGGAGCCCGTTCCATATTCAACAGAAGGATCCAGAGAAAAAAGAGTTAGTGAGCGGCTGCTCCATAGCTGCTCATCTCATCTGTGGAAGCCTCCATGTTGTTTGCACTCAACAGTCTCTTCTCATTTCATCACCTAAATCCACTTTAAAACCAACACTGATTGGTTCGGTTGCTTAGGCAAACTTCTCCAAATGTTCTCATCCGGACGTTATCAGACTGATATGCAAGTAAAATACAATGGCAAGGCCAGTATATTACTTAACAAAGTTTTAATTAAACTAGCTCAAATCAAGACACATCGGTGAAGTTCTGGGGGCCCACAGGTTTGCCAAAGTTATTTGGAGGAGAAAACAACAACAACAGCTTCCTGCTTCAACCTGAACTATAGAGTAACTTGCATGTTTTACAGACAGTTTGGATGCACCCTTTACATTTGACCTCCAAATAAAGTGGTTTAGATACAAAGTGTTGGCTTGCTAACCACTGTCTGATCTCTTTACTGCCCTGTCAAACTTTATCGATATCGCCGTGTTATCAGATCTCAGCAACTAATTGTGAGTACAAAGTTATTATAACAAATAATGGCCAAAATGATAAAAAATAAAAACCAAATTGTAAACTGACATAATTATTCTTTATAAATCCCAATCCCACGATTAATTCTGTTTTTACAAAAGAACCTCAGGGATTATGTTAGGATCTAGACAAATTCCTTTTTCTTTATCTAGTCGCTGTCTCTATCTCTGTCTTCATTCTCATGCAGAGCATCTTCATCCTCTTCATCCTCCTCAGCCTCTTCTTCATCCCCTCCTCCATTCATCATCTCCATCTCAACCTCCACTGCGCCCTCCTCAACCTCATCATCCACTCCACTGAAGGGATCAGCATCCTGGGACACCTCCACCATCTCGGTGCCTTGGACCACCTCAACTTCACCCTCACGTATTTTCTTGACATGGAAGGTGAAAGGGGGAACCTTGTACACAGCAGTCTTGGACCGGGCGTAAACAGTATGGTCTGGTGTGAAGGACTTCTTGACCTTGTCACGGGATGTCTGGATCTTCTGCTTGCGCTCCGGGTTGACACTCATCCGTGTTCCAAGCTTTCCCATCTTCTTCTCGATGTTGTGACGTGTCTTCTCTATATTATCCTTGGTTTTCTGCCTGGTCTTCTCCAGGTTTGCCTTGGTTTTCTGCTTTGTCCTCTCCAGGTTCTCCTTGGTTTTCTGCTTTGTCTTCTCCAGGTTCTCTTTGGTCTTCGCTTTGGTCTTATCCATCTTCTCCTTTGAGAAGACCGTCTTCAGGGTTTGTACACGCTGCAGGCTGCTGCGCTTGATGCGCTCGGCGCGGGACTCCTCAATGGCCTCCTCAATCTCCACCCCCTCTTCATCTGACGAGAGGTCTACGTGGGGTTTGTCTGCCTTCTCTCCTTCTCCTCCATCCTCTTCTTCCACTGCTTCCTTGAGCTCTAGCAGGCTGCCTCCTCTGCTTCCTGACACAGACTCAGAAACCTTCATGGATTTAGAGACGCTGAGTTTCGAGGGAACCTTCACTTCATCCTGTGGAGAGGCGAAAAAGAAGAATGTTAATGCTTGCTTAAATTCAAGTTAACCACGTGACCAATGACAACGTATGCAGAGAAACCAAGCCCCCACCACAGCGAATTCCTGGTTGATCCAATGAGCAACTGCCAAAAACGTCAGTTTTCTGAGAGTCCACTAGGGGTCCATTAAACCTATTTAAGGCCTGGTACAAAAACCTATTCTAGTCTGTATCTTTAAGGTCAATTATTTTGTACCAGGCTAGTTTTTATTTTATTGGAGGTTAAAGTTTATGAATAATTAGGGGCGTTGCCTCTTGAGTGACAGCTAGTCGCTGGCCCTCAGTTCTCCTTGGTGGTATACGTCACAAATGACGCAGAGTCAAAGTCTGACAAGATGGCGACTCCCGTAGGCAAGTACCATTGGATCAAGTTGAGAGAAGGGCCCCCGACGGGTATGCTACGTCCATTTTTTATGCAGTCTATGAGAGAAACATGCATTTTGTTTTAAAATTTAAGTATAAATGGTCAAAATAAATGGACAATCCTAGAAAAATTATGTCTTGAGACATGAATCTATAGCAACTCCAACAGATAGCTAATACCATAATGAATGCACATGCTCTGTGTGTGTGTGTGTGTGTGTGTGTTGAGTTGATGAACTTTCCATTCTCTTGCACAGGTACACACAGGCTAACTGTGGTGAGAAACATGACTCAACAGTCAGGGTTTACTACACAACCCAGGTGTTAGAGATGCGGGCTGATTACGTTTGGCAGAGGCCAAGACCAAGTGGAATCTGTAACAAGACTCCAGAGTTCACTCATTTAAAGTATGTCATACCAGAGGGAGACATGACAGAGAAAAATGTAACTGTCTCGGAGACAAAGGAATGGAAACATGGATATGGAAATAGGTTAAAGGGGATTCTGGGAGCTGTGAGCAAAGTGTTGAAGAGTTACGCAACAAAATCACAGTTTGAGTGCAAAGCTGCACATGCCCTTCTAATCACACATAATAAGATATACATATTACACACACAGACCATACACAAACACACATGCACACTGTCTGGATCCAGAGGGGAGGAGAGAGCTCCACGATGTTCCAGTCAGGATCAGGGAGAATTGAAGTTTTGTGCTCTAATGGTGTTTCTCTGCAGGCTGACACATGCTCTGATTCTCTCTGTGTTCATTCATTTGGAAACACTGATTATAGAGACACTATCAGCCACAGTATGAGTGAGAAGGTATGACAGACTGTTTTAGTTCTAATCCTGTAGTGGTAGCTATCCCATAACCTATGTGTTGAGAGTTTGTTGTTTATGAGTATGGGAAGCAGAGGTGTCAAGATGTCCTCCTATTCAAGACAGGTAAGTCCCATGTCAAGGCTTAAATCGAGACCAAGAAGTCCAAAGTCAAGTCCAAGTCCTGGACTTAATGTTTTCGAGTCCTAAACAAGTCATTTTCATTTGTAAACAGAGAAACAGTTATTTTAAATGTGGGAATAACAAGTATTAACAAATGGAATGTGAATGCATTTGATCATGATTTGATTTGATCATTCGTTAAAATAATTTCTACTCCAACAGCTTCTCCAATTTCCGTTTCAAATGACATTAGAGAGGGCTTGCTAATGATTGGTTAGGGCAAATTAAAACAAGAAACTGTCTGACATGATATCAGGCTGAAAGAATGAACTTAAACAAAACGGAATTTCTGTCTATTATCGGACGAATGCCCATAGGATATGAAAGACATTGTGGTGTGAGGGGATGTTTAGTTAAAGGTTGAATATGTAGAATCTGTATTAAAAGCTTTATTTAAAAAATTTAAAAAAAAACACCCACGGGGCGTTTTGAGGGGTACAGAATGAAAGTTTTGCTTTTCCATAAAAAATATATTTAGTCCGATTTAATATTTAAAAAATTTGACGGGTTTGACAATGACTTTCTGTCCCGTTCTGTTTCCATGGTAGCAGCCAGTAGCGTTGGGCGTTGCTGGTTGCCAGGGTGTTCTGTTGTTGGGTGCAGCTACTGTAGGCTGATACTGGCTGAATTGGAGTTTGCCAATCCTGCAGTGGCTTCGGAGCCTCGCCGAAGGGGGCGTTATTTGTCCCAGCAGCTGAGCGAGCGGAGACAGGCAAAAACCAGAGTCACTATGGGCCAAGCATTCACTCCATGGACTGAGAGAAAGGAGAGAAACGCCATTAAAACGCACGGCCAAATGGCTACGCTTCTCCTTGATCGCTAATACTTTCATCTTTACTTTAACAGTAACGACTAACAGTAACTGTCAAACTCCTCTAATCCTTGTTTTTATGGTGTGATTTGTCAGAGTGGATGGGTTCAAACAGGATCAAACAGACTCAGGTCTCCTGTAGGCTACTGGACCGGGTCTGACCAACCTGGCAACCCGACTGCTGGAATTATTTTTTGTTGCTACGACTACGATCTTAAAACACTAGATGGCGGTGTTCTGCTCCTTCTCCATATTAATCCTTTAATTACTGTAATATTATATGTGATTCCTTGATGTTTCCCAAAGGGCCACCTTTAAATGTCTACTTGTACTCACATTTAATTGGCAGAAAGGGGTCAAATTTACAAAACAGTTTCATGCTCAACCAAAAGATGGACCCAATCAGTGCCATCATTCTTGGTGTAATGCACCCTGTAGCTTCCAGGTCCCACTAGTTTGGCTTTGGTTGATGTTTATTCTTGTTACATAAACGTCTTGCTCAACACAGTTTTTACACCTCATGTACCGAAAACCCTTCACAAAGAACAAGAAAGTGTGACCCCCTGGCCCTGGCCCGCCCTGATGAAGCATTCCTGCACAGCACCACTTTCTGCTCTTCTTCTTCCATCTGTTTGCATTACAGATGAGGGAGCCTTTCTTTCCGTTTCTCTTATGTGCCTGATTCACCTTGTAAAAACAATGCTCCGGTTTGTTAATGAAGGCTGGAGGGGGGGGGGGGGGGGGGGGGTCTTCCTCTTTCCATCACAGCAAATCTTATTCCAATTGGGCTCCTGAATGTCTGTATTAGGGCCAATACTTGTCGTACGTATTGTATTTTCCTCTCCCTCTACACCGCCTCCAAGGTCAAAACAGGAACTCAGCAGAGCCAGAACAAAGGAGAACAGGGAAGGGGGGAGTAAGGTGTGGAAAGGGAAGAAACCTTTCTGCTGTGGTATGAATCGAGTAATAGCACAAGTGGGATGATGCTTTAGAGTCTTGGAAAACCATCTGCTCAGCAGGAAGATGATAGCATCAAAGTGTTGGCTGGAAGGTAGAGGTATGAGAGCTGAGGGGGGCTGAAGGGGGGGGGGGGTCTCCTGCCTATTGTGTTCTGCTCCAGTGTGATAGTTGTTTTATGAAGGTATTGTACTGCAGTATCTTGGGTAAACTTGACCTTGGATGAGGAATCTTGGCTTTCCTGAACAGCTGTGTTGAGAGGCGGCTGTGCTGGAAAATACTTTCCTTACTTAAATTCATTACACCTTGTTTCAATCTCAAGGATAATTAGTCTTTGACATGGCCTCACATTTTTCAACCAACTAATCAAGGAACTAACTAACCAACTGATCAAACAACTGATCAAACAACTAATCAACCAACAAACCACCAAGTTTCGGCACCTATGGACCCTCCATCGCAACTCCCTTTCTACCTCCCTCTTTTTCCCTTGACTTCCTATGAGGCCCAGTGCACACAGCAGAAACACATGGCAGCTCCATTACATTATATTTGTGCCAGTTGTACTTTAGCTGATATCAGTGACCTTGGGACTTTGGGGCGCCCTGGGCTGGGGCCATTAGGCAGCTCCTGCAGCCTTATCTCACATGGATCTTAGTGGCAATGAAGGGTTTCTCTGGGACGGATGTTAGAGTGATGGACACCTCCTAGAAAAAGTTTTACCACAAGTTTTATTTTATTTTAGGCTTCATGGGATACAGTGTCACTAAGCATAGGAGAACATAGCTGAATCCCATAAGCTTTTAAAATGAGGTGTAGCTGGACTGTTCCCTTGTCTGTGAGGAGCTGGACGTACAGTATTCAGTGTGTGCTCAGGAAAGCCCAGTCCGTCAGTTCAGAGTGTAAGAGGTCACAGGCTAATGTGTTTGCAGAACAATTCAACAGGGAATTCTGTACTGCGTGCATGTGTGTGTGTGTCAAAGTACATGGAAAGAGCGTATGGGGAAGTTCAGGCATTTACCTTAGTGTGTTGACTTCCTGACCCTCCTAATTTAATGGGACATTGTTCTCTGTGAGGCTGCTGCACAAAAGACAGGAAGGTACACTCAGAGCCATGGAAAATACAAGAATGAGGTATGTAATGGTTCTGTGAGTTAGAGAGAGAGAGAGTGTGTGTGTGTGTGTGTGTGTGTGTGTGTGTGTGTGTGTGTGTGTGTGTGTGTGTGTGTGTGTGTGTGTGTGTGTGTGTGTGTGTGTGTGCAGTAAGACTAGATTTTGCCTTTAGCTCTTGCAAAACACAAGGAGATCATTTCCATATCTGGTTTGCACTTGGATTACAAAATGACAGTCAGGAGGGATGTTAGTTGCAAAACCCATTGAACCACAATCTATTTGTGTGTGTTTGTGTGTATGTATGTGTGTGTGTGTGTGTGTGTGTGTGTGTGTGTGTGTGTGTGTGTGTGTGTGTGTGTGTGTGTGTGTGTGTGTGTGTGTGTGTGTGTGTGTGTGTGTGTGTGTGAGACAGAGAAAGAGAGTCAGTGTGTTCTGGAGCGATGGGAGTAGTCGTCTCATGACTTGTTTCAGCACAATATGGGGCTGCGCTTTTTGCTCCTTATCTCTTGTTATGCCTTCATGTTGATTGGCGTGTGTGTGTGTGTGTGTGTGTGTGTGTGTTCACAGTGCACTGAATTTCTGTAACCACTGTTGCGTTCCTCTTTCCCATCACTAATACCACACCCTCTAAAGCCACATTATTGCATTGTTGACAGTAACTTTCCTTCTCTTTCCTTCTTGTTCTCTTGAAATGTTTTGCCAAAGCACAATTAAAAATATAATAATTACAAGATACAATACAATCAATGAGAATAATAACTATACAGTAACAGAATAAAATAGATAATGAAATAGAATAATATATAATATATATCTACAAAATAATATTAAATACAAAATTATTTCTTTCTTTCTTAGTTAATACTAATAACTAAGTATAAAATGTGTTTAAGTCGTCGAGCTGAAGCTCATTTGTGATATTTATTACCAACCTCAAAGATGAGAGTGGCTGATTACATCTTAAATCTATGCAGCTAATAACAGGAAGCCAATATTTCTTACAGAAGTAGTTCTTAACTTCTTTCAGATCATCATTGTGTGTGCATGTGTGTATACGTGTGTGCGTGTGTGTGTGTGTGTGTGTTTGTGTGTGTGTGCGTGCGTGCGTGTGTGTGTGTATGTGCGTGTGTGTGCGTGTGTGTGTGCACGTGCGTGTGTGTGTGTGTGTGTGTGTGAATTGCTGAGATCAGCTGGCTGACGCTCTGTCTTGTCAGCACAACACAGTGTTTCTCTTTCATGGTGACTGTGCTGCTGTACAGCCTGAGCCCCCACAGAGTTGTTTTTACTTTTAGTTGTAATAGATTTCATTTCTGTTTTTAAGACTTTAATTGTTTATCAAATGTTGGTGTCCATTTAAGTAAAAAAAATGCTGTTCGCTCCTGTGTCTTTATTTTCATATTGCCACTGGGAATGGTCAGAGTCCCAATGTAAAATTCTACTCTTCTATTCAAAGGGCTAGTGAAGAGGTTTTGCAAAAGTGAAATACCACTCCAGTCTGCATTTTGGTGTTCTTCATCTCCACCCTGTTCATTTGTTTTCATATAATAATCCTTGTAGCACAATTCGAATCACTCTAAGCCTGTTTTCCTGCCCGTGTGTCCTTTTAAGTGTCCTTTCAGAGATGGTGGGGATGTTTCATGTGGGCATACTTGGATTTTCTGGGCGTAGCCAGTGGTGAGCCACTCACCCAGCACAGGGAAACCATGGCAGCAACAACAATGCCAGAGCAGTTACCTCAGTCAAGTGTGTGCCAAGTGTGTGTATACACTTCCAGCTTCAGGCTGATGAATAATGTATTATGTTTTTCAGCTTAGCGTAGTTTCTGATGACTGTTTTGTATGAAGTCTACTAATAAAATATGCCCGAACCAATCATTTTCAATTGTATTGCCTCCACTGGCAGTCACACACATTTTGTACTTGTGTGTCCATGGTAACAGTGGTGAGCCTGGCTGGAACTATAATGTTTCCAGATGAAAGGAAAGAGATGAAACAGACGAGTCACAGAGCAGGCCCGCTGCGTGTGTATCTGTGTGTGTGTATGTGTGTGTATGTGTGTGTGTGTGTACTGATATACTTGAGTAGGTGTGATCATATTAACGTGGGGTTTGTGTATTGAAGGGCTTTGGATGTGTGTATATGCACTTGTGCGTGTGTTTTTTTGCATATGTATATGTTGAGTCAGGAGCTCACTGTGGAAGCTTTCCACTTTCAGTCCACACTGCAACCACTCATCAGCCTGATGTAGAGTGAGAGAGAGGAATCCCACTGCAACACACCCCTCTCTGTTTCTGCTTTCCTGTTTAAACTCAAAACCACCAAGAACTCCCCTACTGCTGTGGAAAAGCCAGATGTGTGTGTGTGTGTGTGTGTGTGTAGAATGTACACTCGTACAGCACATGTACAGTACAGTGTGCGTGTTGCTCGTACAGGTACACACACACACACACACGCACAATGAGGGGATTTTCCAGTAAATCCAGGGAAGTGGGGAATCCTCATGATAGAACTGCTGATGTGCAGAGGAACTGGGCAGTCTTAGAAACACATGAGGACATTGTCTTTCTTTTTTCTGGAGCTTTGGAATTAAGGTCCATTTAGTAGCTGTTCTGGAGCTTTTCCCAATTTAACAATTTAATGTTAACTTTATTGACAAATACACTCATCAAATAAGCCATGGAGACAATTTTTTCATGTAACAACTATTAACGGAGAATTCCGAGACAGTTGCTAACAGACATACATGGCTAACAGTGATTAGCTCGGGGCAGTACGGTGAAGGCATTAAAACATATTTTTTAACCACTAATACTGCTCAAAATATCACCAAACCTCTGCAGTAGATCGAGAAGAGTCCCTACACAGAAAACAAAGCACCAATGGGCTCCTTCCTTTGGGATTGACTTTGCTAATCCACTTGAATGGACTTTACTATGAGAGGAGCTGGTACAGGGGCCAGTAGGTAAGTCTTTAAAACACTCTATTAATAAACTCCAGGTTCTCTAACTTGTTGGTGAGAAATTTAACTTTGTTTGAGACCTGTTTCTGTCTCAGGAACAAACTGTGTGTGTGTGTGTGTGTGTGTGTGTGTGTGTGTTTCAGTATATTTCTCATGAGTACCATGAGAAAGTGTAAAACTCTGGGGAGAGAACTCCCTACTGTTGTCCTGTTTCCACTCGTCCCCTTTCATCAGAGACATGGGACCAGAGGGAGAGAGAGAGAGAGAGAGAGAGAGAGAGAGAGAGAGAGAGCGAGCAAGAGAGAGAGAGAGATTTCTATATAAAGGGATGGCATGCCGCAGGTCCCTGAGGGGGGAGAGAGAGGGATGAGTCACCAGGCCTGTTGTTGCACTTGAGCTCAACAATCTTTATTTTTCTTTCTTTTTGCCTCTATTTCACTTCCCTCCTTTCTCTGTTCATTCATTCCGGCCTTCATCGCTTCACCCCTTTCTTCATTTCTCTCTACGTTCCGTGGTTTCCTTACAGTCAGTGGTTGGTGAGTAAACCTGAATTCTCAGATCACTGAGGAATGAGACAGATCAGCGTCATAGCTCCATGGCAACCAAACATAGAAAAACCCAAATATCCCTGTGCCAGCTGTGCGCCAGACAATCTCACTTGTTTTTTATTCCCTTCAGTTAACTTGTTCCAACTTTTAAGAGTCCTTGATCAATGGCATAAAACCAGCTACAGGGTAGGCACATTACTCTACTTGTGTTCAGTGGCGTGCACAGACTTTTTGAAGGGCAGGGGCGAAAAGGAAAAAAAGGGCATATATATAGCGTGTCCTCGCCACTGAAGAGGGCAATTTAGCACGTTTTGGCTCCTAGAGAGCACTTTAGCATGCGTTTTGGCTTCCAAGAGGGCACTTTAGCACATGTTTGGCTCCTAGAGGGCACTTTAGCACATGTTTTGGCTCCTAGAGGGCACTTTAGTAATGATGTCCAAATGAAGCTTCATGAAGCATTTTCATTATTTTCTGTTTCCACTAGATGGAGCTCTCTGCTCAACAAAGGGTTGAAAACACACTGAATCACTATTCTTTGAGCTCTTTTCTCGAAAAATGGCTTAAAATTTAAAAACATCAATCACAGCAACTTTTTAAGGGTCTGACCTTAGTTGTTTCCAATAGTGGTATTGAAGTTGGCTATTCTAGGGTTGAAAACACACTGAATCACTATTCTTTGAGCTCTTTTCTTTAAAACAAGAGCTCCATCTAGTGGACTCAACAAATACAACTGATGCTTCATGAGGCTTCATTTGGACATCACTACACTTTAGCACATGTTTTGGCTCCCAAGAGGGCACTTTAGCACACTTTTTGGCTTCCAAGAGGACACTATAGCACATGTTTTGGCTCCTAAGAGGGCACTTTAGCACACGTTTTGGATCCCAAGAGGGGACTTTAGCACATGTTTTGGCTCCTAGAGAGCACTTTAGCACGCATCTATGCTGCCATGAGGTCCCTTTAGTACATGTTTTGGCCCCCAAGAGCGCACTTTAGTACATGTTTAAGCTGCCTTGAGGGAGGGGAGTATAACTTTTACTTGAAGCTGATTTTCATTGAAATTAGTTAAGTTATCACACTGCTATTCCATTTGCACATCATCATATTGTCTTTAGCAATATATTCATGAGAAATTGAAAGGGAGAAATCAGTACTGAGGCTTCATTTGTGAAACAGCAGCACATACCCTTGTTAGCACTAATCCGGTTCATGAGATTCCTGCTGGAACGGTTTCTTGGTGTAGAGCATCTGGGCTCAGTCCATATACTGCTTCTTATCATCACAGTGAAGTGTGGGTGGTGTGTGTGCTGTCACTCCCTGTTACTCTGACTGGTTAGCTGCACACTCAGAATCAGAAACACCTGTCCACTTTGGGAAAGCAGCAGGGGGGTTTGGTGCACCAGCAGGGGATGTGGGGGATCTGGTCCAGGGTGAACACATTGATTAGGAGATGCGGTGTGCAGGTCTGGGAGAGGAGACTGAGAAGAATCAGAGACAGCGGGCAGTGTTGGTGAGGAGCAAGTGCACAGGGACGAGAAAGACGGGAAAACAGGACGATGAACAATCAGCGGGGTCCGCCTGAGACATTCCATAAGGGTCTTATGCAAATGAGTTTCCCCGCTCCAGTAAAAAAGACAAACCTCTGATACGACTTTGCAATGACAGATATCTGTAATACGCTCAGCTCAGGTCCCCAGGACAGGCGCTCTCGTTGAATGCTCCTATGGGCTTAGTGGCCAAGCACAGTATTGCAGCACTGGCCTTTTTTAGTGGCTGTCCTGGGCCCGGAAGCACATTCTCCTATTCACTCCCGTACATGCTGGGAAGAGGAGACACCACTCACCACATAGGACAGGAGTTTGCCTATATTTTGGTCAAGTGGTGAATCTGATCAATGTTAACTCCAAGCCCCCACCACAGCGACTCCCTGGTTGATCCAATACGGAAGTGCCAAAAACGTCAGTTCTCTGAGTGTCCACTAGGGGCATGTCTCATAATAGAGCAGTTTCTCATTGAACCCCATTTTAAACAGTCCGTTTTCACAGCATAATTAAACCTGTTTAAGGCCTGGTACAAAAAAACATTCTAGTCAGTATGTTAAGGTTATATCTCCATGACAACACTGAGAGGGTTGAGTTTCTTTGTACTAGGCTATTTTTTATTTTATTGGAGGTTAAAATTTATGAATAATTAGGGGTGTGGTCTCTTTAGTGACAGCTAGCCTCTGGCCCTCACTTCTCCTCAGAGGATAGTTGTCAGGATTAGCATCATTAGCATGCTAACTGCATCATCTCGACCTGGACTGCGGTCAGTCGTGTGGTGGTGTTTCCATAAGATGGTTTGCTCTTCGATCAATTTAACCCACAGATGGTTTAGAAACACAACATGTTAGCTTTATTATGCTAATTAAATATTTCGGCCATTTTCGGCCGCCTCTCATCTATCCTCTCCTGGCCAGATGTGCCTCCTTGTGTTATTTTGTGGCCAAATGGGATGACATTATTTACCACAGTGCTTTAAGGCATCACAACATATTTCTTTGTGCATTCAGGAGCCACAACAAGTTGCATAACCTCTTTTCTTCTTAGACAGTGGAGCTTTTTAAGCATGCATACATGAATCTAGCACAAATAAGGATTTCTTGAAGTGTTTCCAAGGCTGCAAACACGCGTGTGCGAAGCAGCCTACTCACTCTTTTCAGCTCTCACTGCAAGACACAGCATGCCATTGTTGACTATCACTGGAACTTTCTTTTACAACATACTTTGGTTGGCGGGTATTCTGATCATGTACTTTCATGTAGAAGCACACACATGCAAATGCAGACAATCCTTCTAGTGAGTAAACACAGAACCCCATCATTAATAATTCCATCTTGATACCATTCATACGGATACTACCATTCCTGTTCCATGAAGACAACTTTATGCTAATTAACAAGACGAGCTTACGATTCAGAAGTGTTAAATGTTACTTGACTTTAATTTGACTTTTTCATTTTAAACACACTGAAGTTTCATCACAACTTTCAGCTGAATTCTATTAAAAAAGGATTCTTCTCATTATGACGGGAGGAGCTGCTGAAGCTTGGCAGTCCTGTCTCTCTCCTCTCTGGGTCTGTGTACAGTTCCCCATGCTTGACTAACAGGAACTTGGACAGCGAGGGATGACAGTGGCCGTTCCCATGGCCACCCCGTGTTACTCTTTCCAAAAACAATGGAGGAGGCTGGTATTTATGGAGAGATTTATGGAGCTGTAGAAGAAGTGGTTTCTTCCTCTGCTGTTTGCTCCTGTCCTTCTCTGTGAATTGTGTCCTCCGCTTTCAGCTAACAGGAATGTTAGGCTACTCATGGACACAGTGATAGACAGCGTATGGAAGCTACTCATTTTTAAAGGGGTACAGTGATTTTGCATTGCTCTGTCATTACGTTCAGGGACATGTGCGAGAGACAGACTAAAAGGAGAATGGTCAGAATCAGAAGAGCTGTGACTGTTATCTGGCATTACTGTCTATGGGACCTGCTCAAAAATAGTCTGTTTGACGGGGCATTTCCACCAGAGGGGTCAACGACGCTAGGGACGCCCTGCTCCACTCAGCAGGCACCTGACTGGATAAACACGCTCTCTGCTCACCGTTTCCAACAGGAAACAATATTACAGCCTTTAACTTTCTTAAAGGTTGAATATGTAGAATCTTAATTAAAAGCTATATTTAAGTAAATATATATATACGCCCACAGGGCTTTTTGAGGGGAACAGAATGAAAGTATTGATTCTCCATTCAAAAATAAATTTAGTCTGAATTAATATTTTAAAGATTTTCAACTTTCTCTCCCGTTCTGTTTCTATGGTAGCAGCCAATTGCGTTGGGCGTTGCTGGTTGCCAGGGTTATCTGTTGTTTGAGAGAAGAGTCACATAAAACGAAGCACCAACAACGTAGTTAGTGAACTTAAAAGAGTGATTACTATGAGCTCCTCTCTCCTGCTGGAGCCGATCCCAGCTGACATCAGGCGTGAGGCGGGGTCCACCCTGGACAAGACGCCAGTTTATCACAGGACACATAGAGACGAACAGAGACAGACATTCACACCTACGGGCAATTTTAGAGTCATCAATTAACCTGCACCTGCATGTCTTTTGACTGTGGGAGGAAACCGGAGAACCCGGAGAAAACCCAAGCAGACACAGAGAGAACATGCAAACTCCACACAGAAGGGCCCCAGCCGGGATTCAAACCAGGAACTCGCTCACTGTTAGGCGACAGTGCTAACACCACACCTCCAAGACATACACACACAAAACTGCCCAAATATTTTGCCAGAAAACAAACCAATCTGACAACACTGACAACACATCGTTTCTGCAGCCTGCTGACTCAAACAGATGCACTGTTATTTTCTTCATTCATCATCAGCTAAATTGGCTAGTAACTTGATGGGCAGATTGGTGGGTGTTGATTTAAAGCCCTGGTTGTGTTTGAAGAAAACTAAGAAAAACGCATAAATGCAACTGGAGCATCATTTATTATGCCCCCAGTTTCAACTTCGACCTTAGAACGCTTCTAATTCATGGTTTACTTTCAATTTTCTTTCAGAGCTTTGACCTGACGTGTTAGCTTTTATCACATGGCCAAGAGATCAGTCACTTGATGACATTTAACTCTTTCAGTGACAACAAAGCAAACTCCTTCATCTGCTGATGAAGACCAAGAGATGGAGCTGGAAAATAAATCCGCCAAGTGGACCTTGAGTTAAGGATTATTTGTCATGTCAAGGTTTTCTATATTAAAGATATTAAATCTTTCTGTGAAGTGAAATCCACTGATTTAAACAAAAGCACATTTAATGAAATGAGCCAGTTGTGATTTAACAACTCTGAATTTGATACAGTAAAGATGGCTCTTGTAGATAATAAACATGGCTGGACTATTATAGAACTAGATTTAATGACACAAGCGTACCCTCTGTTCAGGGCCAATAACTAGCCATGTGAGGATTCAAAGCTGGAATCATGTGACGAAGAGGATCATATGAGGAAACAAACTAATGTTTTCAATAACCCCAGCTTTTGACTATGAGTCATCCTCGTCTGACTCATGTGGAAAAGCTTCTGAAGAAGAGGATTCAGGGTCAGACCAGGATCTGAAAGAAAATTTGTCTATTGATTTCAAGTGAGCAGCGTCAGAACAGATTTGCCATACATTTCACCACAGCTGAAAATGAACAGTACGATAGTATTTTTGACAGCCGAGTTTGAAACAAGCCACTGAATATGTCAAGATGTGTACATAGTGCTGGGAATGAAAGCTTGAAGGGACTGCTGGACGGCTCCTTTGAATGAATGATTACTCTGCAAAGAAAACACTGAGGTGACACAAAAGATTCAAAATGTTGCATGCTATTCATGTGTCTATGTGCTACAGGGCAGCACCTGAAGTAGGGGTTGGCGATAGAGTGATATTAGATGTTGACGGATCAGAACGTGTTGACGATCGGCCAAAGCACAGAGATCGTAGTATCGTCTGTAGGACATATTCTATCCACTGCTGTTCTATGCTCTGCACAGGTTTTTTTTCCCCAGCCAAATCACACTATTGGCTAGTTCGCCTCATGCACTAAAGACACACCGATCAACCAATCATAGTGAACTACAGGCAGTGACAAGGATTTCTCATTCCCATCCTGTTTGATTCAGAGAGTAGCGTGAAGAATATGAAAATGGAACTACCGTGTCCCAACAGCACGTGAGTGTCAGACTCTAGTATCGCATTGACGCTCTCTTTGCAAACTTATTCATAGACTATGTTGAACAAACTGTTAAATATGCGCCTAAAAACAGATAAATGTCCCGTGCAACCGAAGATTCCTAATGTTTTTAAGAAATGAGTGCCGTCACTTCACACAGGCCGCCTTTCTGCCCAAACCTGCCACACACACAGTCACACACGGTGCGCACACCGGATGGTAAAACAACAAACCTTTTCAACCACCTAAAGAGACAGCATCCTAAACAGTCTGCTGAGAGTGAAACGGTGAGGAGTACAGTCACACCGCAGACAGCAGAGGCAACAGTGAGCTTCAGGGAGCTCTTTGTTAAGTGTCCATTGGCACAATTTGGCAAAAGTGCACAAACTGATTCAAATCTGTTCAGAAAGGTTCTTTGGCCTAAATGCTCTGTTATATTTTTTCTCTTTTAGGGCTATCTTTTTACATAGGGAAATACTTTGGTTGCACTGTTCAGTAACTTGCAAAATAATATAAAATGAATGTAAAAAAAAACTGTGATAAAACTATGATAAAATCATGATTGTGATTCTACTGTGAAAAATTGTGATCTGCCATATTGCCCGCCCCTAACTTGAAGGACAAGAAAGTTCAAGTTTAGTGAAAGAGCAAGCAGCAACCACCACAGCTGAACATGTTAGGCTAAGACACCTGTCTGTCTCATGCCTTAGTTTCCTTGGAGCCAGCATCTTGCGGGCATTACAGGAAGTGCAGATTAGGACACATATACTTCACAGAAGTGTGTTTCCTGATGTAGGGGAGTGCTACTGTATATAAGAAAAAAAGTTGTATAAAGCCTATTGTGATGTCTGTCCTCAAGTGATTGAGTCAGCATCTGTTGGGCTGAAGACTACAAGTTTGAAAATGGCAGAAATCTGGAGGTGTGGAGTTAGAAAGAAGCTTACTGGACCTCTGAAGCCCGTCCCTCATCTCGACTAGAGGCTCCAGGCTACATTAGCTTCTGCTAGCATAACACATCCAAGGCTCCATGACCGGACGACACGTCTCAATGTCATGAACGAACAAACAAGCTGATGTTGTGGCCTGAATGTCAGCGCCGCTTGTCTAAGCCTGGCCTCTGATCCTCGAAACCAAACAGGAATCATCTCCTAAAGGCCCTTTCCTTCTCACAATCAAACAAGTATGTGATAGTTGCTATTTTTAGATGTCTCTCCCCTTCTCTGTCTCCATAAGCCCCCTGTTACCTCCCTCTCTGTCTCCTTTAGCCCTTCTCCCTCCTCTCTGTCTTTTCAACAAGCTCTCGTCAGCGTCCTGTCCATCTTGCCTGACACCCCCCACCCCACCCCCGCCACCACCTACTGAACCAAGGCCAAAAACACTCCACCAAAAAGCACTGCTCCCAGCTGAAACAATGTTACACACAATCTCTCCTGCAAACTGAGCTGGGAACATTTTTGCTTCATATGTCCATATATGGACCTGGATCGACCTGTGGGAGTAGAACTGGTTCACTCTTGATTCATTTACGTGCAAAACTGGGAGCCTCATTGCTCCCAGGCTGTTGGTGAAATGTGCACTTTGCAGTGTTGCAGATCTGTCTGACGTTCACATGCTGCATTTGTAAATCATTTGAATGAAGCTGTGATCAGAGTGAAATAAGAGGGCAGTTTGACACGGTACTGTAGATTGAAATGTGTGAAGGCAACAGGTGTTTTGGGTGGTGTCAGTGGAAAGTACAGCATAGAAGAGATGGAGGAGCAAAATCTGTTCTGACACATTGTTTTTGAGATGTTCATTCCCTCTGTCCAAGATCCTGATTCCTTTGAAAGTCAGGATAAAAAGAATGAGGCTGTGGTACAAAGGAGGGGAAACCGATTTTGTTTTGTATTTTAAGCATTGTTTGCTGATAGAAATATGGTTTTAAGCTGCAGTCAGTTCAGGAAGCAGCAGCAGTGTGTGTGTGTGTGTGTGTGTGTGTGTTTGTGTGTTCATGGCAAAATGTGATCCTGCAGACACCTACTGTAGGGGGAACTACCGCAGAGGAGGGTTTGGACTGTTCTGTCAGGTGTTTATATTTCTGTCTATCTGTGCAAGGTACAGACACAAAACTTTACAGGCGTCTAGTTGAGATCACAATGAAGGCTGCGTTCAAAAATGAATGTGACGGGGTTAGAATGTAGGGAAGGGGCCTTAGCCCCCCACTTTATGCCCCTGGCCCAATAACCGTGCAAAATAGTCACAAAACTTTACAGGTTTGTGACTGAAATCAAGCTGAAATCTGAGTACAAAGGCAAAAGAACTAGAGTCTACATAGGTCTATTTTCCGGGGAATTTGGTACTGGTTGTGGAAAAAAATAACAGACCGGGGAACATAGGACTCTTTCTGTGAGCAGCGGGGAACAGTGGACCTTGTTCCCCTGTCACATACAAAGCAGGGAACATAGGACCTGGGGAACATCTCCACTGGATAACAGTTGAAAAAATTTAAATATTAAGATTTTTCTGCAAGGAATATAACGTGACTCACAGAGAAACGTTCAAGCAGCTCAAAAAATTGGGCCACACAGTAACATGCTAGAACTCACCAGTCACAATAGCCCATGAGCAAAGTTGTCTTGGGCTGCAAACAAATTGTGGAGATAGAAGATGGATGCCTGACACCCGACTTGTGAAAGGCTTTACCCCAGCACTGTTTAGCTGGCTTGCCACACTAGGGTCAGTTTAGCTCATTGGTCAGGGAACAGGACCTGAACAAATCTGGTTTCCAGTGTGGATCGGGTAGTGACACGCCTGTTAGTAAGCTAGCCAGCTCCTTTGCTAACAAGAAAAATCCATATCAACTGCTCTCTCTCAACTGAACGCAACCGGCAGCATTGGTGTCATGGAGTTGTTCTCCAGCAGAGCGGGTTTATATAAACTTCAGTGGTGTGACAACATAACATGATAGCTCTGGATCTGCTGATCGCAGTGAGTTGATGCATCCAAGATTTTTAGCACAAAATGTTAATGCCCTCAGCTAGAGGACAAGTGCCCCGCGACCAAAGCTGAACTCTACGCTTAGAGTGGATCTCAGATCTCGAGTGGATCTGTTGACAACAGTAGTTTAATTGAAACAAGTTGATTTTGCCCTGAAATGTTGCTGGTTTAATATGGATTTTAAAGACTAGTTGCACATGTGAAACACTGGACTAAGAGAGACCATCTGCCTAGATCAAGAAAAGATCTGTAGAAACAAAATGAAGATGATGGAATAAAAAAAGAGAACAATGAAGCAGTGGTGGTAAGGGAGTAGGGATGGTGTGCAGGGCGGGGTGGGGTGAGGACACGATGTGGAGTGAATTATCCTGGTGGGTGGAGGAGCGAGGGAGAGGGAGAGGGAGGATCAGGGCGGTGACTGAGGAGGAGGAGGCAGCAGGAGGTTAGCATAGAGCTGGGGATGCCTGTGCTATGAATCAGCTGTCTAAATATGGTCCCTGCTCCTCACGGTAACACACCCTTACACTCCCTGTACAAAGTGGATGGATATCTCTTCTTCTACTTTATCTTTTGCTTTGACTCACCCATATATGCAGTATTAGTCCACCCTCCTTACACTGATGGAGGAAGCGGCTTGGCTCTGTCAGTCACACATTCTCACTACACAGTATGCTTTTCTCTCAGCCAACAGAATTAATTTAGGATTTTCTGAGGTACAAACACAGTTTATGAGAGGGCCAGACCTGTCATAGGAGTCCTGTGCAGTCAGTGTGTTGTTATCAGTTTGTCACTCATGGATTGTTTATTTCATTACTTTGAAGCACATGTTGTATATAAATTACACTTCATAATTATGTTGACATTGTCTTGTTAGACTCTGGAAATGTATTCCTAACTATTTCGTCAATAATTCAAAATGTCGGCTGTTGTATAACACACATCAATACTGTATGAGCATTTCAAACATTTTAGTTATGTGACCTCCTCCCGTTGCAGTCATTGGTCACTGGCTCTGCAGAGATGAAGCCATTTCCATTTTTATTATTATTAGGGGCCGAGCAGCGAAGCTGCAGGACCCTATTGTTCTTGCCAGTATTATTATTATTCCTCTTCTTCCTAAGAAATCCACGTTCCCATGCATGAAAATGCATCAAACTTTGCACATACTGTACGTCCAAACCTGTGCCAAACTTCATCTGTCTGCTTTGTATGGTAATAGTCCAGATGGTGGCGCTACAGCAACCATTTAAAATTCAAACCATACATGCTCAAACTTTGCAACTTACATCAAACAGTAGCCCCCAATAGAGTTAGAGAAATTTTTGATGCTTTGATTCAGATAACATATATTACAAATGTATGTTATCTGTATAATATTGCAAAAACAATTTCCCCCTGTGATTATTAAAGTATTTCTGATTCTGATTTGCAGTTGCAGCAGTTTTGAAGTCCTTAAAGTGTAAATGGATCCCATGCTCTTTTTCGTGATAATTTCACATCAAATAAGTCATCGAGACAAGTTTTTCCATTGATCGACTATTAACGGAGAAATCCTAATAGCTGGATGTGGCTAACACTGATTAGCTTGGGGCGGTGTGATGAATGCATGCAAAATGTCTTTTTCAACCACTAATACTGCTCAGAATAACAGCAAACCTCTGCAGTAGCATGTTAAGAGTCCCTACACAGAAAACAAAGCAAAGTTCGTGAAGCCAGAGTTTATTAAAAAAGAGTGTTTTACACTGCTATAAGCCTTAGCAGTCAGCTATGTCTATATGGCAGACAGTCCATATAAGTCGATTACCGAATGCACTGGAGTTCAGTTCAAGAAGGAAAGTATTGAACTGAACTCCATTTGGGATTGCACTTGTTTGATGAGAATATATTGAATGATGGTCTTTTATTTGTGGAGCTCTGAAAGCAGGACTTCAGTCAGACATATGGGGCACAGGACCTTTACAATTCTCATGAACACATGCTCATTTATGCACAGGTGGGTCATTTACTAGGGATCTGAAGTTAGGGGCATTTGCTGATTCTGATGTGGCACTTATACAATAAAATTCAATTCAATTCCATTTTATTTATAGTGCCAAATCATAACAAAAGTTATCTCAGGACACTTTACAGAATAGGTAAAGACCGAACTCTATGACTTATTTATGATTTACACAGACCCAACAATTCCCTCGTAGAGTATGGTGGCAATGAAAACCTTCCCTATAACAGGCAGGAACGTGGAACAGACCCAGCTCTGTGGAGGACGAACATCTGTCTGCACCGGTATGGGATTATACAAGCACATCGTACAAAAAAATGTAAAAGAAAGTTGAGATAAGACTATGAGTATGTTCTGTCATGAGACCCATTGTTCATAGGCCTTCAAATAAACATACATATCATACATATTTCAAGTGGCTGTATTTGAATAATAGAGACTGCCATCATACAAAAATGCAATGAACTGTACCTTGTTCATTTTCTGACAGTCTCTCCTTGAAGACATTCATAACATTGCACTTGATCCGATAAAGAAACTGGACAATGCAGTTTGCATCACATACTATATTTTCATCACTCTGCTTTGCTCCCTCTGTTTCGCTCTCTCGCACACACACACACACACACACACACACACACACACACACACACACACACTCACACACACACACACACACACACACACACACACACACACACACACACACACACACATACACACACACCATGGAGGAGGACAGCTGCTCATGCTAACAGGGAGTCACTTCCAGCAGATGTGCTGACAGAGCTGCTGCTGCTGCTGCTGCTGCTATAGCTCACATCGTACTGCACAGTAGCATACCAGTAGCATTATGGGATATTGTTTACATTGTTGGTTGGCATTAACCACAGGTGGTTTTGATTTGCGTTCAAATCAGAAGTTTTTCATCCCCATAGTTTATTCTTGACTGTCTGTTTTATTTTTATTGAATTACTTTTATCTCATGCGATGTATCCATGATGATCTTGTTTTGTTATTTTCATGATCTTTTACTCTTTAAAATAAAATAATATTTGAAATAAATAAGAATTACTAGAATGAAAGTATAAAATCATGAAGTATGTCTTTGAAAAAGTATAATATCTTAAAATAACATTAACTTTTGACTGATTGTAATGATTTGTGCCACAGTTAACGATACTGTAATCAGACTCCCGTCATGTGAAAACTCAACTGAAACCAGAGAACCATATCCATGCATGCTTTTGTGGAATCAGGTGACTAAGTATTCCTATAGACTACAGGAAGCTTTTTAAAAAATGCAGATATTAATCATGTCTGAGGTTGCCATAAATCCCATTGGTCTGAGCCTTGTTAGGGCCACACTTGCGCAGGGGGCCCAGGAGGGAGTGGAGGGAAGACTGGTGGGTCAACGGCCACTAATAAAGCCGAGATTAAGCCCCCTGTGCTCCACTACAAAGCCCTGGTGCTGTGTCCTCTCTGTGTGAGCTGACCCTATGGAACGGTACTCACAGCTCAGTAACACAGTGTTTTATTATCTGCAGAGTGCCAGGGCAGGCCACAAACAGCACAAGTATGAATCAGGGCTGTCTGAATCTACACTCAAGTGAGAAGCATGTTGGAAAATATCAGAAAACAGTAAAGTTATAGAACAGAAATAGACTCATATTAGCTCATGAACTCCTCCTACATGGGAATGTTGCAAATCCTAGCTGTGGGAGTGAAAATTAATTCAGTAGTTATACTTCTGCATTCTTTAATAATACCAGGTCAATTAAAACGACGTAACCATAAACAGTTCTGAAAGCCCCATCTGCTAAATAGCCAACATGTAATATGATGGTTCCAGCGTCCCTGAAATGACACTGATCCCATTAAGGGACACAATCAGGATGCTCAAAGAAGCCCCAAAGAGCTTTGAAAGGCACACTTTGACCTTGGAGGGTGACTCTGCTTACAAGAGCACTTTGGCTTTGGGCACGATGACCTCTGCAGTGAAAATCCAACATTAATGAGTTGTAAATCGTGGCAGGTGAAATCATATTTATGATAATACCAATAACAATGATAACACATGATACTCAAAGTGATACTAGCAGTATCTAGTTAAACATTATCAGTGTGCAGACATGTTTACGCATTTTTCCTACGTTATACTTCTGCTGCTATATTTCAATAACCTGACTCCTCCAGATGTTTTGACTCTCATTGTCTCAGCATATCCATCTGGGAACTCTTGTTTGGAGATCTTTAGGGGAGGGGCGGAAATACTGGTTGCTGATTGGATAAACCATCTGTCTATCACCAACATATGGGCCAAATCAACCAATCAGATCAACAAAGCATATGACGTGCTAACAGCATAGAGACAAAGCTCAGAAAGGAAACAACATGTGGGTAAAGGATATTTTCCGTTTGTGTAACATGAATTTACGGATCAAAGGCCCAATTCGGGCCATATTTCACAGAGGGATCCAGAGAAAAAAGAGTTAGTGAGCGGCTGCTACATAGCTGCTCATCTCATCTCTAGAAGCCTCCATGTTGTTTACACTCAACAGTCTCTTCATGTTTTGTCACACTTCAACTCCTCGTCGCACGTTACCAGACGGATCTGAGAGTAAATTACAATGGAGCTCAGAAACGTCATGTAGCTCTACCTCTGTCTGTCTGCTCCTAATGGTATCTGCTAGAAGCAACCAAGAACACAGGAGTCTCTCTCAGTCAATGACTGCTCCGAACTTTGATGAAACTGTGAAACCAGGCAGCGCCTTCCATATGAATCTTGAACCAAGCCTGGCCGTTGTGGTCTCTTTTGTTTCAACAGAGTGTTTGGACCCGGAAATCTTATTTTGAAAGGGTGTTCCGTCAGACTGAACAGCTGGATACTGCCCTACAAAGCCAAAGTGCAGTAACTATGAAATCATTTTAAACAATTAAAAAAGTTTGTTTCCTGTTCCACAAAATGAATAGTTAGCACATCTATGATAGATTATGGATGGTACCATTTTTATCCAAATCACTTGGAACCTACTTTCAGCATGAATGTGTGGCACACTGTGAAAGTAGCTGAATAAACAGTGTTGTTGGGGGGTGTTGGTGGAGTCTTTCTCTGCCTACTGATTTTAAAAGAATCTGACCTTGGAGGGCATCAGATGAGCACAGAAAATTGAAAACAGAACAACATTGTGGTTTTTTAATGAAGATGAATCTGACATTATGTCATAGCTGGCAGCCATCTACTAAGCCAGTGTTTTGAGTTAGTGCGAGAGCCAGAGATCGGCATTTCAGGGGGAGTTATTCTTGCTACAGGGCCCAGGCGGTTGGCTAACACTAGCAACATCCCAACCCATTTTGTTTTTCACTGAATGGTACATCAAGTAGATTGTACTGGAAACTTGCAACCCTCAGCTTCAAGACTTTATTAGATACTAATAAAAATGTTGATTTATGATAAAAATGTTGATTTATGATCCTTTCAGATTGAGAAACAGCTGTCAAACTCCTGCAGATGTGATGATGGATACTAGTACGACCTGCTCATCTGCATATCATTATGTAGAAAATCTGGTGCTGGTATGCCAGGACATGAAAGCCAAATCTATTGTGTAAGCACGTTAGCATAGCATTAACTCATGAGCATTGACAGTCAGACAGTTTGGGTTGCTTAAGAGGGAGCGTTCATTTGACTTCTGCCCAGCTGTTGGATAGAGACTGAGAGAAAAAGAGAGTGAGGTCGGTACGAGCCATGATGTCTGAGTCAAGGGTGGAAACTCTGATGTTCTCGCGCCACTGTGCAAAAAGCTGCAAGCTATTACACATCACACAGCAGCGGCTAAAAAAAGAAACAGGGCTCCCCTCAGCTCCCCTCAAATAAAAAACTTGCTCTGTGTCTTTTCAAATGAAACATGGGCCCTTCAGAGCTCTCCTCTCTCCGGTCCCTTCCCCTTGCCTGCCACTCCTCTGCCTTAAACAGGACCTTGAGCGTGCTTGTGGTATTTTCCATCTTTATTTGAAAAAAAGAGAAAGAGTGAAATGACTTTCCGAATGGATTCCGTATGATTTGGGCAGCCAGCGAGCTTGGCTAGTGTTCTTTAGTCCTATATATAGTATGCTATGGAAGGAAAATATCTGGAAGCCACATGTAGTGGATACTGAGTATTGAACCAGTGTACAGTGGGTTTGGGGTGGGGCAGGCGCGGTGTAGAGCGCCATCTGACAATCACGACATACTCTGTCTGCTAAAAGTCGAAGGAACAAGAAAGAGAAATCTCTGAAACAAATGTTTGTGTGTCGATCACAGGGCCACAAAGATATTGTGAAACAGCGTTGCATGGAGTTTGATTTTATGGGTTTTTATGGAGTACAATTAATAGTAATGTATCTATGCTGTAATTGTTTCCGTAGGTGCGGATGTGTATCAATCTTTATCCATCTTTATGCTAGTAATTTGTTTTGCCACATACCTTTTGAAGGCAATGTAATTAGTGCCTGGAGGTAATGTTTTTCCAGTTGAGGAAGGTTTTCCAGTGTACAGAAGTTGTAGGGAGGTGGTCAGGGTGGATGGTTGGCATACAAGAGTTCAGCTCAGGTCAGGTTTATACTACAAAAAACACCTCAATTAAGGCTTAGGGTCTCTTTTTCACATAAGGTGTACAAGCATTAAAGCTTAACTAAATATACTGAATATTCTCATTTACTGTGGGGTTTATATTTGATAAAAAGTGAAAACGGTAAGTAAAGCACACTTTTCTATTTGTTAAATCACCTTTCCTGGGAAAAGCATTACTTTCTGAGTGGCATGTTTTTGGTGTTGCAGGTTCATTGAGGGGAGATAGCACAGCCTGTCACTTGAGCACTTGCCAGCGGTGCTTTGAGGTTACCTTTAACCACTCCCTAAGATCCTCTGCTCTCAGCAAACTGAGAAACATCTGTGGCAAACACTCTCCTGTTCACTTGTTTTAAACCTCCTATTAAACCACTACCACCGGTGTTTCCATCAGGATTATTTAAAAAGTCATGTAGCAGTGACTTGACTTTCATTCACATTTAGGGGCCAAAACATTTGTTTGGTTCAGCGGGGGGCCACACCCATCCCAACACAACAAGGTGCCATATCACTGACATACACAACCTTACACCTCAAACAGACAAAGCATTACCACACATTGATACATGCATTTATACACACACACACTCTCTCTCTCACCTGGTAGATCATGACTTTAAAGTTGCGTCTCTTGAGCAGCTCGGCCTCGTTGTTCTCCAGCTTCTTGATCTGGCCTCCTTGCTTCTCCAGGGTGGCCCGCACAGTCTTGACGTTGACGCTCACCTTGCGCACCTTCTCCATCATCTTATTGACGCTGTTGGATGTGGTGCTGTGGCTCTTGGATAGTTTGGTCAGCTCGCCCTGAATGCTGGTCACCGAACGCTCCATCTCCTGCTGCCTGGCCTCCAGTCCGCTCTGGGTCTGCTGGATCTGGTCCACCGCCCCAATGATTTTGTCGAGCAAAGAGAGCACCATGACCCCGTTCACCTGGGGGTCCACCTTCACAGCCTCATCGTTATCTCCAGCGGCCCCCTCTGAACCCATGGTGGTCAGCTCTTTCTTGGCTGCAGCGAGGGCATCGTCTTCGTCGTCCGAGGGCGGGAGGTTGACCTCGTCGTCTGAGATCTCAGTGAGGGTTTGGGGCTCCAGCTGGGCGCTTGTGGATTGCAGTGCTTCCATGGTTGCCATGTCAGTGGATTTGTGGTGTACAGTCAGCTAATCAACTTTTCTTCACCACCGGTTTCTCTTTTTTCAACAGTTTGCTTTCTCACCTTCTTCTCTTCTCTGGACCTCTGGTCTTTTCCCCTCCTACTTCTACACTGACTTATCTCTCCAGCATATATGCACTCTGTCTCTCTGTCTGTCTGTCCTGTCCACTTCAAATCCCTGGAGTCAGGCCAGTGTGCATGGGAAGCCAAGCGATGCTGGATGTTACCACATGAGCGTGAGGATATGAATGCCACACCAGGCAGAGAAACCCTCCAGTCAAGCTCCAGCTGGCAGGGTTTTTTTCTCTCCACCTCCTTTTTTCCATTGGACTTTCCCCCACTCTTCGAACTCCTCCCCATCTCCTCCCTACAAACACACATCAGTAAGTCTCCACCTCCAGCTGGTAGGTCCGGCCCCTCGATGATTCAACAACACACCCCTTTGGTCTCGCCTTGTCCCATCAGCGTGGTTGGAATAGTTAGAGCAGAGCTGCACTCTTCTGCTTGTATACAAGCTCAGGCACAGCAAAAGGAGGAATGTCAGTCAGATGGGACATGCTCCTGTCTCCACTCCTTCCCCCCTTTTATGCAGAGCATGTCCATTTCATAAAAGGCAACACCAGGAAGGAAACGGACATAAAGAAGCCACAGTTAGCAACAAAATGCTCTTTGATGGATTCTAGGAGTGTGGCTGTAAAGTGAACATTTCATATGTCACTTTTGCAAATACAGAGATGCATTGAAGTAATTTGATTGTTAAAGTGAGCCTTTCATTTGACAAGAAAAAAACTCAAGGTCCTTACTAGCTTTTCTTGGAGTTTTAACTATATCTCACTGGCTTCATCAATGATCGGTGTTGGGTCAGTAATCATGGACTTTCTAGTCTTCTGACTACCCAAGGTGCTTTTTTGTCACATTCGCTCATTCACACAGACAGTGTGGCAGAGGCTACCTGCCCATCTTCTACTCTAATGATTTAAAACCACATACACACACCTGTGCACAGCACAGGGAGCAATTCGGGTTTTAGTGTCTTGCTCAAGGACACTTTGAAATGCAGACCGGAGGAGCCGGGGATCGAACTGCAGATCTTTGGAGTGTCGCCACAGCCACCAGACAATGTATTAGACCTCGAGTTAAAATTATTTTTCAAAACTATTATAACCATTGTCAATGAAAAACATGCATACTTCTTTTAAATAGGTGGGGAGAATTCAGTGCAATTCAATTTAATTTCATTTACAGTGCCAAATCCTAACAAACGTTATCTCAACACACTTTACATATGGAGTAGGTAAAGACCACACTCTATGACTTCTTTATGATTTACATAGACCAAAAAATTCCCCCTTGAGCAGCAATCTTGTGCACACAGCGGCATTGAAAACCTTCCCTAACGGCAGGAAAGTGGAACAGACCCAGCTCTGTGGAGGACGGACATCTGTCTGCACCGGTTGGGGAGGAAGAAAAGGAGAGAGAAAGAGAGAAAAGGAGGACAGATGGACAGATAGACAAAGACGGACACAAAGACAGAGACAGACAGAGAGACACTTCCAGAGATGCAAGCAACCACAAAAGTAACAGTAACTATAATAATATCTATAGTAATGTGAATATGACTTATATGTTATGGCAGTTATAGATAATAGAGAATATGACAAAGATAATATTAATAGTGGTAAATATGATCAATGGTCATATCATGATGGTGTTTTTATGGCTACAAATTTTATAGTCTATAAGACTAATGATAGTTTATATGAGTAACAGTGATAATAGCAGCAGGAAGCGTGAATTGCCCCCCGGGGACAAATAAAGTTTTTTGAATTGAATTGAATTGAATTGAATGCAGAACCACAGCAGCAGGCACCACCATGATCAGCAGAGACCTGCGAGACGACAAAGCACAAACAACTCCGGGGAAGAAGTTGAATTAGTAACATGCATTGATGAGACATGAATGAAACAAACAGAGAGGAGAGAAGCTCAGAGTATCAGGAACAGGATTATCCCCCACAGACTAGGCCTATAGCTGCTTCATTAAGCAGAATAAAATAGGCTTAAATAATAATAATGAGCTAAATATTTCCAGCCGCAGTAAAACAAGAAGATGTTTTCATCTCATTCATTAATCCAGAATTATATTCATTTCTAAGTTACTCAGCACCACTAAAATGACCTGTTGCCTCTACTCACATAATAAATCACAACTTAGAACTAGCTGCAGGAGTGCTATCAATCATGTAGACTGACAAACATGGGTGGGTGAGATCATGCTCAGTCAAAAGACAGAGGCCTGAGCACTTTCAGGAGAGTGGGGCATAACTAGAAGCATGCTCAGTCTACTGTATGTAGCCTTAAATGAAAAGAAAGAATATTTTGGAATAAGATTCTTGAATCAATGGAAGGCCATTTTTTTTGCAAACAGCACCTTCCAGTCACCATGGTATTTGAATCCGTTTGCATCTCAGTGACATGCTCTGCTGTCTTCTGAAGAGAAAGCGGACATGTTGAAAAAAACATTCTAATGCGTAACCATTTTGAAAAACACATGGCACCCCTGAACGAGGCAGAAAGCTATAAAAGCTGCTTTCTCAGTGAAGTCTGCCGCAGTCATTTATGTACATTATGGGAGTTCCATGCTTCCAAAATTGCTTGTTGGCAGCCGGCCAGTGTCCTGGTTTAAACCCTGCACCATGTGGAACTGAGAGGGGGTAAAACTCTGCTGTGGCTGTTTGTAAGAGGAAAAATTCTACAGGATCTTGTTAGTACTGACTCAATGCTGGGCCAGTTGTGAACTATTTCCACATCTGGTAGACTTTATTCTCAGGACGCTTAGAGGAGAGGTTTTTTTAGGTGGTAGCCTACGAATAAGATAGGAGATGAAATAAGAGTTAATTAATTTAAGATCTAGAGAAACCATTCGATAGTCTAGTCTATTAAATCACTGCAGGAAACATCATTCAGTGTGTCAACGTCAGAGGAGCAGGAAAACATGGATCACCATCACATATCTCTTCAGTCACGGCCTGACACAGGCTGAAACAACTTTATTCTATTACAGATAATGTTCACATTAGTGTGCGTCATCTAAAAAGACAGTTAGTAAGGCTTCAGCTTTATCAGAGTAGTGAGTCATGGAAATAGAAAAATGAATAGCAGACCTAAAAATGGCGCCCATTCATTCCTATGGAAAGCTGCTCAGTGGTGCAATCTCCCTTAAGGCCGCCGCCATTTTTGGTTCTTGTGAATGCTGAAGGACTTACCGGACAGGGGCGATTGCTCTAAGACTGCAGGGGAAGCTCAGCTTCCCCTAAAATGTCACTAAAACAAAAAAAAGTGGTGAAATATGTACTGCTGTGTGTACATTTCATTGACTAAATACGTGCTAGAAAGCCTTCATCTTTAGTTCAGAATCAGCTCCTTATCACAGGTAACCCGAGCAGCTTCCTTCTCCTTCATCCCCACAGCACCACAGCTCTTTACACAGTTGGACGCTCAGCTTCTACTGACTTCAATCGGGAAGCTTAGAGTGGGTTGTTCCACTGCAGCCAAACTAGACGCTCATTGGATAAATGAGCAGAGGAAAGGAAGAGGAAATAAAATGTATGTATTTATGATGATCCTTTAGAGCTTCCATGAGTAATGAACTCACAGAAAATCATTATCGAGTCAGTTCTTTATAATGTGCCAACTCAGGTTCAACCTGCCTCAGGAGCTGCTGATGCACCTTTTCACTGCAGTTATCCAGTCTGTTCTCTGAATGCCCATCACTGTCTGGTTCAGGTCAACCACCAAATAGGACTGGAACAGACTTCAACAGACAGTCAGGACGGACAGGAAACAGGGAGGTAACAATCCCTGCCTGATGAAAAATCATCATAGCCAGCTTGGGCATTCATGGTTTTTCCAAGTCAAAAATATTATGAATTCTGCGGTGACAAAGTGTTGGATGGATATGGGCTATGAGATATGAGTCTAATGATTTTCAAACCTGTGACGAGCTTCAGCTGCTTGATAACGAGCAGATCACTAGAGCAGCAGAGCAGACTGCGGTTGTATTGGGTTAACCTGACTCTCGCCAGATGAATTTCTTTCCGCCTTGGTTGAGTGGAGCTACGTGGAGTCAAGACGGAAGCAAGGCAGAACGAAATTCATCTGGAGAGAGTCAGATAAGCACTGGGTAGCTTCCAGGTGTGAATGTGTAACTGTGTGAATGTGATCAGGGTGTTCCTGAAAAAGAGAGCACTCAGTCCACTCAGTGTTCTCCCCCTGAATAAATAACAATAAAGAAAAATGTAATTGTTGTTGTCTTTATACATGTATACTGTATGTATGTGTGTATGTAAATATGCTATATATATCCTTGTTTTTAACTGTGTCTATGCTTGTGTAAGTGCATTGAGAGCAATGAAAACATTCTAATTTCAAGTATGTAAAGCTGATTCTGATATTTCTACTGGCCGCTGAAGCCTAACACTCCTGTTTGTTTGTGAAGGAAATGCTTTGATTTCTTTGATTTGAACAAGCATTTTTGAACATTTTGAAAGCCATATGTTGTGCTACCGAAAAAGACCTCCTTCCATAGCTTAAAACATGGTGGATGATTTTTAAAGGAAAGATATTTGAAGGATTGAGCTCCAAAGCTGGGTGGGCCTGTAACAGCTACAATCATACTCACATATTGCATCTTGGTAAGAAAATCTGCTGTTTATCATTCCTGAGAGTTGGATTAGGAGGGGAAAGTCGGAGTTGTTCCACTATGACTGGTCGCAATGGCAGCAGAAGGCCAAACAAAGGTGCTTCAAGCGATGATCCTGGTGATCCTGAGTCTGTGACAATGGATACTGTAATGAAATTACTGGACCAGCAGAAGAACTTCTATTAGGATCTGCTGAAGAGGCAGGGGACTGCATTGCGCACTTTTTCTCAAATGATCATGGACTGAGGAGTGGACTCAGTTCTGAGTGAGCTACAAGAAATTAAGGTGAGCCTGAGTTACTCTCATAGTGATATGGATGAGTTAAAGAAAGATCTATGTGCGCTACAAAATGAGTCCAAGGGTTTAACTGAGCAAGTGACCGATCGGAAATCAGGTCAAGCTGCAAAGGGAGAGTGTGAGTAGATGGACTACCTAGAGAATCAAAGCAGGAGGAATAATCTTGTGATAAATGGTCTTGGTCCTAACAAATAGGAAACAATGTCAGGATCCCAGTCCTGGCAGTCCTTCCCTTTTCCTTTTGTTCCTGTGTTTGTCTCCCTCTGTCTGTGGTTCCCTGTATGTGTCTCCCCTCTCTGTGTTTGTCTGTTTGAGATGGGAGGCGTGGTTCCAGACAAGCTGATCTTAATTCCACTAATCACCTCCCCAGAAGTTGGATGTGGGACACATTCGGCGCCAGATCGTTTCATCATATACGTGGTATCGTGTTTCGTTTGTTGGCTCCTCTTTGGCTTAAGTGGTAGAGATGTTCACCACGAGGCTAAAGGAGACCTCTATGGAAATTGAGAGAGCTCACAGGAATGGGAAGTTCAGAGGCAATGGGAAAAGCAGAGAGCAGTGATCGATGATCATGCTGCTGCGCTTCAAGGATAAACAGCTAGTCATGGCCAGGGCTGGAGCCAACCTGAAGAACACCTCAATCTACATCATTGAGGACTTTTCTGAAAGGGTGAGGAAGAGAAGAGCTGCGCTGCTACCTGCTATAAAGGAGGCGAGAGCAAGGGGAGATTATGCCATCATCAACTATGACCGCCTCATTGTGAGGCCAGGAGGTCAAGGCCAAAAGTAGACACTGAGCAACTCAATTCAATCAAGTTTCTTTGCAAAGACAAAATGCCAAGCTTACCCCTAGGCCTACCAAAGACGGGCTTGGTTATTGCTCATATGAACATATGTAGTCTGGGAAACAAAATCCATGAACAGACCAAATTGTCAATAGAATATTTGACGGGGATATGTAATCTCATTGATAACACAAAGAATTGTTTCTGCTGGGAGATTTCAACATTGACTACCTTTCGTCAGACTGCCATAGGAAGAAGAAGCTTCTTTCAGTAGGCCACACTTGTAATTTAAACCAAGTTGTTGATCAACCAACCAGAGTATTTATTAATAAGGCCGGTACCAAGTCATCAACCTGTATTCATATCATATCTATACTAATGTTCCAGAGTGTTGCTCAAAAGCTGTATCTTTAACCATAGGTTTCAGTGATCGTAACCTGGCTGCCATTACTAGAAAAATCAACGTTCCTAAGGCAGGAAACAAGATAAAATCCTGCCGGTCGAATCTATGTCAGTTTTAAAAGTCACTTTTCTCCTGCAATTGACTTGGTCTTTTTACTGAGAGGCTAATGATGTTTGTGCAATGTATTTAAGTGTGTATTTTACAATGTTTCTGACCTTTGTGATAATGATAGGTTTTTGTACTGTATATTCAATTCAATTCAACTTCAATTCAATTTTATTTACAGTGCCAAATCAAAACAAAAGTTATCTCAGGACACTTTACAGAGTAGGTATAGACCACGCTCTATGACTTTTTTATGATTTACATAGACCCGACAATTCCTCCGTAGAGTACGGTGGCAACGAAAACCTTCCCTTTAACACAAGGGTGTCAAACTGATCCAGTAAAGGGCCGTGTAGCTGCAGGTTTTCATTCCAACCAATCAAAAACACACCTGGTCCAACAAATCAACTGTGTGAAGACAGTTCAGGTGATTGAGTAAGTCGAGTCAGGTGTGTTCTTGCTTGGTTGGAATGAAAACCTGCAGCCACACGGCCCTTTACTGGATCAGTTTGACACCCCTGCTTTAATAACAGGAAGGAACGTCGGACAGACCCAGCTCTGTGGAGGACGCACATCTGTCTGCACCGGTTGGGGAGGAAAAAAAGGAGAGAGAAAGAGAGAAGAGACGGACAGATGGACAGAGAGAGACAGAGACAG